>NC_082729.1:21586185-21922524 GCF_030144855.1 Hypanus sabinus | reverse complement strand
TGCACTGTAAATAATAATCACGAAATGGCGAAGGAATATCTCTTAAACTCACTGATTCATCTCAAGGAATTCTGGAGGAAGCTGCTGAGTTATCAGGGTACCCCACCCAGACCCTCGATTTCTGTGGTATAAGCTATTCACTTGCGATGGTGCAGGTGTCCAGAAATTAAAAATAGCACAAACTGCGATAATCTGAGATTATAGGGAACTTAACGTGGGTCAGCTGATTGGAAGGCAACTATGCTCACCAGTATACCACCATGGCTCAATGATGCTGCGTGAAATTCGGTTGCTGAACTGATTTCTGCTGGATCTCTCTAACTTCTCTCTCTCTCTCTCTCTCTCTCTCTCTCTCTCTCTCTCTCTCTCTCTCTCTCTCTCTCTCTCTCTCTCCTCTCTCTCTCTCTCCTCTCTCTCTCTCTCTCTCTCTCTCTCTCTCCTCTCTCTCTCTCTCTCTCTCTCTTTCTCTCTCTCTCTAACGATTATAACACAACACCCAACATCTACCTCAGCACGTATGAACTGAACTGAACTTTACTCTTTTATATGATTCTTCATTACCCCCTAGCCATCGATAGAATTTGTTTATTATTACTTATTATTATTCCCACACTTTTAGGTTTATTATTGCTAACGTGTATCATCTATATATTTGCATTATTCATATTGATTTGTACATTTTACTAATAGACACTGTTGAATTTAGTACCACCAGACTCCAAAGAAATTTTTCTATCTCTGCTGGTTAGATACCCAGTTACAGGGTACGTAACACCTGTTTTGTATACAAATTCCTTAACCATCCTGAGGTGGGAAGTATTATACAGTTTCGACAGTTTTTTTTTGAGGCAGGGGATTGAATCAGAGACATATTAGCACAAATGTACAAAATACGCACAAAAACTACACCCTGACACAGCAGGGAGTATTCGACATGTGTTATGTAGTGTGTGTCTGCCTCAATATACAAGCCGAAGTTGTTGACAAATCGGGCATCGAAAGTAGTTTACTTCAACCCGATAATGAAGACAACTTCCCTATTTAATTCTATTAACTTTCCTCAATGGCATTAGGGCATCTATTGAAGATCGCTCATCATCCTTTTCATGTTTTCATGTTTTCAAACCTCCGTGGAGGTAAGGCTGCTGGGGAGAGTTTAAACTAGAATTGTTGGGGGATGGAAATTGAACTGAATCCAACTTTTCTTGCCGACATTTTGGGATGTGTTCCAGATTATTGACGGAATATTGAATACCGAGAGCGCAAGATCGTTAATTGATTGTGAATGTTGAAGTAAGGGATTCCATCTCTGATCCGGTGAACAGTGCACTGTAAATAATAAATCACGAAATGGCGAAGGAATATCTCTTAAACTCACTGATTCATCTCAAGGAATTCTGGAGGAAGCTGCTGAGTTATCAGGGTACCCCACCCAGACCCTCGATTTCTGTGGTATAAGCTATTCACTTGCGATGGTGCAGGTGTCCAGAAATTAAAATAGCACAAACTGCGATAATCTGAGATTATAGGAACTTAACGTGGGTCAGCTGATTGGAAGGCAACTATGCTCACCAGTATACCACCATGGCTCAATGATGCTGCGTGAAATTCGGTTGCTGAACTGATTTCTGCTGGATCTCTCTAACTTCTCTCTCTCTCTCTCTCTCTCTCTCTCTCTCTCTCTCTCTCTCTCTCTCTCTCTCTCTCTCTCTCTCTCTCTCTCTCTCTCTCTCTCTCTCTCTCTCTCTCTCTCTCTCTCTCTCTCTCTCTCTCTCTCTCTCTCTCTCTCTCTCGCTCTCTCTCCCTCTCTCTCTATCTATCTATCTATGAATCTCCTATCCAGCATCATTATCGGTGGTATCTGTCCAGTTCCGTGTTTTTTTTTCATTTCCACAGTTTACCTTCTTTTTCCATATTATTTACTTGCCAGTCTTTCCGTCGGTCATTCGTCGCTTGTCGAGCGGGAAACAGAATTAGCCATTCAAGTCCATGACATTCACATTTATCTGTAGGCGGTGCGTTGCATCTAACCCAGTAATCACAATCCCTAGGGCTTTCACATCGTTCTCAGCACCTAAATGTGAACATCGATAGCAAGATCAGCGGTTCATGCCATTCCACTGTTGCCTGTTTGTAGAAAAGGGCGCTAACCTGACACTTGGGGCGTTGATGTACAAGAACAAAACACTGCTAACCTAGCAACATCTGTAGATAAGACCCTATCAGAATCAGCTATATATTCACCGACATTACTCAAAAAATATCTCATGTTTTGTACCAGTTGTACAGTGCATGATATAAGTGAACCTCTGTCAGTCGGTACGGGAGCATAGCCTTCTGCACACCTGCAATCCACGCACCTATCCAAATTTCTCTTTAGAAATCAAGCTCGCATGCACCGCTTGTGAAGGCATCACGCTCCAGATTCTCACGAGCTTCCGAATGAAGATGTTTCTTTCATGTCCCGCTTGAGACTTTCGCCCTTTCCCTTAACCCATGCCCATTGGTTGTAGTCCCATCAAATCTGAACTAAAATCATAATCACACTACGATCCACATCAGACGTATTTATTTTCATTCTGTATGAGACGTTTAGAAAGGTTGTAATACTCGGGTGTAAAAGTGCGATAAACTCCCACTGCCTATTATATGCTCCCAATGGCATGTATTTCGAATACCCTCTAACAACCAAGACCAGCTCCTGGCCTTCAAGTGTGGCTTAGGCAACTGAGCCCAGTGAACCTTTTCCACTGGCAGGAGAATGAGCAAAAACGAGTTAATGGCGTCCTAAATCCAGTCACTTCGAGAAGGAATTCGGTTTCGGATGCCATAAAGCCGCCGTACGTTGTGTTGAACCCCGACTAGCAACGCCTGCAACGCGGCAAGTGCCAAGCTTCATCGGGTTTTGTCATTCCTGCGGATTCATCAGCTACGTGGACAGGGGGAGCTGCAACATGGACAACACTTTGCTCTCCATATTGGACTGCTCTGACTTGTGATGTCACGTCGACAGCCTGGACACAACTTCCACGTTCGATCAGACCATCAGAGCTGTTCGCATTTTCTACCCCTCCCTCCAAGATCTCCCTGACATTTGTTCCACGCTTTCCTTCGCAACTCTGATCAAGTGGCGTCACCCCCAAAATGCTAATTCCGATTCTGGGAAATGATTCTGCCTTATATCTCTTTCTCTACACGCCACCACTCCATCTGTTTGAAATTAATCAGTGATTCATTCTCTGCTCCCCTGCTACCATACTATTTATCATCTCCGGGTCTCTTCCATGCTTTACTTCTATATATACGATGCCTTCTTTGGCTATAGTTGCAATGCAATGACCAACGGTTGATACGATGGACAATTTAATTCGCCAAAAATGTTTGTTGCAAATTATTCGGTTTCAACAATACGCAAAATAATTTAATTATTCGCAACGATCAAACCTCTTGAACCAGAAGGGCTAACTTCACTTGTCCCTTTAGTAAACTATTTCCGCAACCTATAGACTCACTTTCGCTGACTCTATATTTCATGTTCTAGATCTAGGTATTTATTGCTTATGCTTTTTTTTTTCTCAACACGAGCTGGTAAAACCTAAAGTACGGGCATAGCTTGAGATTGATTTATCAACTGCTAGCAACTTTCTGACTATTCTAGCGGTATCTAGTACTGTGGCTTTCTGAAGACTTGCAAATATATTATTGTGTGGACCTAGATGTTTAATGCAATTGGGTACACAGTTGGGAGTGATACTAGTTGCAGATATTTCTATTTGGAAAATGATCCATAGTCTTAAATTTCCTATTTTAATCAGCATTTTCTGGTATTTTTCACTTGTTTATTTCTGTATGTTTTTCGTTTTTGTAATGGGTTTAACTATTAAGTAAGTTGCCTTACCTAATTTATCCTGAAATATGATATCGGGGCGTTCAAGCTGTAATAATAAATCGGTCGTAAAATACATTGTTGGATTTTGACTCTAAAACTGAATGAGGGTTATACTTGTAGTAAAGTATGATGATTCAAATGAGATTCAATTCTAAAACAAGATTCTGGTCAGATGATTGCCATTTGATTGCGCCTGTATAAATAATCAGATTAAGTCGAACCGCTGCAGAGTCCTGTAACCTGTGGAATTGCATTTGATACCTGGGATCCAAGATGGCGGCGCGACGCAGCTGACAGCGGCCAGTCTGGAACTAATTATCTGTTATTTGTGAAGTGGGGTGCCGTGCACAATCATAATCGATTGAAAACGGACGTGGAGCACGGAGAAACGTCGGGAAATTCCAGAAGATCTTCTTCATTGCTGCTGCTGCTGTGAGGTCCGGGACTCTGCTGGAAAGAACATGCCCCCAGTCCTTGGGGTCGCGTTGCCGATGGACGTTGCGGGGGCGTCTTAATACGCTCGGCAGAGGATGGCGCTCGGAGAAGCTGTGCCGAAGGGGATGGTCGTCGGCTCGGTGGTTCGACGGACTCGGAGTCCTTTCGTCTGGACTCAGGTCGCTTTCGGTCTGCGAGGCTGAGTCGGGCGGCGCCTTGGAAGTCCATACCGGCGTGGGATGATGAGTCTGTCGGGACCCTGGGGACTTGTGGAAACTGTGGTGATTTCTTTTGATCTTACAGTCCTTTAACATCTTGGAGTATTTTTACTGTGCCCATGGTCTTGTTTTTTTTTTTCAATTATGCTATTCTTTGCACTATTGTAACTATATGTTGTAATTATGTGGTTTTGTGGAGGTCTTGTAGCTTTAGTTTTTGGTCTTGTTGTCTGGTGGATTTGGAGCTCCTTTCCAGGGAACGCGCTAAGATGGTAGTGCAATATTAATACGCAGCAGCTTCTCCGGACACTGGATTGGGGATTGCCAAACGTTATGTGGATTTTCTGGTGTAGTCCGTTTTGTCATATGCTTTTGTCTTAACATTCTTGGGGAACGTTTTCTCATTTTTTTAAATGCATTGTAATTCTGCTTTCTAAATGACAATAAAATGAATCTGAATCTGAATCTGATTGCTTTTGACAAAATCTACATTTTTGTCTTAAACTTGATAATTTATTATTCATTTTTATATTCCTTCTGTTAATCAGGAAGTCCTGTGCTGCCATAAGGAATACCTTTGTTTCTGGGAAATGTCGCTAGCTGTATGCCAGGGGGTCGACGCTTCCATGTTGACATCTACTCTGATCCGAAAATGGTAAGTCTTCCATGGTATGTCATGCTCTTCCATTCGTTAATCATTTCTTCCATAGTGAATAATAAGGCACGACTACCAGGCACAAACCCAAGCTGCTCTCCCTAATTAGGCAATGGCTTTCCGAATGCTCATGCATTCTATCTCTAGGAATCTTCCCTAGCAACTTCCCTACAACTGACGTGAGACTCACTGGTTTAGAGTTCCCAGGATTTCCTTTGTTCCCTTCTCAAATCGTGGTCCAATATTATTCACACACCACTCCTCGTGAACCTTGCTTGCGTCTAGAGAAGACAGGAATATACTGGTCAAGGGCAAAGCAATAATGTGCCTGACTCACATTATCTACATCCAAGCAAATGTTCATCTCTTTATCCTTGAATAGCCCTAGTATCTCCAAAGTTATCCCTTTGCTATTGATGTATATATAGAATGCCTTGGGATTCTCTTTAATCTTACTTGCCAAAAACTTTTCATGCCCCTCTGGCTTAACTAATTTCCTTCTTTATTTCTTTTTTGGCTTTTTGTACTCTCATGTGTTTCGTTTGATCCAGCTTCCAAAGCGTTACTTTTTTTTTCCCTCGACTAAATTCATCGCCAATCTGGACATTCGAGGTTCTCTTACCACTTCATCCTCGTCCTTCCTTCAGCCAGGTGTTCAGGCTCATTACCGAACACCGGGTCCAGTATGCCACTCCTGCCATTGGGCCATCCATATATTGATTTCAAGAACATTCCTGGATATGCTTAAACTTGCTGATGTATGGGGATTTACGGGAAGCGGGAGCAGCCATGTTGAAATGGCGGAATGGGCTCGATGAGTTGAATGGGCTAATTCTGCCCCTGGTTCTTATGGTTTAAACTATCCTTAAATGCTGAAATCGAGCTCGCGTTCACAAAGTGGGTTGGCAGCTCGATACACACTCTCATGCCCTCTACGTGCAGAGGTTTTCCCTCATGTTTCGCTCACACTTTTCATCTTTCACCCTTAATCCATTACCTCTAGCTGTAGTCCCTCCCACCTTCTGTGAGTAAAAATGTAACATTTACCCCATCAATTCCCCCTGTAATTTTATATAATTCTATAAAATTTCCTCTCAGATTTCTACTTTACTAATTTTAACGTGACACCTAGTGTGTTTAAAGAAAAACATGTCCGGTTAGGTAATAGCACCTGCATTGCAAAATGTTATCGGATGTGTGAAAGAAATAGATATTAGTCCGATGAGGTGTCGAACAATGTGCGAACATGTTCTGGGAGGTCTTCGCTTAACCCTAATGTAAAAAAAAGAACTGTTGCACAAAGCAGGTCAGACCTCCATACAGAGTACAAGATTCCTTAAAAATATCCGCTTTGTTTAAACATACACAACGTCGCGGAAAGAATACGCTTGATGGTGAAAATAAACAGGTACATGCTTGTAACAGGTGGAAACGGAAAAGGGTTGAATAATGGTTGATGGATTTAGATATGGGGAAGGGGGGGTGCCGTGGGTCTTAGTAAAGAGGGAAAACACAAAATGTGTGCAAAGGGAGTTGGAATCCACGTGGACTGGTAGTGGAAGGAAAGGAACGCAGACAGTTTTGGATCACGGGCTATTAGAAAATTCACTTTCATGCCAGGTCAGTTTTCACCTGAGGCATTAATATCATTTCCTCCTGCTAAAACATGCGCTATCAGCAATGATACATTTAACCTCCAATTGAAGAAGATAACATTTGCTATAAAGGAAATAATGAACCGATCGACAAAAGATCTTTCTTCAAATGTCTCAGGCTTAATTGACACAGAATTGAAAGCGAGGCGTTATCCAATGAAATTCATTATAAATCACAAACAATTATCTTCTTCGATCAGTTAGACGTTTTGCACAATGTGTAAAAATATCCCAAATTAAATACATGTTCAGCGGTTTTTAGTTATTCTGCCTGAGGGAGAAACTAATTGACTCCATGGACGGTTCTTCTGCTGTATAAGACGTCACTGATTCAGTGATTTGCAGTCAGTTGAAACGTTCTGTAAAAAAAATCACGACGTCAAGTCAACGATAGGATATCCAGCGATTTACAACATTGTTAGAATTTACTATCCCGTACTTGCAGCGGTCGGTGTTCCAGGTAATGTACTGAGTCTGACTCATATATGCTTTTAGGCTCTGCTTACTGTTTTCTGCACGTGGGTTTGCTGACGAGCTCCTCCGCTTACTGGCTCAATTCAGTGAATAGAAACGCAAAGGAACCATGCCGTCATTTCATTCTTGAATATTACTCATATTATTTTGATAACGTGATTCTATTTGGCAGCTTCTGAGGTATTTGTACATTTCATTATGCTAATATGTGGCTCTTACAGGAATAAACTAAAAATGTATTTTCCCGATTAATTCTGCTGAATGCCAGAAATATCCACAGCCCTTAAACTCTATACACCCCCTTGAGAGTTTTCATGATTTATAGCTTTTAAATATTGATTCAGAGTGAATTTAAATTGGCTTTTTGACACTGATCAGCAAAGAAAGACTCATTTTGTCAGGTTGAACTGATATCAACAAAGTGATCTAAATTAATTAGGCATCTCTCTGTCACTAATTTACAAAAAAAAAGCTCAAGAGCGCACTAATCATATTTATAACAAAAGGTCATCCTCAAGCCTTTTCCTGGGTTCTGGACTACATCTTGTGGTAGCAGCGTCTCAGTAGTCTGTCGTTAGTGGGGTGTCAGTTTGCTCGACCCGTGCATCCAATGCCGTGAACGCCAGAACGTATTCGTGCCTGGTGTAAAAATGCATGCAGTGGCGTGATCCGGACTATTATTTTTAAACGTGAATCCGAACCAATTTATATAAGTAGGGAAGTAACTCTCTATTTTGTTCTTCATTTCAGTTAATTTAACGGCGATCGTGATACTATGTCGCGGAAAGTGTGGTCTCTCCAAATGCATCACTCGCTACCTGTTGGCCATGGCGGCAGCAGATTTGATGGTCCTTGTCCTTGCCATTATTCTGAAGCAGATTAATTATATATATTTGTTTGCTGATTTCTTGCTCATAACTCCGGTTTGTACTGTGGCGTTTGTCCTGCGGCTCTCAAGCACAGAGTGCTCCGTTTGGTTCACCGTCGCTTTCACTTTCGATCGCTACGTCGCCATCTGCTGTCAAAATCTGCAAAAACGATATTCCACAGAGAAAACAGCGTCGGTCGTGATATTAACAGTGGCCGCAGCGGGCTGTGCCAAACGTGTTCCATTTTACTTTGCAGTGGATCCAGAACGCTGCGTCTCCACGGCTGAATATCTTACGTCATCCGTGTGGAGGGCATACGAGTTATTTGACAGCATTACAACACCGTTATTACCCTTCGCTTTAATTCTGCTGTTTAATGCGTTAACCGCCAGACAGATTTTAGCGACAAACAGAGTCCGCCAGGGTCTTCGTGGCAGCAGTGAGAATCAGAAGGATTCTGAGGTAGAGAACCGGAGAAAGTCCATCATTTTGTTGTTCGCTCTGTCAACAAATTTCATACTATTGTGGTTGCCCTATGTCGGACACTCCATGAATTGGCAAATAGTAAACTATTCCTACGCAGACAGGTAGTTCAGCACACCGACATATGTTCTCCAACAGTTTGGATTCATCTTACAGATGCTCTGTACCTGCACCAATACGTGTATCTACGGACTGACACAGTGTAAGTTCAGGGAAGAGCTGAAGAATGGAGTGAAATATCTCTTTACATTAGCTGGGCAGTTCTGTATTTAAGCATAAAGTAAATCTTCGTAACGCTCAGTTGGAATAATTTGTTAACTTGTTATTTCTAGATTTGATTTTACGTGCGGTTAGTAACAATCTCGGAAACTCTTTCAGCAGATCAGGTTACGATGATTAAATTATTATCTTCACAGAACGTTATTGAATTGGATATCATGAATGTAATTCACTGCGTTCGACTACAATGCAGCACACAACTAGTAAAATAGGCAGGAATAGTTTTGGATTAGCATGTAGCAAATACATTGTTGAGGCCGACAGGGATATACTAAGTGAGAAATAAAGCGTTGCTGCCGTTCTGATTGCAACATCTCCCAACAGTATCGCTTAGGAATAGTGAATATTCAACGGCTCACATATACATACCTGTCAGAGATATAAGTTCACCAGTCGTGGATCAGCCATCGCACTTCAGTTTTGCTGACGCCTTCTGTGTCCGGAACTGAGAGGCCCTCGTCTACAGTTTGCTTTGCACTTGTATAATATAACCATATAACAATTACACCATGGATAAAAAGGCCATCTCGGCCCTTCCAATCTGTGCATAACGCTGACCCTCACCATGTCACACCTACCTGCATTCAGTCCATAACCCTCCATTCCTTTCCTGTCCATATACCTATCCATTCTTTTTTAAATGACAAAATCGAACCTGCCTCGAACACTTGTACCGGAAGCTGGTTCCACACAGGTACCACTCTCTGAGTAAGAAAGTTCCCCGTCATGTTACCCCTAAACATTTATCCCTTAACTCTCAACTCATGTCCTCTTGTTTGAATCTCCCCTACTCTCAATGGAAAAAGCCTATCCACGTCAACTCTATCTACCCGGCTCATAATTTGAAATATTTCTGTCAAGTCCCCCCTCAATCTTCTACCCTCCAAAGAATAAAGACGTAACTTGTTCAACCGTTCTATGTAATTTGCGTGCTGAAACACAAGGAACATTCGAGTAAATTTCCTCTGTACTCTCTCTATTTTGTTGACATTGTACCGATAATTAGGTGACCAGAACAGTACACAATACTCCAAATTTGGCCTCTCCAATGCGTTGTACAATTTTCACATTACATACGATCTCCTATACTCAATGCTCTGATGTATAAAGGCCAGCATACCAAAAGCTTTCTTAACCACCCTATCCACATGAGATTCCACCTTCAGGGAACTATGCACCATTATTCCTAGATTACTAGGAATCTGTGGTCATGCTTTCCCACCATCCTGAATATTAATTAGAACTGTGTTCTTTTAATTATCACGTGCATCTCTTTTGTTGCTTATTGCAAGCTAGGTTATCCATGTAAAATTGTGTTAGTCACCTGGATCGGCTTCCCTCAGCTCTTAAATTTGAAAAGGAAAATCTTCCTCAAAAAATAATTGGCAGATCAGTCTTTCTGAGGTACCCTCCTGTTCTTTGGAACTCAATAGCTAAATCCTTATGGCATGCAAACTCAGTTTAAAATTTGAAACACCAGCTCATGAACAATTTATTTAACTTTGCTATTAAATAACGTCATTTGTCTTTATTTTCGTATTACCATGTTAACCCATTGTAAAGCACTTTAAAATTCATCACTTGTTTAATTAAGTCTTGTTGCATTTTGTTTTCAAGCTCAATCTGGTTAAAAACTGAGGTGCAGTCATTGGCAAGCACGCTGATCTCTCGATTGCTAAGGACTATACTTTCTGGTAGAAGAGCTCGTCAGCCTGGGAGGGAAGTTCATCTAAGAGAGGGAGATCTCTGCTTTTAAACCTCCGCTTCCTTGCGGCCATGCGCACTCATGGGAAAGGATTCAGAGTAAACCCTGCGGACAAATCCGGAGCTGGAGTCCCTAAGGCAGTCCGACATTGTCTTCAACCTCCTTCTGGACATTCCTGCGATGACACTAGTGCCAAGCCGTATCAGCTTTGCCCTTCCCTTGGACAACGTCGGTGTCGTGGAGAGGGGAGATTTGCTGCATGGGCAACCTTGGCCAGGCCTGCGCCCTGGAAACCAATCCAGGCGCAGATCCATGGTCTCGTGAGACTGACGGATGCCAACAAGGTCTATTTTAGCGATGTTTGGTAGTATGGATTTCCGGGATTTTACTTAAATATTGCTGTGTACGCCCAATTCTTTAATACAACTGTATATTGAATTTGGGATAATACAAGTTGTAAATAATACTGTCAGGACAATGAATACTTTGTTCACTTTCCATATTCATTCAATTTCCTCTTTTCATTCAGCACATTTCTGCTATTTCCACTTGTTGATTTCTGCATGTTATGCGTGTTGCTATGGTTATTAGTGTTTCTGCTATCATGGTCTATTATTACCTCTATTGGTTGTGTGCAATTAACTGTGCAATCCGCATGGAATTGAAGTATACATTGTAAACTGATGTGAAAGTCCGGCAGATCCTTGTAATCGATATGGAATATTTGATACACATATTTTTCTTAGTCTACAAAAAAAACTTCGAAACGAACAGACAAAAAACCTTCGAGACCTATCATGACAAACGCCATGATAGAAAGTAACACACTCAAATTCTGGAGGAACTAGCAGACCATTCAGCATCTATGGAATACCCGGCCCCGGCCCCTCGCCTCACCGCAGACAGTACCAACCGTCTTCAGATGCAGATTTTCTCGAGTTTATGATGAAGAGTATACGCCGGAATTTATCGTTCCAGGGCTTTATAGCAACCGTGTCGCTGTGAAAAATGGTTTCTTCCCCTACGTGTTTTCCTCCTGATAATTGTACCTTAAGAATGTATTCGTGGCCGAGAGGTGTTAAGCTTTATTGAAGGAGGTTCCATTTGTCGTTACCTGGGGCAACAATTAAGATGCGAGGGCTTCAATCGATGTTAGTATTTTCATTACCTGTTTTATATACAAATTCCTTAAACATGCTGAATAGAGAAGTATTATATAGTTTCGACAGTTTGTTGAGGCAGAGGATTGAATCAGAGACACATAAGCGCAAAAGGGTAACTACACCCTGACACAGCAAGAGTAATCCACATGAGTTATGTAGTGTGTGTCTGCCTCAATGTACAAGCCGAAGTTGTTGACAAATCGGGCATCGGAAGTAGTTTACTTCAACCCGATAATGAAGCCTCCTTCCCTATGTAATTCTATCATCGGTTCTCAATGGCATTAGGGCATCTATTGGAGATCGCTCATCATCCTTTTCATGTTTTCATGATTTCAAACCTCCGTGGCGGTAGGTTTTTCTGAGGCTGCCTGGGAGAGTTTAAACTAGAATTGCTGGGGGATGGAAATCGAACTGAATCCAAATTTTCGGGCCGACATGTTGGGATGTGTTCCAGATTGTTGTCGGAATATTGGATACCGAGAGCGCAGGATCGCCTTAATTGATTGCGAATGTTGAAGTAAAGAATTCCATCTCTGATCCGGTGACCAGTGCACTGTAAATAATAATTCACGAAATGGTGAAGGAATATCTCTTAAACTCACTGGAATTCTGGAGGAAGCTGCCGAGTTATCATGGTACCCCACCCAGACCCTGGATTTCTGTGGTATAAACTATTCATTTCCGATGGTGCAGGTGTCCAGAAATTAAAATAGCACAATCTGCGATGATCTGAGATGATGGGGAAATTAACTTGGGTCAATTTTTTGTAAGGGAACTCTGCTCACCACTATACCAGCATGGCTCAATGAGGCTGCATGAAACTCGGTTGCTGAAATGAATTCTGGTGGATCTCCCTCTCTCTCTATCTCTCTCTCTCTCTCTCTCTCTCTCTCTCTCTCTCTCTCTCTCTCTCTCTCTCTCTCTCTCTCTCTCTCTCTCTCTCTCTCTATCTGTCTATCTATCTATCCATCTATCTATCTATCTATCTATCTATCTTCTCCTACCCAGCATCATTACGGTGGTAGCTGTCTAGTTCCGTTTTTTTTTCATTTCCACAGTTTACCTTCTTTTTCCATATTATTTGCTTGCCAGTCTTTCCGTCGGTCATCCGTCCCTTGTAGAGGGGGAAACAGAATTACCCATTAAAGTCCATGACCTTCACATTGATCAGTAGGCGGTGCGTTGGATCTAACCCAGTAATCACAATCCCTAGGGCTCCCACACCGTTCTCAGTGCATGAACGTGAATTCCGATAGCAAGATCAGCGGTTCATCCTATTCCACTGTTGCCTGGTTGTAGAAAAGGTCGCTAACCGGACACTTGGGGTTTTGATGGACAGGAACAAACACTGCTAACCTGGCAACATATATAGATAAGACCCTATCAGTATCAGCTTTATATTCACCGACATTACTCAATAAATATCTTTTGTTGTCTAGCAGTTTTACGGTGCATGCTATAAGTTACAATAAAAAATAATACCAAATAGTGAGATAGTATTAATGGGTTCCTCGGGCGTTTCGAAATCTGTTGGCACTGGGGTCGAGCTATCCCTAAAATACTGAGTGTGGGTTTTCAGGTCCCTTTACCTCTTCCGTGATAGTAATAAAGAAAAGCCGGCATGGTCTGAATGGTACGGATGCAAACTGAAGAGTTGTAGGGTGAAAGCGTCATGGAAAAGTACAGCTCAGAAACAGGTCCTTCGGCACATACTGGTCGTGCCGAACCATTTGCCCCTGTACCGCTGTCAGTCGGAACGGGAGCATAGCCTTCTCTACACCTGCAATCCACGCACCTATCCAAACTTCTCTTTCGAAATAAAGTTCGCATGCATCGGTTGTGAAGGCATCACGCTCCAGATTCTCACGAACTTCCGAATGAAGATGTTTTCCTTCATGCCCCACTTATACATTTCGCCTATTCCCTTAACCCATCCCGCTGGTTGTAGTCCCACCAAATCTGAACTAAAAGCATTATCACACTGCGATCCACGTCAAACGTATTTATTTTCATTCTGTAAGAGGCGTTTAATAAGGTTTCGTGTGTGAAAGTGTGGATAAATTCCCACTGCCAATTATATGCTCCCAATGGCATGCATTTCGAATACCCTCTAACAACCAAGACCAGCTCCTGGCGTTCAAGTGTGGCTAAGCAACTGAGCCCAGTGAACCTTTTCCACTGGCAGGAGAATGAGCAATTACGAGTTAATTGCGTCCTAAATCTAGTCACTTCGAATGAGAATCCGGTTTTGGTATCCATAAAGCCGTCGTACGTTGAGTTTAACCTCGACTAGCAACGCTTGCGACGCTGCAAGTGCCAAACTTTATGGGGTTTTGCCATTCCCCTGGATTCTTCAGATACGTGAAGAAGGGGAGCTGCAACATGGACAAGACTTTGCTCTCCATATTGGACAGCCCTGACTTGTGATGTCATGTCGACAGACCGGACACAATCTCCATGGTCGATCCAGACCATCAGAGCTGTTTGCAATTTCTATCCCTTCCTCCAACATCTTCCTAACACTTGTTCCACGCTTTCCTTCGCAACTCTGATCAAATGGCATAAACACAAAATGATAAATCCAATTTGGGAAATGTTCCTGCCTTATATCTCTTTCTCTACTCGCCACCACTCCATCTGTTTGAAATTCATCAGTGATTCATTCTCTGCTCCCCTGCTTATCAACTTAGGGTCTCTTCCATGTTTTATTTATATATATATATATGTATGTATATATATATATATATATATATATATATATATATATATATATATATAATATATATACGATGTCTTCTTTGGCGATAGCTGCAATGCAATGACCAACAGTTGACCTGATGGACAATTTAATTCTCCCAAAATGTTTGTTGCAAATTATTCGTTTCATCAATATGCAGAAAAATTATTCGGCAACGCTCAAACCTCTTGAACCAGAAGGGCGAACTTCACTCAACTTCACTTGTCCTTTTAGTAAACTATTTCCGCAAACTATAGACTCACTTTCGCTGACCCTATATTTCATGTTCTAGATCTAGATATTTATTGCTTATGCATTTTATTTTCTCAACACGAGCTGGTAAAACCTAAAGTACGGGCATAGCTACAGATTGATTTATCAACTGCTAGCAACTTTCCGACTATTCTAGTGGTGTCTACTACTGTGGCTTTCTGAAGACTTACATATATATTATTGTGAGGACCTAGATGTTTAATGCAATTACGTACACCGTTCGGAGTGATACAAGTTGCAGATATTTCTGTTTGGAAAATGATCCATAAACCTTAAATTTCCTATTTTAATTTAGCATATTTCTGGTATTTTTCACTTGTTTATTTCTGTATGTTGTTCGTTTTGTAATGGGTTTAACTATTAAGTAAGTTGCCTTACCTAATTTATCCTGAAATAAGGTATCGGGGCGTTCAAGCTGTAATAGTGAATCGATCGTAATATATATTGTAGGATTTTGACTCTAAAACTGAATCAGGGTTATACTTATAGTAAAGTATGATGTTTCAAATGAGTTTCAATTCTAAACCAAGATTTTGGTCAGATGAATGCCATTTGATTGCGCCTGTGTAAATAATCAGATTAACTCAAACCGCTGCAGAGCCCTGTAACTTATGGAATTGTTTTTGATTGCTTTTAACAATTTCTACATTTTTCGTCTTAAACTTAATAGTTTATTATTCATTTTTTGATATTCCTTATGTTAATCAGCAAGTCCTGCGCTGCCACAAGGAATTCCATTGTTTCTGGGAAATGATATCCAGCTGTGATCCAGGGGTTCTACGCTTCCTTGTTGACATCTACTCTGCTCCGAAAGTGGGAAGTCTTCCATGGTATGTTATGCTCCTCCATTCCTTAATCATTTCTTCCATACTGCACGACTACCAGGCACAAAGGCAAGCTGCTCTCCTTAATTAGGCAATGGCTTTCCGAATGCTCATGCATTCTATCACTAGGAATTTTCCCTAGCAATTTCCATACAGCTGACGTGACATTCACTGGCTTAGAGTTCCCAGGATTTCCTTTGTCCCCTTCTTAAATCGAGGTCCAATATTATCCACACACCAATCCTCGTGAACCATGCATGCGTCTAGAAAAGGCAGGAGTATACTAGTCAAGGGCAAAGCAATAATGTGCCTGACTCACATTATCTACATTCAAGCAAATGCTCATCTCTTTATTCTTGAATAACCACACTATCTCACAAGTTATCCCTTTGCTCGTGCTGTATTTATTGAATGCCTTGGGATTAGCCTTAATCTTACTTGCAAAAACTTTTCATGGCCCTTGTATCTTACCTAATTACTTTCTTTATTTCTTTTCTGGCCTTTTGTAATCTCATGTGTTTCGTTTGAACCCAGCTTCCGAAGCGCCACGCACATTTCTTTTTCCCCCTGGACTAAATTCATCACCAATCTGGACATTCGAGGTTCCCTTACCTTTTCATTCTCGTCCTTCCTTCTCAAAGGGAAATAGCTTTCCTCTACGCTATGCAATTGATCTTAAAAAGCCCTTCACGTCTCTGATGAGCATTTGCCAGAGAAAAGGCTCCCAAATGGCGATTACTCGTTCCAGACTCATGCCCTCGCAATTGTCCTACTGTAATTTAAAACTCTCCCACAAAGACCGAGGTTTTTCTCATCAAGAGCTATATTGAACGTCAATATGTTCCGATCGCTGTTCCCAAACTGTTCAAGCACTGAACGGTCAGCCAGGTGGTCAGACTCGTTACCGAACACCGGGTCCAGTATGCCATTGGGCATACTGACATTGGGCAATACATTGGGCAATACATTGGGCAATACATCGATTGATTTCAAGAATATTCCTGGATATGCTTAACCTCACCCGTGTATGGGGATTTACGGGATGCGGGAGGAGCCATGATGAAATGGCGGAATGGGCTCGATGAGTTGAATGGGCGAATTCTGCCCCTGGATCTTATGGTTTAAACTATCCTTAAATGCTGAAAGCGAGCTCGCGTGCACAAAGTGGGTTGGCAGCTCGATACACACTCTCACGCCCTCTGAGTGGAGAAGTTTTCCCTCATGTTTCGCTCACACTTCTCATCTTTCGCTCTTAATCCATGACATCTAGCTGTAATCCCTTCCACCTTCTGGGTGTAAAAATGCAAAATTTACTCTATCTATTCCTCCCGTAATTTTATATAATTCTATAAAATTTCCTCTCAAACTTCTACTTTACTAATGTTAATGTGACATCTAGTGGGTTTAAAGAAAAACATGTCCGGCTAGATAATAGCACCTGCATCGTAAAATGTTATCGGATGTGTGAAAGAAATAGATATTAGTCCGAAGAGGTATCAAACGATGTGAGAACATGTTCCGTGAGGTATTCGCTTTACCGTAATGTAAAAGAAGAACTGTTGCACAAAGCAGGTCAGACCTTCATACAGAGTACAACATTCCTTAAAAATATCCGCTCTGTTTAAACATATACAACGTCGCAGAAAGAATATGCTTGATGGTGCAAATAAGCAGGTACATGCTTGTAACAGGTGGAAACGGAAAAGGGTTGAATAATGGCCGATAGGTTTAGATATGCGGACGGGGGTGCGCCGTACGTCTTCGTAAAGAGGGAAAACACAAAATGTGAGCAAAGGGGAGTTGGAATCCATGTGGACTGGTAGTGGAAGGAAATGAACGCAGACAGTTTTGGATCACGAGAAATTAGAAAATTCAATTTCATGCCAGGTCAGTTTTCCACTGAGACATTAATATCATTTCCTCCTCCTAAAACATGCGCTATCAACAATGATATCTTTAACCTCCAATTGAAGAAGATAGCATTTGCTATAATAATTAACCAATCGACAAAAGATCTTTCTTCAAATGTCTCAGGCTTAATTGACACAGAATAGAAAGCGAGGCGTTATCCAATGAAATTCCTTATAAATCAAACAATTATCTTCTTCGATCAGTTAGACATATTGCACAATGTGTAAAAATATCCCAGATTAAATACTTGTTCAATGTTTTTTAGTTATTCTGCCTGAGGGAGAAACTAATTGGCTCCCTGCACGGTTCTTCTGCTGTATAAGACGTCACTGATTCTGTGAGTTCCGGTCAGTTGGAAAGATCTGTAAAACAAATCACGACGTCAAGTCAACGAAAGGATATCCGGCGATTTACAACATTGTTAGAATTTAATATCCTGTACTTGCAACGGTCGGTGTTCCTGGTAAGGTACTGAGTCTGACTCATATATACTTTTTGGCTCAGCTTATGCCTTTCTGCACCGTGGATTTTCTGACCAGCTCCTCCGTATACTGGCTCAAATCGGTGAATAGAAACGCAAAGAAACCATGCCGTCATTTCATTCTTGAATATGTCTCATATTATATTGATAACGTGATTCTAGTTGACAGCTTCTGAGGTATTCTGCACATTTCATTATGCTAATATGTGGCTCTTCCAGGATTATACTAAAAATGTATTATCACGATTAACTCTGCTGAACGCCAGAAAAATCCACAGCTTTTAAAATCTATACACCCCCTTGACAGTTTACATGATTTATTGTTTTAAAATATTGAATCAGAGTGAATTTAAATTGGCTTTTTGACACTGATCAGCAGTTTTGACAGGTTGAAATGATATCTACAGTGATCTAAATTAATTAAAAATAGGCATCTTTCTGTCACTAATTTACAAAAAAAAAGCCCAAGAGCGCAATGATCTTATTTATAACAAAAGGTCATCCTCAAGTCTTTTGCTGGGTTCTGGACTTCATCATGTGGTGGCAGCATCTCAGTAGTCTGCCGTTAGTGGGGTGTCAGTTTGCTCGACCCGTGCATCCAATGCCGTGAACGCCAGAACGTATTCGTGCCTGGTGTAAAAATGCATGCAGTGGCGTGATCCGGACTATTACTTTAAACGTGAATCCGAACAAATATATATAAGTAATGAAGTAACTCTCCATTTATTCAGAACCACATCAAACTATTGGCAGACTTTATAGCAAACATGCTTCGCAGTCCAACTAACTATTGTCGACTCGCTCAGCTCCACCACCCATTCAGACACCACCGGATGCATTATAATGGCAAGTTTATCCACCAATCGATAACTTCTTGGAGAGTGGGATACCGGGAAGTCCGTCCAAAACCGAGAGGTCTTGATAAATGTTCTTCATTTCAGT
Organism: Hypanus sabinus; assembly: GCF_030144855.1. NCBI lineage: Eukaryota > Metazoa > Chordata > Chondrichthyes > Myliobatiformes > Dasyatidae > Hypanus > Hypanus sabinus. The sequence goes on along the minus strand of NC_082729.1, from coordinate 21,903,531 downwards.
TAATTTAGCAGCGATCGTGATCCTATGCCGCGGAAAGTGTGAACTCTCCAAATGCATCACTCGCTACCTGGTGGCCATGGCGGCAGCAGATTTGATGGTCCTTGTCCTTGCCGTTATTCTGGAGCAGATTAATTATATATATATTTGTTTGCTGATTTCATGCTCATAACTCCGGTTTGTACTACGGCGTTTGTCCTGCGGCTCTCAAGCACGGAGTGCTCCGTTTGGTTCACGGTCGCTTTCACTTTCGATCGCTACGTCGCCATCTGCTGTCAAAATCTGCAAAAACGATATTCCACAGAGAAAACAGCGTCGGTCGTGATATTAACAGTGGCCGCAGCGGGCTGTGCCAAACGTGTTCCATTTTACTTTGCAGTGGATTCAGAACGCTGCGTCTCCACGGCTGAATATCTTACGTCATCCGTGTGGAGGGCATACGAGTTATTTGACAGCATTACAACACCGTTATTGCCGTTCGGTTTAATTCTGCTGTTTAATGCGTTAACCGTCAGACAGATTTTAGCGACAAACAAAGTCCGCCAGGGACTTCGGAGCAGCAGTGAGAATCAGAAGGATTCTGAGGTGGAGAAACGGAGAAAGTCCTTCATTTTGTTGTTCGCCCTGTCAGTCAATTTCATACTATTGTGGTTGCCCTATGTCGTACACTCCATGAACTGGCAAATGGAAAACTCTTCCTATGCAGACAGGTATTTCAGCACACCGACATATGTTCTCCAGCAGTTTGGATTCATCTTGCAGAGTCTTTGTACCTGCACCAATACGTGTATATCCGGACTGACACAGAGGAAGTTCAGGGAAGAGCTGAAGAATGGAGTGAAATATCTCATTATATTAACTGGGCAGTTCTGTATTTAAGCATAAAGTAAATCTTCGTTTATAATTCGTTTATAATTCGTTAATAATTTATTAACTTGTTATTTCTAGATTTGATTTTACGTGCGGTTAGTAACAATCTCGGAAACTCATTCAGCACATCAGGTAACGGTGATTAAATTATTATCTTCACTGCACGATTATTGAATTGGATATCATGAGTGTGAATTCATGACGTTCGATTACAATGTAGCACACAACTAATAAAATAGGCAGGAATATTTTTGGATTAGCATGTAGTAAATACATTGTTGAGGCCGACAGAGATACACTAAGTGAGAAATAAAGCGTTGCTGCCGTTCTCATTGCAACATCCCCAGCAATATCGCTTAGGAATAGTGAATATTCAACGGCTCACATATACCTACCTGTCAGAGATATAAGTTCACCAGTCGAAGATCGGCCGTCGCACTTCACTTTTGCTGACGCCTTCTGTGTCCGGAACTGAGAGGCGCTCGTCGACAGTTTGCTTTGCTCTTGTATAATATAACCATATAACAATTTCAGCATGGATAAAAAGGCCATCTCAGCCCTTCCAATCCGTGCATAACGCTGACCCTCACCATATCACACCTAGCTGCACTCAGTCCATAACCCTCCATTCCTTTCTGTCCATATACCTATCCATTCTTTTTTAAATGACAAAATCGAACCTGCCTCGACCACTTGTACAGGAAGCTCGTTCCACACAGCTACCGCTCTCTGAGTAAGAGAGTTCCCACTCATGGTACCCCTACACATTTGTCCCTTAACTCTCAACTCATGTCCTCTTGTTTGAATCTCCCCTACTCTCAATGGAAAAAGCCTATCCACGTCAACCTATCTATCTTCCTCATAATTTGAAATACTTCTATCAAGTGCCCCCTCAATCTTCTACACTCCAAAGAATAAAGACGTAACTTGTTCAACCTTTCTCTGTAATTTGGGTGCTGACACACAGGTAGCATTCTAGTAAATTTCCTCTTTACTCTCTCTATTTTGTTGACATCTTTCCTATAATTCGGTGAGCAGAACTGTACACAATACTCCAAGGTTGGCCTCACCAATGCGTTGTACAATTTTAAAGTTACATCTGAACTCCTATACTCAATGCTCTGATTTATAAAGGCCAGCATCCCAAAAGCTTTCTTCACCACCCTATCCACATGAGATTCCACCTTCAGGGAACTATGCACCATTATTCCAAGATCACTAGGTATCTGTGGTCATGCTTTCCTACCATCCTGAATATTAATTAGAACTGTGCTCATTTAATTATCACGTGCATCTCTTTTGTTACTTTTTGCAAGCTAGGTCATCCATGTAAAATTTTGTTAGTCACCCGGATCGGCTTCCCTCAGCTCTTAAATTTGAAAAAGAAAATCTTCCTCAAAAGATAATTGGCAGATCAATCTTTCTGAGTTACCCTCCTGTTCTTTGGAACTCGATAGCTAAATCCTTACAGCATGCAAACTCAGTTTAAAATTTGAAACACCAGCTCATGAACTATTTATTTAACTTTGCTATTAAATAACGTCATTTGTCTTTATTTTTGTATTACCATGTTAACCCATTGTAAAGCACTTTAAACTTCATCACTTGTTTAACTAAGTGTTGTTGGTGTTGCATTTTGTTTTCAAGCTCAAGCTGGTTAAAAGCCGAAGTACAGTCATTGGTAAGCACGCTGATTTCTCGATTACTAAGGACTACTCTTTCTGGAAGAAGAGCTCGTCAGCCTGAGAGGGCTGTTCATCTGAGAGAGGGAGATTTCTGATTTTAAACCTCCACTTCCTTGCGGACATGCACACTCATGGGAAAGGCTTCGGAGGAAACCCTGAGGACAAATCCGGAACTGGAGTCACTAAGGCAGTCCAACTTTGCCTTCAACCTCCTTCTGGAAATTCCTGCGATGACACTAGTGCCAAGCCGTATCAGCTTTGACCTTCCCTTGGACAACATCGGTGTCGTGCAGAGGGGAGACTTGCTGCATGGGCAACTGCTTCTCTTCCATACAATCTTGGCCAAGCCTGCGCCCTGGAAACCAATCCAGGCGCAGATCCATGGTCTCACGGAACTAACGGATGCCAACAAGGACTATCCTAATGATGTTTAGCAGCATGGATTTCCGGACAATTACTTAAATATTGCTGTGTACGCCCAAATGTTTAATACAACTGTATATTGAATCTGGGATAATACAAGTTGTAAATAATACTGTCAGGACAATGAATACTTTGTTCACTTTACATATTCATTCAATTTCCTCTTTTCATTCAGTACATTTCTGCTATTTCCACTTGTTGATTTCTGCATGTTATGCGTGTTGTTATGGTTATTAGTGTTACTGTTATCATGATCTATTATTACTTCTACTGGTTGTGTGCAATAAACTGTGCAATCCGCATGGAATTGAAGTATACATTGTAAACTGATGTGAAAGTCCGGCAGATCCTTGTAATCGATATGGAATATTTGATACACATATTTTACTTAGTCTACACAAAAAAACTACGAAACGTAAAGAAAAAAAAACCTTCGAGACCTATCATGACAAGCGCCATGACAGAAAGTAACACACTCAAATTCTGGAGGAACTAGCAGGCCATTCAGCATCTATGGAATATCCGGCACCAGGCCCTCGCCTCACCGCAGACAGTACCAACTGCTTTCAGATGCAGATTTTCTCGGGTTTATGAAAAAAAGTATACGCCTGAATTTATCGTTCCAGGGCTTTACAGCAACGGTGTGGCTGTGAGAAATGGTTTCTTCCCCTACGTGTTTTCCTCCTGATGATTGTACCTTCAGAATGTATTCGTGGCTGAGAGGTGTCAAACTTTATTGAAGAAGCTTCCATTTGTCGTTAACTGGGGCAACAATTAAGATGCGAGGGCTTCAATTAATTTTCGTATTATTATTACCTGTTATATATACAAACTCCTTAAACATGCTGAATAGAGAAGTATTATATAGTTTCGACAGTTTGTTGAGGCAGGAGACTGAATCAGAGACACATACGCGCAAATAAGTAACTACACCCTGACACAGCAATAGTATTCCACATGAGTTATGTAGTGTGTGTCTGCCTCAATGTACAAGCCGAAGTTGTTGACAATTCAGGCATCGGAAGTAGTTTACTTCAACCCGATAATGAAGCCTCCTTCCCTATGTAATTCTATCATCGGTCCTCAATGGCATTAGGGCATCTATTGGAGATCGCTCATCATCCTTTTCATGATTTCAAACCTCCGTGGCGGTAACTGTTTCTGAGGCTGCCGGGGAGAGTTCAAGCTAGAATTGCTGGGGGATGGAAATCGAACTGAATCCAAATTTTCATGCCGACATGTTGGGATGTGTTCCAGATTGTTGTCGGAATGTTGGATACCGAGAGCGCAGGATCGCCTCAATTGATTGCGAATGTTGAAGTAAAGAATTCCATCTCTGATCCGTTGACCAGTGCACTATAAATAATAATTCAAGAAATGGCGAAGGAATTTCTCTTAAACTCATTAATTCATCTAAAGGAATTCTGGAGGAAGCTGCTAAGTTATCATGGCACCCCACCCAGACACTGGATTTCCGTGGTATAAACTATTCATTTCCGGTGGTGCAGGTGTCCAGAAATTAAAATAGCACAATCTGCGATGATCTGAGATGATGGGGAAATTAACTTGGGTCAACTTTTTGTAAGGGAACTCTGCTCACCACTATACCAGCATGGCTCAATGAGGCTGCATGAAATTCGGTTGCTGAACTTAATTCTGGTGGATCTCTCTCTCTCTCCCTCTCTCTCTCTCTCTCTCTCTCTCTCTCTCTCTCTCTCTCTCTCTCTCTCTCTCTCTCTCTCTCTCTCTCTCGCTCTCTCTCTCTCGCTCTCTCTCTCTCTCTCGCTCTCTCTCTATCTCTCTCTCTCTCCCTCTCTCTCTCTCTCTCTCTCTCTCTCGCTCTCTCTCTCTCTCGCTCTCTCTCTCTCTCTCTCTCTCTCTCTCTCTCTCTCTCTCTCTCCTCTCTCTCTCTCTCTCTCTCTCTCTCTCTCTCTCTCTCTCTCTCTCCCTATCTATCTATCTATCTATCTATCTATCTATCTATCTATCTATCTATCTATCTATCTATCTATCTATCTATCTATCTATCTATCTATCTATCTATCTATCTATCTATCTATCTATCTATCTATCTATCTATCTATCTATCTATCTATCTATCTATTTATCCATCTATCTATCTATCTATCTATCTATCTATCTATCTATCTATCTATCTATCTATCTATCTATCTATCTATCTATCTATCTATCTATCTATCTATCTCCTATCCAGCATCATTAGCGGTGGTAGCTGTCTAGTTCCGTTTTTTTTTTTCATTTGCAGAGTTTACCTTCTTTTTCGATATTATTTGCTTGCGAGTCTTTCCGTCGGTCATCCGTCGCTTGTAGAGGGGGAAACAGAATTACTCATTAAAGTCCATGACTTTCACAATAATCTGTAGGCGGTGCTTTGGATCTAACCCAGTAATCACAATTTGGCTCCCACACCGTTCTCAGTACCTGAACATGAATACCGATAGCAAGATCAGCGGTTCATCCCATTCCACTGTTGCCTGGTTGTAGAAAAGTTCGCTAACCGGACACTTGGAGTTTTGATGTACAAGAACAAACACTGCTAACCTGGCAACATATATAGATAAGACCCTATCAGAATCAGCTTTATATTCACCGACATTACTCAATAAATATCTCTTGTTTTCTAGCAGTTTTACAGTGCATGCTATAAGTTACAATAAAAAAAATTATACCAAATAGTGAGATACTGTCATGGGTTCCTCGAGCGTGTCGAAATCTGCTGGCAGTGCGGTCGAGCTATTCCTAAAATACTGAGTGTGGGTTTTCAAGTCCCTTTACCTCTTCCGTGATAGTAATAATGAAAAGCCGGCATGGTCTGGATGGTACGGATGCAAACTGAAGAGTTGTAGGGTGAAAGCGTCATGGAAAAGTACAGCTCAGAAACAGGTCCTTCGGCACATACTGGTCGTGCCGAACCATTTGCCCCTGTACCCCTGTCAGTCGGAACGGGAGCAAAGCCTTCTCTACACCTGCATCCACGCACCTATCCAAATTTCTCTTTCGAAATCAAGTTCGCATCCACCGCTTGTGAAGGCATCGCGCTCCAGATTCTCACGAACTTCCGAATGAAGACCCTTTCCTTAATGCCCTGCTTATACATTTTGCCCATTCCCTAAACCCATCCCTCTGGTTGTAGTCCCACCAAATCTGAACTAAAAGCATAATCACACTGCGATCCACGTCAAACGTATTTATTTTCATTCTGTGAGAGGCGTTTAATAAGGTTGTAATACTCGTGTGTGAAAGTGCGGATAAATTCCCACTGCCTATTCTATGCTCCCAATGGCATGCATTTCGAATACCCTCTAACAACCAAGACCAGCTCCTGGCCCTCAAGTGTGGCTAAGCAACTGAGCCCAGTGAACCTTTTCCACTGGCAGGAGAATGAGCAGATACGAGTTAAGTGCCTCCTAAATCCAGTCACTTCGAAGGAGAATCCGGTTTTGGTGTTCATAAAGCCTCCGTACGTTGAGTTGAACCTCGACTAGCAACCTCGTCGCCGCAAGTGCGAAACTTTATGGGGTTTTGCCATTCCTGTGGATTCATCAGATACGTGGAGAGGGGGAGCTGCAACATGGACAACACTTTGCTCTCCATATTGGACTGCCCTGACTTGTGATGTCTTGTCGAGAGCCCAGACACAACCACCATGGTCGATCCAGACATCAGAGCTGTTCGCAATTTCTATCCTTTCCTCCAACATCTTCCTAACACTTGTTCCACGCTTTCCTTCGCAACTCTGATCAAGTGGCATCACCCCAAAATGCTAAATCCGACTTTGGGAAATGTTCCTGCCTTATATCTCTTTCTCTACACGCCGCCACTCCATCTGTTTGAAATTAATCAGTGATTCATTCTCTGCTCCCCTGCTTATCAACTTAGGGTCTCTTCCATGTTTTATTTCTATATATACGATGCCTTTCTTGGCGATAGCTGCAATGCAATGACCAACAGTTGACCCGAGGGACAATTTAATTCTCCCAAACTGGTTGTTTCAAATTATTTGGTTTCATCAATACGCAGAAAAATTATTCGGCAACGCTCAAACCTCTTGAACCAGAAGGGCAAACTTCACTCAACTTCACTTGTCCTTTTAGTAAACTATTCCCGCAACCTATAGACTCACTTTCGCAGACCCTATATTTCATGTTCTATATCTAGATATTTATGCCTTATGCATTTTTTTCTCAACACGAGCTGGTAAAACCTAAAGTACGGGCATAGCTACAGATTGATTTATCAACTGCTAGCAACTTTCCGACTAGTGGTGTCTTTTCACTAGTGGTGTCTAGTACTGTGGCTTTCTGAAGACTTACATATATATTACTGTGTGGACCTAGATTTTTAATGCAACTACGTACAAAATTCGGAGTGATACTAGTTGCAGATATTTCTGTTTGGAAAGTGATCCATAAACCTTAAATTTCTTATTTTAATTTAGCATATTTCTGGTATTTTTCACTTGTTTATTTCTGTATGTTTTTTCGTTTTTGTAATGGGTTTAACTATTAAGTAAGTTGCCCTAATTTATCCTGAAATATGATATCCGGGCGTTCAAGCTGTAATAATGAATCGATCGTAATATACATTGTAGGATTTTGACTCTAAAACTGAATCAGGGTTATACTTATAGTAAAGTATGATGTTTCAAATGAGTTTCAATTCTAAACCAAGATTTTGGTCAGATGAATGCCATTTGATTGCGCCTGTGTAAATAATCAGATTAACTCAAACCACTGCAGAGTCCTGTAACGTGTGGAATTGTTTTTGATTGCTTTTGACAATTTCTACATTTTTCATCTTAAACTTGATAGTTTATTATTCATTTTTGATATTCCTTATGTTAATCAGCGAGCCCTGTTTTTGGGAAATGATATCCAGCTGTGAGCCAGGAGTTCTACCCTTCCCTGTTGACATCTACTCTGCTCCGAAAGTGGGAAGTCTTTAATGGAATGTCATGCTTCTCCATTCCTTAATCATTTCTTCCATCCTCCACGACTACCAGGCAGAAAGCCAAGCTGCTCTCCCTAATTAGGCAATGGCTTTCCGAATGCTCATGCATTCTATCACTAGGAATTTTCCCGAGCAATTTCCTTACAGGTGACGTGACATTCACTTAGAGTTCCCAGGATTTCCTTTGTTCCCTTCTTAAATCGAGATCCAATATTATCCACACACCAATCCTCGTGAACCTTGCCTGCGTCTAGGAAAGGCAGGAGTATACTAGTCAAGGGCAAAGCAATCATGTGCCTGACTCACATTATCCACATCCAAGCAAATGCTCATCTCTTTACCCTTGAATAACCCCACTATCTCCCAAGTTATCCCTTTGCTCTTGATATATTTATAGAATGCCTTGAGATTCTCCTTAATCTTACTTGCTAAAAACTTTTCGTGGCCCTTGTAGCTTACTTAATTGCCTTCTTTATTTCTTTTCTGGCCTTTGGTAATCTCATGTGTTTCGTTTGAACCCAGCTTCCGAAGCGCTACACACTTTTCTTTTTCCCTCGACTAAATTCATCAAATATCTGGACATCCGAGGTTCTCTTACCTATTCATCCTCGTCCTTCCTTCTCAAAGGAGCATAGCTTTCTTCTACGCTATGCAATTGATCTTAAAAGCCCTTCACGGCTCTGATGCGCATTTGACAGAGAAAAGGCTCCCAAGTGACGATTATTCGTTCCAGACTCATGCCCTCGCAATTGTCCTACTATAATTTAAAACTCTCCCACAAAGACGGAGGGTTTTCTCATCAAGAGCTATATTGAACTTCAGGATGCTGGGAGATGTTGCAATGAGAACGGCAGCAAAGCTTTATTTCTCACTTAGTATATCCCTGTCGGCCTCAACAATGTATTTACTACATGCTAATCCAAAACTATTCCTGCCTATTTTATTAGTTGTGTGCTACATTGTAGTCGGAGGCAGTGAATTAACATTCATGATATCCAATTCAATAATCGTGCATTGAAGATAATAATTTAATCACATTTAACTGATCTGCTGAATGAGTTTCCGAGATTGTTACTAACCGCACGCAAAATCAAATCTAGAAATAACAAGCTAACAAATTATTCCAACTGAGTGTTACGAAGATTTACTTTATGCTTAAATACAGAAATTCCCAGTTAATGTAAAGAGATATTTCACTCCATTCTTCAGCTCTTCCCTGAACTTCCTCTGTGTCAGTCCGTAGATACACGTATTGGTGCAGGTACAGAGCATCTGCAAGATGAATCCAAACTGTTGGAGAACATATGTCGGTGTGCTGAAATACCTGTCTGCATAGGAATAGTTTACCATTTGCCAGTTCATGGAGTGTACGACATAGGGCAACCACAATAGTATGAAATTTGTTGACAGAGCGAACAACAAAATGATGGACTTTCTCCGGTTCTCCACCTCAGAATCCTTCTGATTCTCACTGCTGCCACGAAGACCCTGGCGGACTCTGTTTGTCGCTAAAATCTGTCTGGCGGTTAACGCATTAAACAGCAGAATTAAAGCGAAGGGTAATAACGGTGTTGTAATGCTGTCAAATAACTCGTATGCCCTCCACACGGATGACGTAAGATATTCAGCCGTGGAGACGCAGCGTTCTGGATCCACTGCAAAGTAAAATGGAACACGTTTGGCACAGCCCGCTGCGGCCACTGTTAATATCACGACCGACGCTGTTTTCTCTGTGGAATATCGTTTTTGCAGATTTTGACAGCAGATGGCGACGTAGCGATCGAAAGTGAAAGCGACCGTGAACCAAACAGAGCACTCCGTGCTTGAGAGCCGCAGGACAAACGCCACAGTACAAACCGGAGTTATGAGCATGAAATCAGCAAACAAATATATATAATTAATCTGCTCCAGAATAACGGCAAGGACAAGGACCATCAAATCTGCTGCCGCCATGGCCAACAGGTAGCGAGTGATGCATTTGCAGAGTCCACACTTTCCGCGACATAGTATCACGATCGCCGTTAAATTAACTGAAATGAAGAACATTTATCAAGACCTCTCGGTTTTGGACGGACTTCCCGGTATCCCACTCTTCAAGAAGTTATCGATTGGTGGATAAACTTGCCATTATAATGCATCCGGTGGTGTCTGAATGGGTGGTGGAGCTGAGCGAGTTGACAATAGTTAGTTGGACTGCGAAGCATGTTTGCTATAAAGACTGTCAATAGTTTGATGTGGTTCTGAATAAATGGAGAGTTACTTCATTACTTATATATATTTGTTCGGATTCACGTTTAAAGTAATAGCCCGGATCACGCCACTGCATGCATTTGTACACCAGGCACGAATACGTTCTGGCGTTCACGTCATTGGATGCACAGGTCGAGCAAACTGACACCCCACTAACGGCAGACTACTGAGATGCTGCCACCACAAGATGAAGTCCAGAACCCAGCAAAAGACTTGAGGATGAACTTTTGTTATAAATAAGATCAGTGCGCTCTAGGGCTTTTTTTTTTGTAAATTAGTGACAGAAAGATGCCTATTTTTAATTAATTTAGATCACTTTTTAGATATCATTTCAACCTGTCAAATCGAGTCTTTCTCTGATGATCAGTGTCAAAAAGCCAATTTAAATTCACTCTGATTCAATATGTTAAAACAGTAAGTCATGAAAACTGTCAAGAGGGTGTATAGATTACAGGCTGTGGATTTTTCTGGCATTCAGCAGAGTTAATCGTGATAATACATTTTTAGTACAATCCTGGAAGAGCCACATATTAGCATAATGAAATGTGCAGAATACCTCAGAAGCTGTCAAATAAAATCACGTTATCAAAATAATATGACATATTCAATAACGAAATGGCGGAATGGTTCCTTTGCGTTTCTATTCACCGAATTGAGCCAGTCTACGGAGGAGCTGGTCAGAAAATCCAAGGTGCAGAAAGCCGTAAACAGAGCCAAAAAGCATATATGTGTCAGACTCAGTACCTTACCAGGAACAGCGACCGCTGCAAGTACGGGATAGTAAATTCTAACAATGTTGTAAATTGCCGGATATCCCATCGTTGACTTGACGTCGTGATTTGTTTTACAAAACTTTCCAACTGACCGCAACTCACAGAAGCAGTGTCGTCTTATACAGCAGAAGAACCGTCCAGGGAGCCAATTAGTTTCTCCCTCAGGCAGAATAACTAAAAACCATTGAACAAGTATTTAATCTGGGATATATTTACACATTGTGCAAAATGTCTAACTGATCGAAGAAGATAATTGTTTGTGATTTATGGGTCAATTAAGCCTGAGACAATTGAAGATCTTTTGTCGATTGGTTCATTATTTCCTTTATAGCAAATGTTATCTTCTTCAAATGGAGGTTTGAAGATATCATTGTTGATAGCGCATGTTTTAGGAGGAGGGAATGATATTAATGTCTCAGGGGAAAACTGACCTGGCATGAAATTGAATTTTCTAATTTCTCGTGATCCAAAACTGCTGCGTTCATTTCCTTGCACTACCAGTCCACGTGGATTACAACTCCCTTTGCTTACATTTTGTGTTTACCCTCTTTACTCAGACGTACGGCCAAACCCCGTCCCCATATCTAAACCTATCGGCCATTATTCAACCCTTTTCCGTTTCCACCGGTTACAAGCATGTACCTGGTTATTTTCACCCTCAAGCATATTTTTTTCTGCGACGTTATATATGTTTAAACAAATCGGATATTTTTAGGGAATCTTGTACTCTGTATAAAGGTCTGACCTGCTTTGTGCAACAGTTCTTATTTTCTATTACGGTAAAGCGAATACCTCACGGAACATGTTCTCAAATCGTTTGATATCTCTTCGGCCTAATATCTATTTCTTTCACACATCCGACAACATTTTAAAATGCAGTTGCTATTACCTAACCGGACATGTTTTTCATTAAACCCACTAGATGTCACGTTAACAATAGTAAAGTAGAAGTTTGAGAGGAAATTTTATACAATTATATAAAATTACAGGAGGAATAGATAGGGTAAATGTTGCATTTTTACACCCAGAAGGTGGAAGGGATTACAGCCAGAGGTCATGGATTAAGAGCGAAAGATGAGAAGTGTGAGCGAAACATGAGGGAAAACTTCTCCACTCAGAGGGCGTGAGAGTGTGTATCGAGCTGCCAACCCACTTTGTGAACGTGAGCTCGCTTTCGGCATTTAAGGATAGTTTAATCCATAAGATCCAGGGGCATAATTAGCCCATTCAACTCATCGAGCCCATTCCGCCATTTCATCATGGCTCCTCCCGCATCCCATAAATCCCCATACACCGGTGAGGTTAAGCGTATCCAGGAATATTCTTGAAATCAATCTATGTATGGCCCAATGGCAGGAGAGGCATAGTGGACCCGGTGTTCAGTAATGAGTCTGATTGCCTGGCTGACCGTTCTGTGGGTGAACAGTTTGGGAACAGCGATCAGAACATGCTGACGTTCAATATAGCACTTGATGAGAAAAGCCTCGGTCTTTGTGGGAGAGTTTTAAATTATAGTAGGACAATTGCGAGGGCATGAGTCTGGAACGAATAATCGTCATTTGGGAGCCTTTTCTCTGGCAAATGCACATCAGAGACGTGAAGGGCATTTTAAGATCAATTGCATAGCGTAGAAGAAAGCTATGCTCCTTTGAGAAGGAAGGACGAGGATGAAAAGCTAAGAGAACCTCGGATGTCAGATTGGTGATGAATTTAGTCAAGAGGGAAAAAGAAATGTGTGTAGCGCTTAGGAATAGTGAATATTCAACGGCTCTCATATACCTGCCTGTCAGAGATATAGGTTCACCAGTCGAGGATCAGCCATCGCACTTTCAGTTTTGCTGACGTCTTCTGTGTCCGGAACTGAGAGGTGCTCGTCTACATTTTGCTTTGCACTTGTATAATATAACAATATAACAATTACACCATGGATAAAAAAGGCTATCTCGGCCCTTCCAATCTGTGCATAACGCTGACCCTCGCCATATCACACCTACCTGCACTCAGTCCATAACCCTCCATTCCTTTCCTGTCCATATACCTATCCATTCTTTTTTAAATGACAAAATCGAACCTCCCTCGACCACTTGTACCGGAGCTCGTTCCACACAGGTACCACTCTCTGAGTAAGGAAGTTCCCACTCATGTTACCCTTAAACATTTGTCCCTTAACTCTCAACTCATATCCTCTTGTTTGAATCTCCCTTACTCTCAAGGGATAAAGCCTATCCATGTCAACTCTATCTATCCGCCTCATAATTTGAAATATTTCTATCAAGTCCCCCCCCCCTCAATCTTCAACGTTACAAAGAAAAAAGACGTAACTTGTTCAACCTTTCTATGTAATTTAGGTGCTGAAACACAGGTAACATTCTAGTAAATTTCCTCTGTACTCTCTCTATTTTGTTGATATCTTTCCTATAATTCGGTGAGCAGAACTGCACACAATACTCCAAATTTGGCCTCACCAATGCGTTGTACAATTTTCACATTACATCCGAAATTCTATACACAATGCTCTGATTTTTAAAGGCCAGCATACCAAAAGCTTTCTTCACCACCCTATCCATATGAGATTCCACTTTCAGGGAACTATGCATCATTATTCCTAGATTACTAGGAATCTGTGGTCATGCTTTCCCATCATCCTGAATATTAATTAGAACTGTGTTCTTTTAATTATCACGTGCATTTCTTTTGTTGCTTATTGCAAGCAAGGTAATACATATAAAATTTTATTAGTCACCCTGATCGGATTCCCTCAGCTCTTAAATTTGAAAAAGAAAATCTTCCTCAAAAAATAATTGGCAGATCAGTCTTTCTGAGGTACCCTCCTGCTCTTTGGAACTCAATAGCTAAATCCTTACAGCATGCAAACTCAGTTTAAAATTTGAAACACCAGCTCATGAACTATTTATTTAACTTTGCTATTAAATAACGTCATTTGTCTTGATTTTCGTATTACCATGTTAACCCATTGCAAAGCACTTTAAACTTCATCACTTGTTTAACTAAGTGTTGTTGGTGTAGCATTTTGTTTTCAAGCTCAAGCTGGTTAAAAACCGAAGTGCATTCATTGGCAAGCACGCTTATTTCTCGATTGCTAAGGACTATTGTTTCTGGTAGAAGAGCTCGTCAGCCTTGGAGGGCAGTTCATCTAACAGAGGGAGATCTCTGATTTTAAACCTCCGCTTCCTTGCGGACATGCGCACTCATGGGAAAGGATTCGGAGTAAACCCTGAGGACAAATCCGGAGCTGGAGTCCATAAGGCAGTCCGACTTTGCCTTCAACCTCCTTCTGGAAATTCCTGCGATGACTATAGTGCCAAGCCGTATCAGTTTTGCCCATCCCTTGGACAACATCGGTGTCTTGGAGAGGGGAGACTTGCTGCATGGGCAACTGTTTGTCTTCCATACAACCTTGGCCAGGCCTGCGCCCTGGAAACCAATCCAGGCGCAGATCCATGGTCTCACGAAAATAACGGATGCTAACAAGGTCTATTTTAGCGATGTTTAGTAGTATGGATTTCCGGGAATTTACTTAAATTTTGCTGGGTCCGCCCAATTGTTTAATACAACTGTATATTGAATCTGGGATAATACAAGTTGTAAATAATTCTGTCGGGACAATGAATACTTTGTTCACTTTCCATATTCATTCAATTTCCTCTTTTTATTCAGTACATTTTTGCTATTTCCACTTGTTGATTTCTGCATGTTATGCCTGTTGTTATGTTATTAGTATTACTGTTATCATGATCTATTATTACTTCTACGGGTGGTGTGCAATAAACTGTGCAATCCGCATGGAATTAAAGTATCCATTGTCATCTGATGTGAAATGCCCCAAGATCCTTGTAATCGATAAGGAATATTTGATACACATATTTTACTTAGCCTACAAAAAAAACTTTGAAACGTAAAAAAAAAACCTTCGAGACTTATCATGACAAACGCCATGATAGAAAGTAACACACTCAAATTCTGGAGGAACCAGCAGGCCATTCAGCATCTATGGAATACCCGGCCCCGGCCCCTCGCCTCACCGCAGACAGTACCAAGCGTCTTCAGTTGCAGATTTTCTCGAGTTTATGATAAAAAGTATACGCCTGAATTAATCGTTCCAGGGCTTGATAGCAACCGTGTGGCTGTGGGAAACGGTTTCTTCCACTATGTGTTTTCCTCCTGATTATTGTACCTTCAGAATGTGTTCGTGGCCGACAGATGTCATGCTTTATTGAAGAGGCTTCCATTTGTCGTTACCTGGAGCAACAATTAAGATGCGAGGGCTTCAATTAATGTTAGTATTCTTATTACCTGTTTTATATACAAATTCCTTAAACATGCTGAATAGAGAAGTGTTATATAGTTTCGACAGTCTGTTGAGGCAGGAGATTGAATCAGAGACACAAACGCGCAAATGGGTAACTACACCCTGACACAGCAAGAGTATTCCACATGAGCTATATACTGTGTGGCTGCATCAATTTACAAGCCGACGCTGTTGACCATTAGGGCATCAAAGTAGTTTACTTCAATCCAATAATGAAGCCTCCTTCCCTATGTAATTCTATCATCGGTCCTCAAAGGCATTAGGGCATCTATTGGAGATCGCTCATCATCCTTTTCATGTTTTCATGTTTTCAAACCTCCGTGGCGGTAAGTTTTTCTGAGGCTGCCTGGGAGAGTTTAAGCTAGAATTGTTGGGGGATGGAAATCGAACTGAATCCAAATTTTCATGCCGACATGTTGGGATGTGTTCCAGATTGTTGTCGGACTATTGAATATCGAGAGCGCAGGATCGCCTCAATTGATTGCGAATGTTGAAGTAAAGAATTCCATCTCTGATCCGTTGACCAGTGCACTATAAATAATAATTCAAGAAATGGCGAAGGAATTTCTCTTAAACTCACTAATTCATCTAAAGGAATTCTGGAGGAAGCTGCTAAGTTATCATGGCACCCCACCCAGACACTGGATTTCCGTGGTATAAACTATTCATTTCCGGTGGTGCAGGTGTCCAGAAATTAAAATAGCACAATCTGCGATGATCTGAGATGATGGGGAAATTAACTTGGGTCAGCTTTTTGTAAGGCTACTCTGCTCATCACTATACCACAAGGGCTCAATGAGGCTGCATGTAATTCGGTTGCTGAACTGAATTCTGGTGGATCTCTCTCTCTCTCTCTCTCTCTCTCTCTCTCTCTCTCTCTCTCTCTCTCTCTCTCTCTCTCTCTCTCTCTCTCCCCCCTCTCTCGATTCTCTCTATCTATCTATCTATCTATCTATCTATCTATCTATCTATCTATCTATCTATCTATCTATCTATCTATCTATCTATCTATCTATCTATCTATCTATCTATCTATCTATCTATCTATCTATCTATCTATCTATCTATCTATCTATCTATATATCTCCAGTCCAGCATTATTAGTGGTGGTAGCTGTCTAGTTCCGCATTTTTTTTCATTTCCACAGTTTACCTTCTGTTTCCATATTATTTGCTTGCCAGTCTTTCCGTCGGTCATTCGTCGCTTCTAGAGTTGGAAACCGAATTATCCATTAAAGTCCATGGCTTTCACATTTATCTGTAGGCGGTGCGTTGCATCTAACCCAGTAATCACAATCCCTAGGGGTCCTACACTGTTCTCAGTACCTGAACGTGAATACCGATAGCAAGATCAACGTTCTGATGTACGGGCATAGCTTCAGATTGATTTATCAACTGCTAGCAACTTTCCGACTATTCTAGCGGTGTCTCGTACTGTGGCTTTCTGAAGACTTACATATATAATATTGTGTGGACCTAGATGTTTAATGCAATTACGTACATAGTTCGGAGTGATACTAGTTGCAGATATTTCTATTTGGAAAATGATCCGTAGTCCTTAAATTTCCTATTTTAATTTAGCATTTGACTCTAAAACAGAATCAGGGTTATACTTATAGTAAAGTAAGATGATTTAAATGAGTTTCAATTCTAAAACAAGATTTTGGTCAGATGACTGCCATTTGATTGCGCCTGTGTAAATAATCAGATTAAGTTCAACCGCTGCAGAATCCTGTAACGTGTGGAATTGCTTTTGATTGCTTTTGACAATTTCTACATTTTTCGTCTTAAACTTGATAGTTTATATTTCATTTTTGATATTCCTTATGTTAATCAGCAATTCCTGTGCTGCCACAAGGAATAGCTTTGTTTCTGGGAAATGATACTCAGCTGTGAGCCAGGGAATCGACCCTTCCTTGTTGACATCTACTCTGCTCCGGAAGTGGGAAGTATTCCATGGTACGTCATGCTCCTCCATTCCTCAATCATTTCTTCCATAGTGCACGACTACCAGGCAGAAGCCACGCTGCTCTCCCGAATTAGGTAGTGGCTTTCTGAATGTTCATGCATTCTATCACTAGGAATTCTCCCTAGCAATTTCCCTACAAATGACGTGAGATTCACTGGTTTAGGGTTCCCACATTTCCTTTGTTCCCTTCTTAAATCGAGGTCCAATATTATCCACACACCAATCCTCGTGAACCTTGCCTGCGTCTAGAGAAGGCAGGAATATACTAGTCAAGGGCAAAGCAATCATATGCCTGACTCACATTGTCTACATCCAAGTAAATGCTCATCTCTTTATCCTTGAATAACCGCACTATCTCCCAAGTTATCCCTTTGCTCTTGATGTATGTATAGAATGCCTTGGGATTCTCCTTAATCTTACTTGCCAAAAACTTTTCATGGCCGCTGGAGCTTACCTAATTCCCTTCTTTATTTCTTTTCTGGCGTTTGGTAATCTCATGTGTTTCGTTTGAACCAAGCTTCCGAAGCGCTACAAACATTTATTTTTCCTTCTTGACTAAATTCATCACCAATCTGGACATCCGAGGTTCTCTTAACTTTTCATCCTCGTCCTTCCTTCTCAAAGGAGCATAGCTTTCTTCTACGCTATGCAATTGATCTTAAAATGCCCTTCACGTCTCTGATGTGCATTTGCCAGAGAAAAGGCTCCCAAATGACGATTACTCGTTCCAGACTCATGCCCTCGCAATTGTCCTACTATAATTTAAAACTCTCCCACAAAGACCGAGGTTTTCTCATCAAGAGCTATATTGAACGTCAGTATGTTCTGATCGCTGTTCCCAAACTGTTCACCCACAGAACGGTCAGCCAGGCAATCAGACTCATTACCGATCACCGGGTCCAGTATGCCTCTCCTGCCATTGGGCCATACATATATTGATTTCAAGAATATTCCTGGATATGCGTAACCTTCCCGGTGTACGGGGATTTATGGGATGCGGGAGGAGCCATGATGAAATGGCGGAATGGGCTCGATGAATTGAATGGGTTAATTCTGCCCCTGGGTCTTGTGGTTTCAACTACCCTTAAATGCTGAAAGTGAGCTCGCGTTCACAAAGTGGGTTGGCAGCTCGATACACACTCTCACGCCCTCTGAGTGAAGAAGTTGTCCCTCATGTTTCTTTCACACTTCTCATCTTTCACCCTTCATCCATGAATTCTAGCTGTAGTCCCTCCCACCTTCTGGGTGTAAAAAAGCAACATTTACCCTATCTATTTCTCCCGTAATTTTATATAATTCTATAAAATTTCCTCTCAGACTTCTACTTTACGAATGTTAACGTGACATCTAATGGGTTAAAAAAAAAACAAACATGTCCGGCTAGATAATAGCACCTGCATTGTAAAATGTTATCGGATGTGTGAAAGAAATAGATGTTAGTCCAAAGAGTAGTCAAACGATGTGAGAACACGTTCCGTGAAGCATTCGTTTTATCGTAATTTAAAAAAGATTTCTTGCACAAAGCAGGTCAGACCTTCATGCAGAGTACAAGATTCCTTAAAAAGTCTGCTCTGTTTAAACATATACTACGTCGTGGAAAGAATATGCTTGAGGGTGAAAATAAACAGGTACATGCTTGTGACAGGTGGAAACGGAAAAGGGTTGAATAATGGCCGATGGATTTAGATATGGGGACGGGGGGGGGGGTGGTGCCGTGGGTCTTAGTAAAGAGGGAAAACACAAAATGTGAGCAAAGGGAGTTGGAATCCACGTGGACTGGTAGTCGAAGAATCGTAACGCAGACAGTTTGGGTCATGGGAAATTCGAAAATTCAATTTCATAGCAGGTCAGTTTTCACCTGTTCTCATTTCTTCCTGCTAAATCATGCGCTATCAACAATGTTACCTTTAACCTCCAATTGAAGAATATAACATTTTCTATAAATGATATACTGTAGCGAACCAATCGACAAAAGATCTTTCTTCAAATGTCTCAAGCTTAATTGACGCAGAATAGAAATCAAGACGTTCTACAATAAAATTCTTTACAAATCATAAGCAATTGTCTTCTTCGATCAGTTAGACATTTTGCACAATGTGTAAAAATATCCCAAATTAAATACTTGTTCAGTGGTTTTAAGTTAATCTGCCTGAGGGAGAAACTAATTGGCTCCATGGACGGTTCGTCTGCTGTATAAGACGTCACTGATTCAGTGATTTGCAGTCAGTTTGAACATTCTGTAAAACAAATCACGACGTCAAGTCAACGATGGGATATCCAGCGATTTACAACATTGTTAGAATTTACTATCCCGTACTTGCAGCCGTCGGTGTTCCTGGTAAGGTACTGAGTCTGACTCATATATGCTTTTTGGCTCTGCTTACGGTTTTCTGCTCACCAGCTCCTCCGTATACAGGCGCAATTCGTTGAATAGAAACGCAAAGGAACCATGCCGTCATTTCGTTCTTGAATATGTCTCATATTATTTTGATAACGTTATTCTGTTTGACAGCTTCTGAGGTATTCTGAACATGTCATTATGCTAATATGTGGCTCTTCCAGGAATATGCTAAAAATGTATTTTCTCGATTAATTCTGCTGAATGCCAGAAAAAACCACCGCCTTTAAAATCCATCCACCCCCTTGAGAGTTTTCATGATTTATTGTTTTAAAATATTGAATCAGAGTGAATTTAAATTGGCTTTTTGACACTGATCAGCAGAGTAAGACTCGTTTTGTCAGGTTGAACTGATATCAACAAACTGTTCTAAATTAATTAATAATAGGCATCTCTCTGTCACTAATTTATTAAAAAATTGCACAAGAGCGCACTGATATTATTAACAACAAAAGGTCATCGTCAGGCCTTTTCCTGGGTTCTGGACTTCATCTTGTGGTAGCAGCATCTCAGTAGTCTGTCGTTAGTGGTGTGTCAGTTTGCTCGGCCCGTGCATCCAATGCCTTGAAAGCCAGAACGTATTTGTGCCTGGTGTACAAATTCATGCAGTGGCGTGATCCGGACTATTATTTTTAAACGTGAATCCGAACCAATTTATATAAGTAGTGAAGTAACTCTCTATTTTGTTCTTCATTCAGTTAATTTAACAGCGATCGTGATCCTATGCCGCGGAAAGTGTGGTCTCTCCAAATGCATCACTCGCTACCTGGTGGCCATGGCGGCAGCAGATTTGATGGTCCTTGTCCTTGCCGTTATTCTGGAGCAGATTAATTATATATATCTGTTTTCTGATTTCTTGCTCATAACTCCGATTTGCACTGTGGCGCTTGTCCTGCGACTTGCAAGCACAGAGTGCTCCGTTTGGTTCACGGTCGCTTTCACTTTCGATCGCTACGTCGCCATCTGCTGTCAAAATCTGCAAAAACGATATTCCACAGAGAAAACAGCGTCGGTCGTGATATTAACAGTGGCCGCAGCGGGCTGTGCCAAATGTGTTCCATTTTACTTTGCAGTGGATCCAGAACGCTGCGTCTCCACGGCTGAATATCTTACGTCATCCGCGTGGAGGGCATACGAGTTATTTGACAGCATTACAACACCGTTATTACCGTTCGCTTTAATTCTACTGTTTAATGCGCTAACCGTCAGACAGATTTTAGCGACAAACAAAGTCCGCCAGGGACTTCGGGGCAGCAGTGAGAATCAGAAGGATTCTGAGGTGGAGAACCGGAGGAAGTCCATCATTTTGCTGTTTGCTCTGTCAGCAAATTTCATACTATTGTGGTTGCCCTATGTCGTACACTCCATGAACTGGCAAATGGTAAACTATTCCTACGTAGACAGGTATTTCAGCACACCGACATATGTTCTCCAACAGTTTGGATTCATCTTGCAGATGCTCTGTACCTGCACCAATACGTGTATCTACGGACTGACACAGAGGAAATTCAGGGAAGAGCTGAAGAATGGAATGAAATATCTCTTTACATTAAATAAGCAGTTCTGTATTTAAACACAAATCAAATTATTTCTTTGTTTATCTTTATGACAATTATTTGGAATACTTCTTATTTTTTTTTATTTCCAGACTTCACTTCACTTGCTATTAGTAATAAACTAGGAAACTTACTCAGCACGCAACTAATCAAATGGGCAGGATTATTTTGGATTTGCACATAGTAACGACATTCTTTTTTTTTTACTTTTTTTATTGCATTTTTAAATGATTACAAAGTATGAAAAAAACAATGTATATAACCCATACCCCCTCCCCTTAACCCCTCCCCCCTAACTGCCCTATAGAAAAAAAAAGAAAGAAAGAAAGAAAGAAAGAATGCCTGGTTGTTGGAAGATCTCCACATGCTCCATGGAATTCGTAATAATTTTAATATGTATATTTATTTCTTTCCCCTAATAACCAATTGTTTCATCTTCAAAGCATCTATATATTTAATCCTGTCTTAATAAATGTTCGGTTAAGATTAGTGCAGTATAATTTTCTACATCAATTATATATTACACCACAAAAAATAAAAAAATTCAATCCAAATTTATCGGATCAGTGTTTCCGATGTAACCAGGAAACTGGTACTTTTTTACATTCGACATGGTCTTGCTCTAAAATTCAACCTTTTTGGACAAATTTAAGACTTTTACTGGAACAAATTACAGGAACACAATTTCCTCATAATCCAATATTATTTTTACTAGGTGATATTGAAGGGATAAAACCGAAACTCAAACTAAATAAGTATCAGAAAGAATTTATAAAAATTGCACTGGCAGTAGCCAAAAAAGCTATTGCAGTTACTTGGAAATCGGATACACATTTAAGTATAGATTCTTGGAAGAAAGAAATCTATGGTTGTATTCCATTAGAAAAAAATACTTATAATTTAAGAGATAAATATGAAACATTTTTGAAAATTTGGTGCCCTTATTTACAAAAGACAGGATTAAATATATAGATGCTCAGTAACGACATTGTTGAGGCCTACGGGGTTATGTAAGTGAAAAATAAGGCTTTCCTGTTGTTCTCATTGCGACATCATCCAACACGACTGCTTCGGAATAGTGAATATTCAACGGCTCAACTTTACTTGCCTGTCAGCGATATAAGGTCATCAGTCGAGGATCACCCATTGCACTTCGGTTTTGCTGACGCCTCTGCTGCCTCGTCTACACTTTGCTTTGCTTTCCAATATCCTGAATATAAGCTTGATCTGCGCTTCTCTTAACTTATTACGTGCCTCTCGATGGTAGCATGTTTTAAGGTTTTAAGGTAATCCATGCAAAATTCTATTAGATCACTCAGAATTTCTTCCCTCTGCTCTTGCATTTAAAACAAAATCTCCCTCAAAAGATAATTCGCATATCAGTCTTTTTGAACTACTCTCCTAAACTTTTGAACTCAATAAGTAAAAGGATTCAAACTCAATTGAAAATTGAAACGCCAGCTCTAGGTCTATTTATTTAACCTTGCTCTTTACCTAAAATCATCTTTTATTTTCGTGTTTGCATTTTACCCCAATGCAAGCACTTTGAACGCCATCGCCTGTTTAAAAGGTTCTCTAGCAACAAGTTGTTATTGTTGCTGGATTATATTTCAAGCTCAAGCTGATAAAAGCCGAGATACGGTCATTGGCAAGCACGCTGACTTCTCACGAAGTATACTGCAGATGCTGTGGTCAACTCAAGACGTACAAACAAGCTGGATGAATCTAGCCGGTCGGGAAGCATCCGTTGAAATGAAGGGTCTCGGCCCGATTCATTGACTGCTCATTTAACTGATGCTGTTCGAACTGCTGAGTTCATCCAGCGTGTTAAAACGTCTTGACGCTGATTTCTCAATTGCTAAGAACCTTCGGGCAATTCGAGATATGTTTAGTAGTATGAATTCTGGAGATTTACTTACCTATTGCTATGTGCGCCTAATTGTTTAATGCTGTTGTTTGGTGACTTCGGTATGATATAAGTTGTGAATATCACTATTAGGACAATGATAGCTTTGTTCACGTTTCATAGTCATTCAATTTCCTCTTTTAATCCGGCATATTTCTGCTATTTTCCAGTTATTATTATTTTTGTTGTTATTATCAGTATGCATTTTTATTTCTACTGGCTGTTTGCAATACAGTGTGCAATCAGCACGGAATTGAAGGGTGTGGCACCAACAAACTTGAATAGCAGTTGTAGTCTGTTTTGAAACACTGCTATCAAACGCTTTTTCAGCATCTAAGGAAATGACACACTCTGGTATTTTGGGTGAAGGAGTATAAATAATATTAATTAAGTTTCTAATGTTAAAAGATGAGTAGCGGTTTTTAATAACTCCAGTATGATCTTCAGAAATAATTCGAGGTAATATATTTTCTAATCTAGTGGCCAAAATTTTACTAAAAGTCTTAAAATCCGTATTCAGCAAGGATATAGGTCGATAGGTAGCACATTCAGTGGGGTCTTTATCTTTTTTAAGAATTAAAGAAATAGATGCTTCATAAAAAAGATTGTGCCAATTTACCTATAGTTTACGCATGTTTAAAAATTTTACAAAGCCAAGGAGAGAGTATAGAGGAAAATGATTTTAAAAATTCTACAGTATAGCCATCCGGACCAGGAGCTTTACCGGAATTCATTGAATAAGTAGCCTCTTTTATTTCTGCTTCCGTAATAGTTGCATCTGGGAATGCATTATCCTCTGTTGTTAATTTTGGGGTATTTGATAGAGTTGGATGGCCATATTTATTTAATACGTTGCAGCATTTTAATTTTAGTTCGAAATTTATATCATGGATTAAATTAATATACTATAAACCCTGACTTCGGTCTTTACCAATAATCAAAGATCTCCTTTTTATCAGTTATTCCGTGGTACAAGGCAAGGCTGTCCTTTAAGGTCTTTACTGTTTGACATTGTTTTGGAACCTTTAGCTATAGCCATTCGTGAATCACCTAATAATTTGGGTATTACTCATGGGGAAGGGACGTATAAGTTATCATTATAGGTTGATGATTTCTTACTATACATATCCGACCCTGAGAGATCTATACCTGCTATTTCGAGCTTGCTTGCTCAGTTTACTAACTTTTCTGGTTACAAATTGAATTTAAATAAGAGCGAATTATTCCATTAAATATGCAAGTTCCAATTTATAAACATTTACCATTTAAAGTTGTCACAAATTATTTTACTTATTTGGGTATTAAAATTACCAAAAAAAAAAGATTTATTTAAATTTAATTTTTTACCTTGAATTTACCAAATTAAGCAACTTGTTACCAGGTGGTCTCCATTATCTTTGTCATTGGTTGGTCGAATTAATGCTATTAAGATGATGGTATTACCCAAACTCTTATATTTATTTCAAGCATTACCAATTTTTATTCCTAAATCTTTTTTTGATATTATTGACTCCAAAATATCTTCTTATCTGTGGCAGAATAAAAATCCTAAACTAAGCAAAAAATATTTACAGAAGCCTAAGAAGGAGGGTGGTTTGGCTTTGCCAAATCTGAGATTTTACTATTGGGCAGATAATATACGATATTTAATATTTTGGACACAAGAATCGACAATAGCAGCTTGCCCACAATGGGTAAATTTGGAATGTAAATCTGTACAAGACTTTTCATTGTTTTCAATTTTAGGATTTTCACTTCCTTTTGCCTTATCTAAATTGAATAAACAAATAACTAATACTACAGTTAATATGGTTTCAATTTCGTAAATTTTTTGGCTTGAATAAGTTTATCTTATCACGCCCTATAGTATCTACCTTTCTTTTTCGGCCCACTTTTATGGATCCAGCCTTTGATTTATGGAAAACTAAAGGTATAACATGTTTTCGTGATCTATTTTTAGATAATAGTTTTATGTTCTTTGAACAACCATCTAATAAATATAATATACCTAAAACTCATTTGTTTAGATATTTGAAAGTTAGAATTTTTTGAATAATGAGTTACAGTCTTTTCAGAAATTATGTACATCGGACATCACGGAAAATTTTAGCTCTGAATCCTCAAAATTACTGGAAAGATGTTTTCGGTACTATTTCAACAGTACTGAATATCAATTTCCAACCGTATCATATTACTGCCATTTTCGGTTTACCAATGGCCAATAATAGTCGTTTATCCCCCTCAGCTCGACGGATGATTGCATTTGTTGCATTAATAGCTAAAAGATCTATTCTATTGAATTGGAAAGAAATTAATCCTCCAACAATATTTCAGTGGTTTTCTCAAACTATCTCTTGTTTGAGCTTAGAAAAAATTAGAAGTGTTGTCTTTGATCCTTTAGTTAAATTTGAAGAAACTTGGAGACCATTTATTCAACATTTTCATATGAGTTAAATTGTCCTTTCCTAAACCTCACTTTTATTATCATTAATTAATTGGATGGAGGTGCGGTGTTAACGGCACTACTGTGTATATTTGACATAATGCAATGGCCCATGTTGGTTAGTGTATTTTTTTCTCTTTTTTGGTTTTTTTTTTACTTCTTTTGCTCGAAATTACCATGAGTTTGGGAGGTTATTATATATTGATTACCATCTATTTCAATGTTTATTTAAACTATTAACTATGTACTCTCAAATTCTCTGTATTCATGTTTCATTTATGTTCGTTTAAAAATTAATAAAAAGATTTAAAAAGAAAAACGAAAGAAACACCGCTAGTTCTTTGGTATCGATATGGAATTGATTTTCATAATTTACTTAGTCCACAGAAAGTCTTCGAGATATACAGAATAACTTTGAAACCCTTTGGCAAGCTGATAGCTAACATGTCAAGAATGTGCTAATGAAGGTGATTAACGCTGTGATGAAGTCATGTCATGCAACAGAAAGTAACAAATGAAGATTTTTTTTCGAAAAGCATAAATGATGGCAAGCACCGTGATAAAGAGTAACACATTCAATTAATGGAGGAAACACTCCCACAGAGAACTATCCTTATCATTGGTTTTCCTGCAAGCTATTGAGTTCTCATCACTGTTCCCTATCTGTTCACGGTCAGTCAGGTGGCCTGGATAATTACCCAACACCAGGTCCAGTACGGCCGCTCCTGTCATTGAACTGTCTACATATCGATTGAAAGAAACTTCCTCGATATACTTAACAAATCTAGCCCTCTGAGAGGGTCCCGGTTTGTATTAGAGAAAATGAAAATCCCCCATGGCAACAGTCTTATTATTCTTACGTATTTCCTTCATCTGATTACATATCTTTCCTTCAATGTCCCAGCTATTAGGGAATCGGTAGTTCACTCCCCTCAGTGTGATTGCATCCTTCCTATTCCTGAGTTCTATCCAAATAGACTCAGTGCCTAACCACTCTATTGTGGCTCCTCTGAGTGCAGCTGTGATATTGTCCCAGATTAGTACTGCAACTCCATTTTCTCTCTTATCTCCTCCACCTCTATCTTTTCTAAAACTTCGAAAACTTTCAATAGTTATATAGCTCCATTCAATATCAAAGAATATATGCAATATACTACCTAAAGTTATTGTTCTTCGCAGACATCCACGAGTAAAAATGTTAAACCCCAAAGATCCCCACTCCAGCCCAATGTACCTCCGCCTTGTACATTAATCATTTATTTCTGCCCCCTGTCTCAACTATATTTCAGTAATGGCTGCAACAACGTAGCTCCACGTACTGATCAGTGTTCTAAGTTCATCACACTTACCTATAAAACTCAGCGCATTCGAATATAGACACTTCAAACTATTCGGCTCAACATTGTTTTGATTTTGCTTTTAAATACCTTTCCTGACATATACCTTCTGATCCAATTCCTTTCCTATTGACCCGGGGCTCCTGTTCTCAACCATCTGCGAAACAGCTTAACCTCTCCCGTCCGAGAAAAAATTTCCAATGATCGAAAGAATTTGAAACCCTGCCCCCTGCATCATCTCCGCAGACACTCATTCGGCCGTGCTATCACCCTTTACCTACCTGAATTAGCCCGGGGGGCAGATACTTATTCAGAGATTACAACCTTGGAAATCCTCTTCAGCCTCATTCCTAACACTATATATTCAATGCAGAGGACATTTTCTCCTTTTCTGCTTATGAGATTGATGCCAATATACACCTCTGGTTCTTCCCCCACCGCCCTCCCCTCCGCCCCTTGAGTATATCCAGTAACCACTCCGGTACATCATTGGTCCTAGTACTCGAGAGGCAACTCTCCATCATTGTGTCCCTTTTGCGGACAACGAATCTCCTCTTTGTAACCCTAACCATTGAGTCACCAGTAGCCACCTGACTTTACCCTTCCCTGACACGACTGTGGTTCGTTGAGCCTTGCACTGTGATATTGCTTGACATCTGCCTTAAATGTATGCAAAATATAGTGGGGATAATTGCAGTATCACTTTTGGTAAATTAATAAACATGAACCCCAGAGATATGATCTCAGAATTTCATCCCCGCCCAACGCCACACGCTATTAAGACAGATATAGTAAAAATATGCAGTTTAACGTGTGACTAAGGGGGTATTAGAGTGCAGAAGGTAGAACATCAGATTTTTGTATCATTTGGTTCTCCTCCTGGGAAGCTGGGATTTGTACAAACAGGACAGCATGCACTTCAATTGCAGAGAGACCAATATCCTTTTTGAAAGATTTGCTGGTGCTGCTCCTGGATGTGGGTGCTAACATAAAGTCTCAGGGGGTGGGTGCAGAGTGCCAGGGAAAGTTGTGAAGTGCTTGATTGGAATGATAAAGTTAAATCAACGTGAAATGCAATCGAATGGTTGTGTATGCGAAGAAGAACATTCTATGTTGTAATATTGTATTTCAATGCAAATAATATTGCAGTAAACACGAGTGAATCTGCAGATGCAGGAGATAAATAAAAAAAAACAAAATGCTGGCAGAACACAGCAGGCCAGACAGCATCTATTGGAGGAGGTAGTGACGACGTCTCGGGCCGAAAGCATGAAGGGTTTCATAGATCACTCATGTTGAATATTGCAGTAAAGACGGGTTGGAGTATGGTGTACAGTTCTGGTAACGAATTATAAGAAAGATATCAACAAAACAGAGAGAGTACAGATAAGATATACTAGAATGTAAGTTACAGGGAAAGGTTGAACGTTAGGTCTTTATTCTTTGGAGAGTAGAAGGTTGAGGGATGACTTGATAGAGGTATTTAAAATAATGAGGGGAATAGATCGAGTTGACGTGGATAGGCTGTTTTCCATTGAGAGTAGGGAAGATTCAAACAAGAGGACGTGATTTGAGAGATATGGGGCAAAAGTTTAAGGGTAACATGAGGAGGAATTTCTTTACTCAGAGAGTGGTAGCTGTGCGCAATGAGCTTCCAGTAGAAGTGGTAGAGGCAGGTTCGGAATTGACATTTAAATTAAAATTGGATAGGTATATGGATAGGAAAGAAATGGAAGGTTATGGGCTGAGTGCGGGCCAGTGCGACTAGGTGAGTTTAAGCGTCGGCACGGACTAGAAGGGCCTGCTTCCGTGCTGTAACTGTTATATGGATATATGGATGAACTTAGATTTTGGATCAGCATCTTCAACGAAGATATTGTAGCCATTAGATGACTTGATTATAAGAGAGACTGGACTGTCAACTCAGTCCTTCGGGATCACGTTTGTTATTCTTCTTTACAATCATTTAGGCATACAGTTCCTAACAGGTTCTTCCGACTCAACGAGCTGCACAGCCTAGCAATCCACATATTTAATCTTTGACTTTTAAGACAATTTACAATGACCATCTAATCTACTAACCGGGAAATTTTTGGGGTTTGGCAAGAAATCAGAGCATCCGGAATAAACCAATGCGCTGCTGGGGAGGAGGTGCAAACTTCTTATATACGGCGTTGGAACTGAACCCCGAACTGCTGCGCCCGAGAGCAACAGCGTCGCGCGAACAGCTTTACCGCCAGGTTCGAACCAGCACACTCGACCGCTGCTATTCGACGTCCAAAATGTCTACCGTCACGGTAGGCACATGACGGGGCGCGGGGGGGGGGGGGGGTACTAAAGGAGTAAGGGAGGCATTACTACGGCAGTAGGCATGCTGGTCTTGCTGCAAGGCTCGTCTACTGAGACTATGTGCATAGAATTTAGGAATATAAGTGGTATGATCCCCTTAATGGGATTGTCTAAAAGACTGCGCAATAGTTACTGGAATTTAGAGAAGGGATTTTGTAGACAGCAGAAAGCTTCAATAAAAATAAGGTTGTGATAGTAGGAACTTTTGAGTTTTTACAGGGTTCCCCAACTGTAATAAGACAAGAAGGCATCGTTTTCCAAATGTATTCCAGAAAGTTTCGATAATAAATATATAGAAGTCCCATCCAGTGAGATTGTGATCCTGGATATCTTATTAGGCAACGATACCAGGAAGGTGGCAGAGGTTTGTGCCAGGGAGCACTTTAGATCTAATGATAATTAATCCATTAGTTTCAAGATAATTCTAGAGATGGATAGGGTGAGTTCTTGGATTGAGATTCTAAAGTGAAGCAAGGCCAAATTTGATGGCATCACAAAGCATCGGACGAATGTGTATTGGGACAGACTGTCCTCTGGCAGAGTGATGCTTGGCAAGTTGGATGCCTCCAAAAGTGTGTTTTTGAAAGTATAAAGTTGTATTTCTTGTCAGAATAAAGAAAAAAACTAAAGCTAACATGAATAGAAGTGGTTTTCAATTGATATTGAGGCCCTGGTTAAGACGAACGAGGCACAAATCAAGTATAGACGGTAAGGAACTAATCAGGCGGTTGTTTGCAAGAAATGCAAAAGAACACTTAAGAGAAAATTCGCAAATGTTCTGTTAGCCAAAGTGAAGGCAATTCCCAAGGGCATCTACATATATATTATGAGCAAACGAAGTGCAAGATACCAGATTATACCACTGAGGATCAGCGTGGTCAGTATTTGTCGAGCTGAAAGAGATTAGAGAGATCTCAAAAGGATTTTTGTGCCTGTGTTTTCTGGTCAAATGGACAAAGAACCTGTATGTTCAATATACCTGTGAGGGCTATGTATGGATTGCAGAAGAGGATGTTCTTGCTCTCTTAAGTCTCATGATAGATAGATGCTCAATGACTGACAAGCTGTCTCTTTGGATATTAACCATATAACCATATAACAATCACAGCACGGAAACAGGCCATCTTGGCCCTCCTAGTCCGTGCCGAACCCGTAATCTCACCTAGTCCCACCTACCCGCACTCAGCCCATAACCCTCCACTCCTTTCCTGTCCATATACCTATCCAATTTTACCTTAAATGACACAACTGAACTGGCCTCTACTACTTCTACAGGAAGCTCATTTCACACAGCTATCACTCTTTGAGTAAAGAAATACCCCCTCGTGTTTCCCTTAAACTTCTGCCCCCTAACTCTCAAATCATGTCCTCTAGTTTGAATCTCCCCTACTCTCAATGGAAACAGCCTGTTCACGTCAACTCTATCTATCCCTCTCAAAATTTTAAATACCTCGATCAAATCCCCCCTCAACCTTCTACGCTCCAATGAATAGAGACCTAACTTGTTCAACCTTTCTCTGTAACTTAATTGCTGAAACCCAGGTAACATCCTAGTAAATCGTCTCTGCACTCTCTCTAATTTATTGATATCTTTCCTATAATTCGGTGACCAGAACTGCACACAATATTCCAAATTTGGCCTTACCAATGCCTTGTACAACTTTAGCATTACATCCCAACTTCTGTACTCAATGCTTTGATTTATAAAGGCCAGCGTTCCAAAAGCCCTCTTCACCACCCTATCTACATGAGACTCCACTTTCAGGGAACTATGCACAGTTATTCCTAGATCTCTCTGTTCCTCTGCATTCCTCAATGCCCTACCATTTACTCTGTATGTTCTATTTGGATTATTCCTGCCAGAATGTAGAACCTCACACTTCTCAGCATTAAACTCCATCTGCCAACGTTCAGCCCATTCTTCTAACCGGCATAAATCTCCCTGCAAGCTTTGAAAATCCACCTCATTATCCACAACACCTCCTACCTTAGTATCATCGGCATACTTACTAATCCAATTTACCACCCCATCATCCAGATCATTTATGTATATTACAAACAACATTGGGCCCAAAACAGATCCCTGAGGCACCCCGCTAGTCACCGGCCTCCATCCCGATAAACAATTATCCACCACTACTCTCTGGCATCTCCCATCTAGCCACTGCTAAATCCATTTTATTACTCCTGCATTAATACCTAACGACTGAACCTTCTTAACTAACCTTCCATGTGGAACTTTGTCAAAGGCTTTGCTGAAGTCCATATAGACTACATCCACAGCCTTACCCTCGTCAACATTCCTCGTAACTTCTTCAAAAAATTCAATAAGGTTTGTCAAACATGACCTTCCACGCACAAATACATGCTGGCTACTTCTAATCAGATCCCGTCTATCCAGATAATTATAAATACTATCTCTAAGAATACTTTCCATTAATTTACCCACCACTGATGTCAAACTGACAGGTCTATAATTGCTAGGCTTCCTTCTAGAACCCTTTTTAAACAATGGAACCACATGAGCAATACGCCAATCCTCCGGCACAATCCCCGTTTCTAATGACATATTAAAGATCTCCGTCAGAGCTCCTGCTATTTCTACACAAACATCCCTCAGGGTCCTGGGGAATATCCTGTCAGGACCCGGAGATTTATCCACTTTTAAATTTCTTAAAAGCGCCAGTACCTGCACCTCTTTAATTGTCATAGGTTCCATAACTTCCTTTACTTGTTTCCCACACCTTAGACAATTCAATATCCTTCTCCTTAGTGAATACCGAAAAGAAGAAATCATTCAAAATCTCTCCCATCTCCTTCGGTTCCACACATAGCTGACCACTCTGATTCTCTAAGGGGTCAATTTTATCCCTCACTATCCTCTTGCTTTTAATATAACTGTAGAAACCTTTCGGATTTACTTTCACCTGATTTGCCAAACCAACCTCGTATCTTCTTTTAGCTTTTCTAATCTCTTTCTTAAGATTCCTTTTATATTCTTTATATTCCTCGAGCAATTCCTTTACTCCATGCTGCCTATATCTATTGTAGACATCCCTCTTTTTCTGAACCAAATTTCTAATATTCCTTGAAAACCATGGTGCTCTCAAACCTTTAACCTTTCCTTTCACCCTAACAGGAACATAAAGATTCTGTACACTTATAATTTCACCCTTAAATGACCTCCATTTCTCTATTGCATCCTTCCCATAAAACAACTTGACCCAATCCACTCTCTCTAAATCCCTTCGCATCCCCTCAAAGTTAGCCTTCTCCAATCAAAAATCTCAACTCTAGGTCCAGTCCTGTCCTTCTCCATAATTATATTGAAGCTAATGCTATTGTGATCACTGGACCCGAAGTGCTCCCCAACACATACATCTGTCAGCTGACCTATCGCATTCCCTAACAGGAGATCCAACACTGCCCCATCTCTAGTCGGTACTTCTATGTATTGTTGCAAAAAACTATGCTGCACACATTTCACAAACTCTAAACCATCCAGCCCTTTTACAGAATGAGCTTCCCAATCTACGTGTGGAAAATTAAAATCTCCCACAATCACCACCTTGTGTTTACTACAAATATCTGCTATCTCCTTACACATTTGCTCTTCCAACTCACGCGCCCCATTAGGTGGCCTATACTACACTCCTATCAGTGTTACTGCACCTTTCCCATTCTTCAATTCCACCCAAATGGCCTCCCTAGAGGAGCTCTCTAATCTATCCTTCCAAAGCACCACCATAAGATTTTCTCGGACAAGCAATGCAACACCTCCTCCTCTGGCCTCTCCTACTCTATCACACCTGAAGCAACTAAATCCAGGAATATTTAGTTGCCAATCACACCCTTCCTGCAACCATGTTTCACTAATAGCTACAACATCATAATTCCAGGTATCAATCCACGCTTTAAGCTCATCCACCTTTCTTACAATGTTCCTAGCATTAAAATAGATACATTTAAGATTCTCTCCATCTCCTCCTCTCTTTCCATCCCTAACAATGCATTCAAATTTATTATCCTTTTCTTTCTTCTCCCCTACATCTTCGGGCTGAGCGCATCCCTTCTCCATCATCTGCCTTTCCTCCCTCACACACTGTCTATTTACTTGTTCCACTGGTGAACTAACCTCCTCTCCCATAGTCTCCACAAATAGTCTCCCGCCCCCCCCCCCATCTTACTAGTTTAAAGTCCGCACTGTAGCCCTAGCAAACCTCCCCGCTAGGATATTGGTCCCCCCACGATTCAAGTGTAACCTGTCCTTCTTGAACAGGTCACTCCTGCCCCAGAAGCGGTCCCAATGATCCAGAAACTTGAATCCCTGCCCCCTGCTCCAATCCCACAGCCACGCATTCATCCTCCACCTAATTCTATTCCTACTCTCACTGTCGCGTGGCACAGGCAGTAATCCCGAGATTACTACCTTTGCGGTCCTTCTTCTTAACTGCCTTCCTAACTCCCTATACTCTCGTTTCAGGACCTCTTCCCCTTTCCTTCCTATGTCATTGGTACCTACATGTACCACGACCTCTGGCTCTTCACCCTCCCACTTCAGGATATCTTGGACGCGATCAGAAACGTCCCGAACCCTGGCACCAGGGAGGCAAATTACCATCCGGGACTCCTGGTCACCTCCACAGAAACGCCTGTCTGAGCCCCTGACTATTGAGTCCCCTATTACTATGGACCTCTTTTTTCTAACCCTACCCTTCTGAGCTACAGGGCCGTCCTCTGTGCCGGAGGCTCGGCCACTGTCACTCCCACCAGGTAGGCTGTCCCCGCCAACAGTACTCAAACATGAGTACTTATTGTCAAGGGGTACAGCCACTGGGGTACTCTCTAGTACCTGCCTCTTCCCCTTCCTGACTGTAACCCACCTATCTGCCTCCCGTGGTCCTGGAGTGACCACCTGCCTGTAAATCCTCTCTATCACCTCCTCACTCTCCCTGACCAGGCGAAGGTCATCGAGCTGCAGCTCCAGTTCCCTAACTCGGTCCCTCAGGAGCTGCAGTTCTGCGCACCTGGCGCAGATGTGGACGTCCGGGAGGTTCGGAGACTCCAGGATCTCCCACATCCGACACCGAGAACAACAAGCTGCCCTCACACTCATACCTCCCAAATAACTGAAAATACAAGAACTAAAAGATAAGCCTACTGTGCCCTCTTCCACCTAAGTCCTCTGAGCCCAAGCCCTAATCTCTGCTCCCGGCGCACTCCGCTGCCCGCAAACGAAGCTGCCCGCTTCTGAAGGCGGCGTTCTTTATATATCCCCTCCTTCCCGGGCCTCCTTCACGCGCCTGCGCAGTCCCGCCTCTCAGATCTGAGAAGCAATTGTGGGATGAAAGCTCAGAAACTGAACTGGCGTATGTATCTAAACAAATACTTGTCTCGGGTGAGGTGCCAGAACACTGGAATATAGCTAATGATGTTCCGTTTTTCCAGGAAACCTCTATTGATAAGCAATACATTTCTATGCCTACCACCCAGCTGTTAGTAGTGGGTAAGTCGTGGAAGGTTTTGTAAGACACCAGAAATATAACTATTTAGTTGAAGTTTACTGATAAAGAGTGGTTAGCATGATTTTATGTATGCGAGATAGTGTCTAACCAATCGTATGGTGAATTTCTCAGAGGAGTTCCCCAGGAAAGCTGCTGAAGGAAATGCGGTAGGTGTTATCGACATGGACGGAAGCAAGGCCTTTGACAAAGTCCCGCATGGGAAGCTGGGCAAGGAGTTTCAGTTACTTGGCATTCAGCATGAAGTAGTACCTTGATTTGAACATGGGCTGCTAGTGAGTGGAAGAAGATGGTTGCCTCTCTGATAGGAGTCTTGTGGGTCTGGGTATGCCACAGGCATCAGTGTTGAATTAATGGCTGTTTGTCAACTATATCAACGATCTAGATGATAAGGTGGTAAACTGGATTCGCAAATTTGCGGGTGAAATCAAGCTTGGGGGTGGAGTGAATGGCAAGGGAAGCTGCAAGATCTTGCATAGGGATCTGGACGTGGGAATCGCACCTAGTCCCTTCACACAAGTCAGTGAACGAAATTGCACTTAATTTATTGAGGCTACGGCGTTAATCCTTATGTTGCAACATTGTTTCCATCTTTTTGAAGAAACGGCATATTTATCCTACTCCCAGATTTGTGTTAAGAAGCGTTATTTTTATTCACAACGTATTACGTCCAACACATCACGGTTTCACAATCTGCAGTAAGCTTTGTTATGACACCATAGAAACATCTTCTAGGAAACACGTTGTAGTCCATCGCCAGTTATTCTTCATCCACGACAGAATGGCCTTGAAAAAATGGCATCAAAACTAGTGATTGTTATATGATTACCCTGGATTTTTTTCCGCTGGAATTTCCTCAATAGTCCTTTTAAGTATTTCGCCGAAGACAGATTTTAAGCCAAATGGCTGCTGCTACTCCCCCGTTTTCTGATTTCTGAAATCTTTCTTATGATGTCTGTGCAAACTTCTGATTCGCTCATCATTGAGCGGAAAAAAAAATGTGCTCTCAGCTTCAAGTTTTCAACATCTTATCTTCTAACTATTCCTGCTTGTTCGATACTTTTCTGACAGTTGACTTATCTCAGCAGCTGGGCTGTACATATCAGTGAGATTTTGTATATTTACAGTATGTCACACCTGATTGTTCCATATTCCATGGAACAGGACAGAAATTTCTTCGCCTCTGTTAATAGGACAAACCACTCATCCGGGAAATTTAGCAGGGTTTTTGTTTTTGTATTTTCTCCATCTCTACCATTCTTTCAGACTTAAGCGGAATTAAACTTCCCATAATAGGAAGCTCAAAGTGGATGTTTTCAACACGAAAGTGATCACGGGTTATCGATTGTAAACTACTGCAAAGATCACCTGACTAACATTGAAATGACATTTGCATCAGCTTGTAAATTGAGTTTATCCTTCAACAGCAAAAAAAAAATTAATAGATACAGTCATGGATACAATTGATTCCATTAGCCCACGTGACCTGTGATTTTTGATTAAATTTTAAATACGATGAAAAATATCGCCCCAATATCATACCACTGTGTCTTTCAATCGGTCCGTCAACTGGCAGACACAATGACTTCCTGATAGCTATGTTCTTAATAGCGGTTTACCATCTGACTGTGCCAAAGGAAAGAGGACTGTTGAGAAGAAGCACAAAAATCACGGGCCATGTGGATGAGGAAATGGAACACCCTCCAATCTGAGTCATATATCACCATATCGAACAGTCCGGAGTTCTTCAAACTGGAAGATGGCTATCGTTTCTTCACTTATTGAGAATGGAGATAGGTGCCCATAATCTGCTGCCAAGGTTCGCTGAACATTGAAAGTGGTCGTTAATGTAATGATTTGTAATGTACGTTAATGCTAACGCACAATTATTGAAGATGAAATTTTAATATTTTAAGTAAGCTTTCTGAAGACCACCGCCTTTACATGAAGGGGTATGTAAAAATAAGAGGACTTTCAATGCAGAGATCACTAAAAAAAAAACAGCAAACGAGGTCATTATACAATAGCTTTGCGTGGATGTAACGACCCGAAGTTAATGACGGAAAAGACTGAACTGTTTCGGATCTTTGTATCTTGCGACGTGGGCTCTATATGAGTTTTATCTGGCAACATACTTTCATCGAGAAGATAGGAGTACACTATCTTCAGCGCTGAAGCACAGCAACACAAAATCAGCAATCCGGATTGGTCAACTGTGCTCCTTTCTAAACATGAAGATATGAAAGCAGAACAATTGTGCTTGGCGAGTGGGGAAACGCTTCTGTCATCGACCTCGGAAAGTTAATTGGTAAATAATCCCGACAAGGAGAATAACAAGTTCATCAGAAATATCGTTAGTAATATGTTTAAAATATTGATTCAAATTCAGTGGAACTATATTCAATCGAAAAACGGTAATACATTTAAAGGGCAGGCGAGTTGACAGCGGAAGTGGGAGGTACGGGTTCGATTTCAACATTTAAGAGAAAGAACCTTAGATAATGGCATGGATAGGAGGGGTATGGACGGCGATAATCGAAGTACAGGCCTATGGTAATAGGCAGAATAATATTCGGCACCGAGGAATGGGTAGGTTGCTGTACTCTATGACTCTACTGTTCGGGAAGCAATTATTCTGAATGAATGAAGAAATAGTTTGTGATAATCTGCAGAATGCACACAAAGATTTGAGCTGAATGTTCTTGTGACTTGAAGAAGGATTAGATGGGATGACGTAAAGTGCCGTCTTCTCTACGGAAATATACATACTCCGTGAAGTCATCATATTCCACGAGGGCATTGTATTTCCAGTCATGGTCGCATCAGTGGTGCACTGCCCGTTCAGCACATATAGAAGGGAATGAAAATCAAGACAGTTTGCGGATTAGAAAAGTATAGCCGCAATACTTTTCAGATGTATTTAAGTAAGCGAATTTCCTTACGACATGAGTCACCTGCATAAAATAATGCAAAGAGTCTGTCGAACACTCCGATACAGTTTCTGCATTGAACTTTTTGATCAGAGAGTGAGATGAGAAGAGTACAAGCTACTGAATATGAAAGTCTTGCGGATACTAGTTTCAAAGATCTTTTCGAAATAAGCTGCAAAATGATTTTATATATGTAATTGTCCATTGAACGTGTTTATAATCGAATAACTGTTTTATTTACAGAGATGTCCATTTAACGTCACGAGATATATCAAACCTTTCTTCAATTGCTCCCTGAACTTCCTCTGTGATACAAATGTTGGTACAGGTACTGAGCAACTGTAACATGAATCCGAACTGTTGCAGAATGTATATCGGCGTACTAACATTCTTGCCTGCATAGGTATATTTCTCCGTTTGCCAGGTTAAGGAATGTACAACATAGGGCATCCACAGCAAAACAAAATTGGCTGATAAAGCGAACAACAAAATCATTGACTTTCTCCGGTTATCCATCTCTGGATCATTCTTATTCTCATTATTGTCCTTATTGGCCGCTATTATATGTCTGACGGTTAAAGCATTGAACAGCAGAATTAAGCAGATTGGCAACATCGGAGTGATGATGTTGTCAAACAACTTTATGCTCTCCACCAGGATAATGTAAGGTATTCATTTGAGGGGACACAATGCTGTCGAACTATTGCAAAGTAAAATGGAGTAGACTTGGCACAGCCCCCTGCACACATTGTTAGTATCACCGCCGTCGCTGTCTTCACTGTACAATATCGTTTCCGCAAGTTCTGGCAGCAGATAGCGACGTAGCGATCAATTGTGAATGCAACCGTGAACCAAACGGAACAGTCCGTGGTCGCGAGTCGCAATACCAAGGGACATACCGGAACTAGAAGCAAGAAATTAGAAAACATATAAATATAATTAATCTGTTCCGCTATGACTGCAAAGATAACGACGGTGAGATCTGCTGCCGCCATGGACACCAAATGTCGAGTGATGCATTTGGAGACCCCACGTTTTCCGCGGGACAAGATCACAATCGCTGATAAATTAACTGGAAGAAAAATGCACTGTTAATTCCAGATAGTCAGAGATTTCTCAGTATCAATTTACGTTAATGTTAATTGTAATATCTCAGACTGTGTTACTACCGGAAATCCCACCACGGCACAGGACAAACCAAATTGGTATGCGGATGGCAGGTCAAAGTGAAAAGGAGAAGGAGCGCCGAGATTTTGTTTTAATAATTGTTGATTCAATTATTGGAACAAGACATCAAAGAAATATAACAATCAACTGAAAACAATGCCTACCAATAAAATTCAACATATCATCGACAATCTGTATGGATTTCAAAAGTTCAAATTGATAAAAGAAAATTCGATTGAATGTAAGAATAGTGCATGGGGTACAAATTATACGCCTTAAGTCAAAGGGATAGAGCTGATCTGGTGTTGAAACGGACAGAAAGCCAATGTTGGGGACTGCTGCAGGCACAGTTAAAAGCCGAAACTATTCTTGTTTGGAGAGCAAAATAAGAAACGAGGAGAACCAACTGGTAGCAAATCATTATTGCTGTGCGCTGTTGTATTTTTCAACCGTCAGTGCGGATACAAGAGTTTGAGATAAGCTTGTTCAGTGAATAATAAAAGAATTTTTAAAAATAACACACAGTGATCTTAAAATCATAGGTATATCCGCATTAGAAAACGGACAAGATTTCAACGGTGTGCTGAAAATGAGCATGTATTTATTTCATCTTGTGTCACTGACGGGCAATCTGAGCTCGGAATGTTATATCTGTCACGTGAATTCGAGACATTGTTCCTCAGTTAAAACGTCCTTGATAAAAGATATTTCTCGATCAAATATGATATTCTGAAGATTTTAAATCAATTTATTCCAAAAGACATTCCTGGAGATAGTAGCATTGTGTTTCTTTCACTCAGTGAAAAATATTACGAGGATGACAGCAGGAATAGAATAGCAATTATTTTTTAAAATAGCTGAATTATAGAATACCTTTCATTACAATTGGACGAGCTGAGAGCCAGGTACCTTTACTTTAAGTTGAAGTAAACGTATCATAAACGCGGAGTCACTCAACCCGCAGTCATATCAGGTACTACCAGGAATACCAAAAGCTGCAAGTATAGGATAGTAAATGCTGACAATATAGTAAATTGTAGGGTATCCCATTTTCCGCAAGAAGCAGCGATAAGAATGCTTCAACTGCCCACATACACCTATTGAAGTTCTTATAGAGTAGGAGGAACCCCCCAGCAAAACAATTAGAATCTTCCCCAGTGAGATTCGCCACAAACCGCTGAGAACACTCTCAGAATGAGCTATTTTTATACATCTTGCCATTGTGTAATATGCTTCGAGGAATGTAACAAACACTTTACCTGAATTATTTACCTGATTATTTTGAACCGCTTTTAGGAAAGCAATTTGCAATGCTTGTTCTTTCATAAACTGAGAGAGATCAGTATTTTACAGATCATGAGCTAACCGACTTTACTTATTATGTACCCTGGCCAAATCTCGACGTATTCATGAGCGCTGATGCCGTCCGTTTCTTTTTAGATACATTATATTGATGACTATTACTTATATTAGTACTTTACATGTTACAATCTGTCACTCAGTCGTCCATGATATTTTCTGTTCGGACAAAACGTCGAGTAAAATTGTGTCCTCACATGGGGAAATTTCTCTCCACTTAGACCACAGACCACTGAGATACTTTGGTGTTTTTTTTTTCTTTTCGTGTTTTTATTTGCTTGTGGAGCGCTTTCAGGTGTGCAACACCTGAGCTCAGGAGTGAAGCTCCTGTCACTCTCAGACACACACAACGCAACCACCAATGGTGATGAGTTTTGCATGCATAGTGCACCTCGCCGATGTAATTGGTGTACCTATTTCGTTCATTTTCAGTGTGGATGTTCCCGATTTTCACGGCAGAACAAAGAAGTACAATAGAATAAATGAAGATATTCCTAACGACATTGTCTGCTATGTATTCGAGGCAGTCTTCCCGTGGAGAGCAACACCGTAGCATCGAATTTCTTTCCTTCCCTACTTTCCAAAACGATCTATTTAACTTTTCTAGCTTATTTCACTTCAAGGCAATGTCATTGTTTATTTCCACTT
Organism: Hypanus sabinus; assembly: GCF_030144855.1. NCBI lineage: Eukaryota > Metazoa > Chordata > Chondrichthyes > Myliobatiformes > Dasyatidae > Hypanus > Hypanus sabinus. The sequence continues at coordinate 21,862,649 of NC_082729.1, read as the reverse complement.
GGTTCTCCCATTTTAAAGTTTAATCGCCTGAGCATTAGCCACTGTGTTACCATTTCTCGAAACTCCGCTAATCACCACCCCCAACCCCACCATGCCCCATCGCCATTACCCTCTCTCACCTTATCTCTTTACCAGTCCATCATCTCCATCTGGAGCTCCTCCTCCTTCCCCTTCTTCCATGATTTTCTGTCCTCTCCTACCAGATACCTCCTTCTTCAGCACTTTATCTCTTCCTCAATCAACTTCCCAGCTCTTTTCTTCTCCCGTTACACCGCCCTCCGCCCCTCCCGGTTTCACCTATTACTACAATTTGTAATTCTTTCTCCCCTCCCTCCACCGTCTTGCACTGACTTCTAAACTTTGTTGGCTGGTCCTGATGAAAAGTCTCGGTCTGAAATGTCGCCTATACTCTTTTCCATAGATGCTTATGACGTGCTGAGTCCCTCCGGCATTCTGTGTGTGTTGTTTACCATTCCTACACGTCTTTGTCGTCGATCTGTTTGGTAGGGGCCGATATTTTTTGAGAAAATAATAGTTAAAGCACTGAAATGGACTGGCAACCATCATGAACATCGTTAATACATTTCTGCCATCACATCTAAGCTCTTATCGACACCCTGCTGCAATTTTGATTCCTGGCATTAACCTTGTACAGACACAACTGCATTACCTGCCAGTTCTCTACTGCTAGCCTTGTTCAGGCTATCCGCTACATAACCATCAATGGCAGAAGACAAAAGAATGTTTTGAAGGGAATAGAGTCCGTCGCAGAATAAGATGGAACATGGAACATAGAGCAAGCTTGGAAACATCATCTCTTTGGCGGGAGAATATCGCAATCGGTTACACAGATTGCGAAATAGACATGGTCACAAAAGGAATATAACACTGAAATGAAATAAGAGCGCTAATCTGTTAGTACCGTATCCTGTTACGAAGTATCCCAAGTTCGAATTCGGATGATATTTTATTTTATCTCAATAGCTCAAAGTCAAGGTTTGGAGAGATGGATAAAACAGTAAAGATGAATAAACTAATCGAAGAGGGAAATCAAAATACATCTGTTTAGAGATGGCGTTAGAGGTGGGCTTCAGTTGTGAAATAATAAATCCACGGAAAACTGTGAATACATTTCTCTCTCTCTCTCTCTCTCTCTCTCTCTCTCTCTCTCTCTCTCTCTCTCTCTCTCTCTCTCTCTCTCTCTCTCTCTCTCTCTCTCTCTCTCTCTCTCTCTCTCTCTCTCTCCCCCCTACACCACCCCCACCTTTTAAATCTACTCCTCATCCATTTTTCTCCAGTCCTGACAAAGGGTTTTGGCCCCGAAACGTCCGACTGAACTTTTTTCCCATTGATATGCCTGGCATGTTGAGTTCCTCCAGCATTTTATGTGCGTGTTGCTCGGTTTTCTAGCATCTGCAGATTTTCTCTTGTTTGTGAATACATTTCTCGAAGTGGACGCGCACTTTAGAATGCGCTGATAATTGTGATAAAATTCATCGCTGAGGCCCTGGAATTAAATATTGCTGGGGTTAGAAAGAATTTTGCTGCCCGTTAGAGGCCATTAAAGTACCATGAACGGATGGGGGCCTGCTCTTCAAACAGGCCAAATGCCAATGTAATCAATAAGAATGGGGAGTGAAAATTCACACACAACATTCGGAATTATCAAGAGATGTTAACGTACTGGAGTGTCACAGTAGCGTAGCAGTTATCGGGATGGTATTCCACATGAGGGAGTTCTGGAGTTCGGAATTAATTCAGACGACGTTCTGCAATGAAAGTCTGTACCACTTCCCCGTGGAATGCAAGGGTTTCCTCGCACAATACAAAGATGAGCCGGGTAGGTTAAGTGGTCATTGTAAATTGTCCTCTGATTCGGTTAGGGTTAATCAGGGCTGTGGGTCTGCCAGGACGGCGTTGCCAAACGGCAGGAAGGATTTACTTCGCACCGTATCGCCAAAATAAAATCTGGATAAGATATTTAAAAGGGAAAGTATCTTTCAAACAGAGATGCAGAGATCATCCGGGCGCTCTGGAAAAACGACATCCATCATCATCACCATTATCATCATCAATATCATTTACCTTGTACAACGAAGATAGAAATGCATGTCAAAAAGGGCAATCTTGCGACAATCATTATGGCTAATTTTAATATACAGATAAATTGGGAAAATCAGGTTGTTGCTGGATTCTAAGAAGGGGAGATTTCTAGAATCCCGAAGAGATGCTTTTTTTAAGAGCAGCTTGTAGATGATTGTCATGGTGATCGTCTGTTCTGAATTGGGTGTCGTGCAATAAAGCGTAATTGATCAGAGAAGTCAAAGCTAATATAACCTAGTGTGAAGTTTTTTTCTCTCTAAATGAAAGCGTCTTAAAAAGTCAGAAAGAAGAACAATATAAATACGAAGGGAAGCTAGCCAAAAATATTAAATAGGATGTCAAAAATTTCTTGAGATACATTAAGCAGGGTGTGAGTAGTTATCGGACGGCTGAGAATGACACTGGAGAGGTAGTAAGGATAGACAAGGAAATGTTGGAAGAACTGAATCAGTCTTCACTGAGGAATACACTAGCAGTTCGCCAAAAGTTCCAGAATGATTGGGGTTAGAAGTGTGCGGTCGATATTACTAGGGAATAGGCAATTGGAAAACTGAAAGGTCTGAAGATACGTCACCTGGACCCAATGATCCACACCCCGAGACTGTGAAACAAATGAGTGAACAGATTATGGAGTCAGGAGGATCGATCTTTCAAGAATGAATTGATTCTGGTACAGGACATTATCACGTGTAAAGCAAATAAACATGACTCATATTGCGAGCTCGGAGCTAACACCGTTTCATTTTCATTCCTTTCAACTAATTTAACAGCGATTACGATACTTTCTAGGGAAGTTATGACTGAGAGCTATCCTCCCTGTATAAGATCATGAGAGGTATAGATATGCTGAATGCACGTGTGTCTTTTTACCCACAGAGACGAGCAATAAAGAATTGGAGGGTATTTGATTAAGCTGATCGAGGAAAGATTTGATGGAAACACGTGAACAGTTGCAGCAGATAATTTGTGTTATCAAATGTGTTAAATGCATTAGGAGAGTCTTTTTCGGCTTGTGAATGGTCAGATTAGTGAAGACCCAGCCGTGTCCAATTTGGCCGGGCTGGCAAACGTGTGAAATCCCACCTATGTGTTACATGCAGTGATCCTGTGAGATATGGTCGGATGGAAACTCAAGAAATGGGGTTAGCAAAGCCACTAACCATTGTGTCAGATCAGGCTACGCAAGTCCAATCCTTATGTTCAAAGCCCAGTTTTGTCTAATTCATGATACACCGTCTGCTGTGCATGCATGGTGAGCTGTGGGGAGGAAAGACACCTATTCGTTGTTGAATAAATTCTGAATCTATTGGCATACAGTTTATCACACAGGTCGATATTGCAAGCTGATCCAGGTACTTCACGTATATAGTGAAAGTTCAAAAACAAAAAAAAGCTCCGTATTGCACAATAAATATAGATTTGGAGATTTTTAAAACAAATGCAACAACGACAAACACTATAAAATACAACTCATGCATTCCAACGTGTGTTCACAGTCCAAAACAATTCCAGAATTTCACTGTGGTAGTAGGACACGGTGCATCCCTGTCAGTGTGCACAAACGTACAAAACGTTAATAAAGCCGTCACACTTAAATTGCATAAACATTTAAACGATTATCATTATCACAGCCGTCACTGTACTAGCAAAGTGGCACAAACCCCAAATGCAAAATAACTCAGATATCTATTTAAGCCGTGATCTCCCTAATATCATCTCTATACAACAAGGAGAAAATTCTATGCAAAGTCACCACGGGCTTCAGCTATACAAACCTATGTTATGTTATATCCACTATTGACGTATTCACGTCGCTGGCCTTGTAGTGTTTAGCGGAGACGTAGATCACCTCTGTTCTTTAATTTTCTTCACATCCCTGTCCATAAACCTTGACCCACCGTTCCTAAACCCATTCAACAGAACAGAAAGAAGGAAGAATAATCAACAACGACGTCTTAGCAGTGACCTCGTCGGAGACCGAAGCCCGGCGCCATCTTACACAAAGACCAATCTAACACCACCCTCCCACATTGATGACCTGATCAAAAGTCTCAGTCTGAAACGTCGATCGTTTATGCCTCTCTCTTGCTGCTGCCTGACTTGCTAAGTTCCTTCGGCGTTTTCTGTTTTCCTACTACCACATAGCCCCGCATTTTATTCGATCCATGTCTACTCGTGTGTCTCTTAAATATTCATGGTATATATGCCTCTAACACCACCGCTGGCAGTGCGTTCCAGGCATCAACCAATCTCAACATATCACAGTAGCGTTAACAGTGATTTAGATGACGTTTAGATGACGTTTGAACTGTGCCTGGCCACACAGTCATGAATATGGAAAGAATAGAGCAGTTGGATAACATCCTTGAGATCCTTAAGATTCTGTTTCGTTTGGCACCCAATTTTCTGTCCATCTTCTGTCCAATCTTTCCTGTAATACCATGGGCAGTTAACGCATCATTGGTGGCACTTGTCAAAAGCCTTCTGCAAGTAAGCAAATCCACTGACTCTCTATTTCTATCCTCCATGTTATTTCCTCAAAACAAATCCATAAGATTTTTCAAGCAATATTTCCTATCAAACAAATATTTTGATTTCAGCTTGTGCCTGTATGTGCCCTGTACACTCATTCTTAAGACATTTGAACAGCTTATCAACCTTGAAGTCTAGATATGTGACCTGTAACTTCTTGACTTTTGCCCATCTGCATTCTTAAAGACTTCAGTGAGCATTGAAAATTTCCGTTCCTTTGGAACCCATCTAGAATCAAGTAATACTTTAAAGATTACTAGTTTCGCCTCCACAATATCTTAAGTTGCCTCGTTCTGAACCTTGGGATGTACATCATCTGTTCAAAGTGACTTACCTATCTTCCGAACTTACAGCTTCCGAAGCACGTTGAATTTTGTAATAACTCACAATCAAGTGTGCCACTTGCCAGTTGAATATCTGGCACACTGCTGGCCTCTTCCACAACGAAGAATAGCACAAAATATTTATTAAGTTTGTCCGCCATTATTACCGCTTAAAATTTGTTCCACCGGTCCCACATCCATACTCGCCTCCCTATTACTCTTTATATATCTGAAAACATCGTTTTTGGTATCCTCTTCATGTTCCGTCGCAGTGGAAGGCTTCATAATTCATATTATTACTCGGCCAGAAAAGACCATTTATTTCTTTGCAGCTCGAAGTTGCCTGAGCTGCTGAGATCCTTCCGCGTTTTCTGTGTGTAATATTCCTACCACAGGCAATGCATTTTATTTCATTCATGTATCTATTCAAGGGTTCCATTCATGTCCTTACTACATCTGCCTCTAACACCATCCCTAGTAGTGTGTCCTATGAATGCACTGCTGTCATTAGAACGCACGACAACCGGAACGTTATTGGAGAAGATATAGATGATATTAACCCGAGCCTGATGAGTATAGACCGAATGGGAGAGTGGACTATGATCTTGAGATGTATCTGTGTTGAAACACAGCCAATTATCTGTCCATGCTCGTATCATTCCTGTCATACCATATGCAATTACCCTGTTCAACAGCCTGATTTGCAAAACCTTTCGAAGCCCTTCTGGAAATACAATTAAGTAACTTCCAGAAAACCTTGTTTGTCAATCCAGCCTGTTGTTTCCTCAAAGAACTTCAAAGGATATGGCAGGTAAACTTTCTCCGAAGGAACACATGCAGACTTCGAGCTATTTCGTTACGTACCTGCAAATAACCTGGAAGCTCTATATTAATTAGGGTAACTACATCATTGAAATCAGGCTAACTGGACTATCATTTCCTGTCTTTTGCCGCCCCCTTTTCTTAAAGAGTGGAAAGATATTTTGAAAGATATATTATTCAATCCTTTGGAACCCTTGAAGAATCGACAGACATATGAAGCAAAATATAGAAACATAGAAATCCTACAGCACAATACAAGCCCTTCGGCTCACGAAGTTGTGCCGAACATGTCTCTACCTTAGAAATTACTAGGCATGCCTATAGCCCTCTACTTTACTAAGTTCCATGTATCTATCTAAAAGCTTCTTAAAAGTCCCTATTGCAACCGCCTCCACCACCGTTGCCTGCAGCCCATTCCACGCACTCACCACTCTCTGAGTAAAAAACTTACCCCTGACATCTCCTCTATACCTACTCCCCAGCACCTTAAACCTGTGTCCTCTTGTGCAACCATTTCAGCTCTAAGAAAAAGCCTATGGTTATCCACACGATCAAGGCCTCTCATCATCTTGTACACCTCTATCAGGTCACCTGTCATCCTCCGTCGCTCTAAGGAGAAGAAGCTGAGTTCACTCAACCTATTCTCATAAGGCATACTCCCAATTCCAGGAAACATCCTTGTAAATCTCCCCTGCACCCTTTCTATGTTCTCACATCCTTCCTGCAGTGAAGTGACCAGAACTGAGCACAGTCCTCCAAGTGGGTTCTGACTAGGGTCCTCTATAGCTGCAAGATTAACTCTCGGCTCGCAAATTCAATTCCCCGATTGATGAAGGCCAATACACCATACGCCTTCTTAACCACAAAGTCAGCATGCGCAGCTGCTTTGAGCGTCCTATGGACTCGGGCCTCAAAATCCCTCTGATCCTCCACACTGCCAAGAGTCTTATCATTAACACTATATTCTCCCATCATGTTTGGCCTACCAAAATGAACCACTTCACACTTATTTGGGTTGAACTCCATCTTCCACTTCTCAGCCCAGTTTTGCATCCTATCAATGTCTGACAGCTCTCCACACTATCCACAACACTTCCAACCTTTGTGTCATTAGCAAACCTACTAACCCATTCCTCCACTTCCTCAACCAGGTCATTTATAAACATCATGAAGAGTAAGGGTCCAAGAACAGATCCCTGAGGCACTCCTCTGGTGACCAACCTGCACAAAGCAATGTCCCCTTGTATTCCATGCCTCCAAACTTTCTCAAAAAACCTTGCATGGGGTACCAAGTTAAATATTTATTAACTTCGTCCGCCATTTCTTTGTTCCCCATTACTACACCTCGAGATTTATTTTCCAACGGCCCCTTGCCCCTTCTCCCCTCTATTTTACTTTCTATATATCTGAAATATAACTTTTGGTATCCACTTTTATGTTACTGTATAACATAACTACATATATCATATTTCTCTCTTTACTGTTCGTCCCTTTCTGATGTCCCCCCCCCCCCAAAGTTTCCCACTTTCTAGCTTTCCTTTTACTTCCCTGGTCTATCACGGTTGCTTCATCCTCCTTTTAGACTACTTCTTCTTTGGGATATATATATACTACGCCCTATGAATTGCTCATACAATCTTCAGCTATTATCTGTTCTTCCCTAATTCCTGCAGTGTCTCCTTCCAATCAATATTGGCCGGCTTCCCTTCAAAGCCTCGGTAGATCCTTTTACTCCACTGTAGTATTGATATATTTGATCTTCTCTTTCTCAAATGCAGGCTGACTTCCATCATATTTTGATCACTGCCTCCCAAGTTTCCCATTACCTTAAGCTCTCCAGTCAAATCTTCCGATCCGGTGACATCTATTTCGAAGAAATTGATTCCATTTCTAACCAATAGCACAAGCTTGGGTGTTGAGCTCCAAACTACGACAATCCTTCAAACTTAGTGATGCCCGCAACGTCATACCTGCCAGTTTCTAACTGTACAAGAAAATTACCTACATTAATCTTATGCTGCGTGCATTCAAATTAAACGCATCCAGTCTTTTATATTCTGCCTTCCTCAATTGTACCGCCATGATATTGGAAGTTAAATCCTCATCTCTTTCTTATACTTTACCACCACTAATTGTGTAGTCCTTCGAAACCTCTCCTGCACGTTGCTTCCCTTTTACGTAATGTTCACTTGAACATCGGAGGCGGACCGGAGTGGTGATGACGCTGAAAGGTAACTCCTTTGCTTGTTTCTTTGGAAAAAGCTGTATTTCCATGTTTAAATCTTTATTTTTCCCTTTCATGATTCTTTTGAAAACCCTGACGAGTTACACACTGACTACGGTTCTTTGCGGGAATGGGGCACGCTCTCGGGGTTTCAGGACTGGCCGTTGTTCGGCACCCCAAGGACTCGACCTAAAGATGTGACTCGGCTTTGGAGGCCTAGGTTCTTGGGGCTCTGGAGACGGGCGGAACGAAGGTCGGTATCACGGCAGGAGACCGTGTGTAGTCGTGGGTGTCGGAATATCTACGGCTGTGTGCGCAGATCGTTGGACAAAGAGCTCGAAAAAAAAGCGACGTAACGGAATTTTAACAGCCTAAACCAGCGAGTTGTTTGCTATGTCTCCCCGCCTACTGTGAAAAGGGAGACACCTCTTTCTCCTTTACTGGGGAGAAAGAAGGCCTGCGGTATGTCGAATACCGAGTGAAATGCGAAGTGTTTGGTGTAGCTGCAAGTCTCTGTCTTTGCTATTGCCTTGCTCAAGCTTGAGTGCTCGGTGACGGGTGCCGTTGCTTTGTTGCCAGTAAGGTGGGGGTGGCGGGTATTGCTGCTTGCTGCCGTTTTCGCGCGGGAGGGAGGGGAGGTGGGAGGTGACTTTGGGGTCCTAACATTTAACTGTCGTTCATTCTTTGCGTCACTCCTGTTTTCGTGGTTTGTTGAGAAGCAAAGACGTTTCAAGATGTATATTGCATACATTTCTGTGACATTAAATGTACCTTTAGAACCTAACAAACTGTTGTTACGTATGTTACAAACATTGAATCTGTTTTTCAATTTAAAGACAAAATTCAACTCAATCCCAGTGACTGTATATGGAAATTAAATCGCGGACAAATGATTCCATTTATGCTGTACCATTAGCTCACAAATAACGTCTAAAATCAAACAGAAGTACAGATGAGAAACTGAAAAAGATGTAACATAACGTGCGTATACAGAGAGAAGTGACTATATGCACGGCAACAGGAATTACTCGATGCTTGGTTCAATCGGTTATGCCCAGTTGATCTCATTCGTCTACTTTGGGTTCTTGGGCGAGATGATCAATTTCATATCATCTACTCAGCACTCTAATCCTGAAATATAATCTACATTTCAATCACCGTGCAGTGTTTTTGAATGCATTGAAACATTATTTCATGATGGTACAACTCAGTGTTTTCTACACTATTTTATTAACTTAATAATGAAACATATTGGATAACTGACGCTGTTCCTGAGCTCCTCCCTGAACTTCCGCTGCGTAACAGCATAAATAAACGTGTTGGTGCAAGTACTGAGAACTTGCAACATATAAGCAGATTGCTCTATTACGTAATTAGGGTCATTATAAGAGTAATATCTCTGAATGTTTGCAGTTCGCCTGTAGATTTGAAATACAAACGAGGTAACCCACAACAGCAGGAAACTGCCTGAAATACTAAAGAGTAAAACAATAGATTTCCTTCGGTTCTCCATCTCTGGGTCCTTTTCATGCTTTGCCGTAGTGTGATCCCGAAGCCCCTTACGGGCTCTACTGGCCGCTAAAATTCGCCTGACCGTCAGAAAATTAAAAAACAAAATGAGACAAAACGGAACACAGGGTGTTAAGATGCGGTCAGTTACATCGAATGCGGCCCAAGCGACGGACGTAAAGAACTCCTGCTTTACGCTGCAACGCCAGGGGACGCCAGCAATGAAGTAGCCTGGTTTGTAAATGAAGTACCAGGGGACTGAAAGTGAACAGTCCAGTACGCTCACTGTCAATATTACCGCAGTAGCTGTTCTCTCGGTGCAGTATTGTATTTTGAGCTTTGCACAACAAATGGCCACAAATCGATCAAAGGTGAAAGCGACCGTCAGCCAGACTGAGACCACGATGGATGCAGAAAGCAAGACAACAGTGAGACTGCACACCGGAGTAATTGACAGGAATGAATTTCCAAAATGAATCCAACCAATTCTCCTTATTATAACGTCAGTGAACACAGAGAAGAGATCGGCTGCTGCCATTCCCACCAGGTAGCGAGTGATACATTTTGAGAGACCGCACTTGTCTCGAGACAGGATTAAAATCGCCACCAGGTTAACTGGAAGAGAGAGAAACGTGGAAGAGTGATTTTTGAACAAACCGTGACATAAATAAAGTTATTTTCGAATATGTTTCGCTTTATCATTGGATATCTGTAAAGTAAGATATGAAAATGGTTAAAAACGCCTATGTCAAAACAGCAACAACATATCGTTCTTCTCGGGTGTCCAATTCGATTATGCTTTCAACTTCCCGCACAACTGTCCCATCATCTGTTGTTTTTTTTTTCCTGCGGAACTGCAAATAACTACTATACAGTACATACTGTGCGCCGTACAGAGGGTGCGGGGGATCGCCTTCCATTTCTTCCTTACACCTATAAAACTGTACATCGTGAAGTCCTGACAGACAGTTTGAAGTCCGGGATATTTATCGTACAGTTTGCAAAACCCAATTATTCCTCTGGAGAAATGTAGATCCCAGGCACTGTACATGTCCCTTGTCCTGTAGATTTGCTCCGTCAACCACTAGCGTTCAGAGTTTACATCACTAATCCCAAATCCAACAGTTTCAGATTAGTCATGTACCTGCTGTTTCAGAGAAAACCTTCTCTCTCACCGCCCTCATCTTGGAAGTCCAGTGTCTGTGATTCAGAACCTTATTGCAAGGACTGGGATGCGGAAAGGGATAGTTCACCGGGCCTGGGGTTTGAGAGTCGCCTGTGCGTTTGGGAGAAAGGGTACAAAAGTAGCTTATTTTGCTATCGTGTTGTTTATTCTTGATAACGCTGTTGTTGTCACTGTTTTTGCTGCCGTTGTTGTTTGTAGTAGGTTGGTTGCGTGTATCTTCTGTTGAAGATTGTGGGCATTGCGTGTTGGTGCCAGCATGTGTGGAAACACGAAGACGCTGCCCCATTATATCCTCAGGCTGTGTTAGTTGTTAACACAAACGGCGCATTTCACTTCATGTTTCCGTATACATGTGATAATTAATTCTAATCCAATCTATGACCATCTAATATAATTCATTTCATCCAGTAAGTATGAAGACATAATCTGATTGTCCTCTTCCCTCATAGAGTATGTACTTTATTTTCATCCAACGCAGCCGTACAGGCTTTTAAATACCAGCTCAGACGCATTTTATTCTGTCCGCAGCAAAACCTACCATCTGATCTTTTCTTGGAACAGAAATTGCATCCATGGCAGCACTTCGTCATCTTCACCAAAATCCTTCAAGGTGACTGCTCAGCCCTCTTACAGTGAAAATTGCAGACAACGTTCCAGACTGTTGTGGCCGTGTTATTATTTCGATAATTCTCAGTCCGGACGACCCTCCTATATTAAGCTACATCACTATTAGTGAGGCAGATATCGCTGTGTCGTGGTCTCTGCAATACTTTATACTGTGGGCAGGAAGTTGCGAACCTGTTCCTCCGCACCGTTTCAGGTGCTGAATATACACTTCCCTTGTGCGGATGTAACACATGGAATCATTCGCACTTTTTTGCAATAAAATTCAATTGGTCTGGCTTCTTGTTCCATTCTACCTCATCCGTTTATATTTTTTTCTGCTACCGAAGATTCCACGTTACCTCATTAGTTCAGAGCAATTAATAACTGAAATTGTATTTAAGTTTGAAATGGTAATTTATTAACATAGCACACTTAACTAAGCTTTGAAATTTATGCAACCCACTACCTGCATCTTTGCAGTCACCAGCAAGCTCCTCCACTCATTGAACCGAAAGAAATAATTTCCACTAGACTAAATAGGATTTTGCGTTCATGACACATCACGACTTAGTGTAGCATTTTATTGCGATCAAAGTAATATTTAACATGCAAAGATCTAATTCATGCTCTAAACCAGGACACGTCATTTCAGTACATTCATTCAGGACCAAAGGCAGCGTATGCCCCAGAAGCGCCGTTAGGCGCTGCGTGTTTTGGACCGTTGTAACTCAGACACAGAAATGTCCATCTTTGGATTGTTTAACCTAATCCGGTGAGCTGAGTAAAACAGACAGTAGACAGGCGCAACAACATTAAGGAGAACAGCACAGATAACATGAGTCAAAAAAATGTAGCGCCTTACCGGGGACACCAAGTGCAGCGATGACAGGATAATATATCTCCCGGACACTGAGAATAACTGGTTTTCCCATTTCTCTCAGCGACTGGATTTGTTGGGAAGCAACAGGTCCGGTAAGATCTCTGATGTAATCAGTCCAGATCGATACGGAGGACAGGTTTCGATCTTAAGACTCGGTTGTAATCCTAATCGTCGCTATTATTCATACTTAAATAAACACGTTACATCAGCTCCCTACACTCCGGAGCAAAACACGTATTTGAATTAACACAACCACCTCAGTATCCAAGGAAATTTATTTTCAGAACTCCTTCGAGAATAAAATGCAATTTTATCCAAAATACCTTAAGCTCTCCAGTCAAATCTTCCGATCCGGTGACATCTATTTCGAAGAAATTGATTCAATTTCTAACCAATAGCACAAGCTTGGGTGTTGAGCTCCAAACTACGACAATCCTTCAAACTTAGTGATGCCCGCAACGTCATACCTGCCAGTTTCTAACTGTACAAGAAAATTACCTACATTAATCTTATGCTGCGTGCATTCAAATTAAACGCATCCAGTCTTTTATATTCTGCCTTCCTCAATTGTACCGCCATGATATTGGAAGTTAAATCCTCATCTCTTTCTTATACTTTACCACCACTAATTGTGTAGTCCTTCGAAACCTCTCCTGCACGTTGCTTCCCTTTTACGTTATGTTCACTTGAACATCGGAGGCGGACCGGAGGGGTGATGACGCTGAAAGGTAACTCCTTTGCTTGTTTCTTTGGAAAAAGCTGTATTTCCATGTTTAAATCTTTATTTTTCCCTTTCATGATTCTTTTGAAAACCCTGACGAGTTACACACTGACTACGGTTCTTTGCGGGAATGGGGCACGCTCTCGGGGTTTCAGGACTGGCCGTTGTTCGGCACCCCAAGGACTCGACCTAAAGATGTGACTCGGCTTTGGAGGCCTAGGTTCTTGGGGCTCTGGAGACGGGCGGAACGAAGGTCGGTATCACGGCAGGAGACCGTGTGTAGTCGTGGGTGTCGGAATATCTACGGCTGTGTGCGCAGATCGTTGGACAAAGAGCTCGAAAAAAAAGCGACGTAACGGAATTTTAACAGCCTAAACCAGCGAGTTGTTTGCTATGTCTCCCCGCCTACTGTGAAAAGGGAGACACCTCTTTCTCCTTTACTGGGGAGAAAGAAGGCCTGCGGTATGTCGAATACCGAGTGAAATGCGAAGTGTTTGGTGTAGCTGCAAGTCTCTGTCTTTGCTATTGCCTTGCTCAAGCTTGAGTGCTCGGTGACGGGTGCCGTTGCTTTGTTGCCAGTAAGGTGGGGGTGGCGGGTATTGCTGCTTGCTGCCGTTTTCGCGCGGGAGGGAGGGGAGGTGGGAGGTGACTTTGGGGTCCTAACATTTAACTGTCGTTCATTCTTTGCGTCACTCCTGTTTTCGTGGTTTGTTGAGAAGCAAAGACGTTTCAAGATGTATATTGCATACATTTCTGTGACATTAAATGTACCTTTAGAACCTAACAAACTGTTGTTACGTATGTTACAAACATTGAATCTGTTTTTCAATTTAAAGACAAAATTCAACTCAATCCCAGTGACTGTATATGGAAATTAAATCGCGGACAAATGATTCCATTTATGCTGTACCATTAGCTCACAAATAACGTCTAAAATCAAACAGAAGTACAGATGAGAAACTGAAAAAGATGTAACATAACGTGCGTATACAGAGAGAAGTGACTATATGCACGGCAACAGGAATTACTCGATGCTTGGTTCAATCGGTTATGCCCAGTTGATCTCATTCGTCTACTTTGGGTTCTTGGGCGAGATGATCAATTTCATATCATCTACTCAGCACTCTAATCCTGAAATATAATCTACATTTCAATCACCGTGCAGTGTTTTTGAATGCATTGAAACATTATTTCATGATGGTACAACTCAGTGTTTTCTACACTATTTTATTAACTTAATAATGAAACATATTGGATAACTGACGCTGTTCCTGAGCTCCTCCCTGAACTTCCGCTGCGTAACAGCATAAATAAACGTGTTGGTGCAAGTACTGAGAACTTGCAACATATAAGCAGATTGCTCTATTACGTAATTAGGGTCATTATAAGAGTAATATCTCTGAATGTTTGCAGTTCGCCTGTAGATTTGAAATACAAACGAGGTAACCCACAACAGCAGGAAACTGCCTGAAATACTAAAGAGTAAAACAATAGATTTCCTTCGGTTCTCCATCTCTGGGTCCTTTTCATGCTTTGCCGTAGTGTGATCCCGAAGCCCCTTACGGGCTCTACTGGCCGCTAAAATTCGCCTGACCGTCAGAAAATTAAAAAACAAAATGAGACAAAACGGAACACAGGGTGTTAAGATGCGGTCAGTTACATCGAATGCGGCCCAAGCGACGGACGTAAAGAACTCCTGCTTTACGCTGCAACGCCAGGGGACGCCAGCAATGAAGTAGCCTGGTTTGTAAATGAAGTACCAGGGGACTGAAAGTGAACAGCCCAGTACGCTCACTGTCAATATTACCGCAGTAGCTGTTCTCTCGGTGCAGTATTGTATTTTGAGCTTTGCACAACAAATGGCCACAAATCGATCAAAGGTGAAAGCGACCGTCAGCCAGACTGAGACCACGATGGATGCAGAAAGCAAGACAACAGTGAGACTGCACACCGGAGTAATTGACAGGAATGAATTTCCAAAATGAATCCAACCAATTCTCCTTATTATAACGTCAGTGAACACAGAGAAGAGATCGGCTGCTGCCATTCCCACCAGGTAGCGAGTGATACATTTTGAGAGACCGCACTTGTCTCGAGACAGGATTAAAATCGCCACCAGGTTAACTGGAAGAGAGAGAAACGTGGAAGAGTGATTTTTGAACAAACCGTGACATAAATAAAGTTATTTTCGAATATGTTTCGCTTTATCATTGGATATCTGTAAAGTAAGATATGAAAATGGTTAAAAACGCCTATGTCAAAACAGCAACAACATATCGTTCTTCTCGGGTGTCCAATTCGATTATGCTTTCAACTTCCCGCACAACTGTCCCATCATCTGTTGTTTTTTTTTTCCTGCGGAACTGCAAATAACTACTATACAGTACATACTGTGCGCCGTACAGAGGGTGCGGGGGATCGCCTTCCATTTCTTCCTTACACCTATAAAACTGTACATCGTGAAGTCCTGACAGACAGTTTGAAGTCCGGGATATTTATCGTACAGTTTGCAAAACCCAATTATTCCTCTGGAGAAATGTAGATCCCAGGCACTGTACATGTCCCTTGTCCTGTAGATTTGCTCCGTCAACCACTAGCGTTCAGAGTTTACATCACTAATCCCAAATCCAACAGTTTCAGATTAGTCATGTACCTGCTGTTTCAGAGAAAACCTTCTCTCTCACCGCCCTCATCTTGGAAGTCCAGTGTCTGTGATTCAGAACCTTATTGCAAGGACTGGGATGCGGAAAGGGATAGTTCACCGGGCCTGGGGTTTGAGAGTCGCCTGTGCGTTTGGGAGAAAGGGTACAAAAGTAGCTTATTTTGCTATCGTGTTGTTTATTCTTGATAACGCTGTTGTTGTCACTGTTTTTGCTGCCGTTGTTGTTTGTAGTAGGTTGGTTGCGTGTATCTTCTGTTGAAGATTGTGGGCATTGCGTGTTGGTGCCAGCATGTGTGGAAACACGAAGACGCTGCCCCATTATATCCTCAGGCTGTGTTAGTTGTTAACACAAACGGCGCATTTCACTTCATGTTTCCGTATACATGTGATAATTAATTCTAATCCAATCTATGACCATCTAATATAATTCATTTCATCCAGTAAGTATGAAGACATAATCTGATTGTCCTCTTCCCTCATAGAGTATGTACTTTATTTTCATCCAACGCAGCCGTACAGGCTTTTAAATACCAGCTCAGACGCATTTTATTCTGTCCGCAGCAAAACCTACCATCTGATCTTTTCTTGGAACAGAAATTGCATCCATGGCAGCACTTCGTCATCTTCACCAAAATCCTTCAAGGTGACTGCTCAGCCCTCTTACAGTGAAAATTGCAGACAACGTTCCAGACTGTTGTGGCCGTGTTATTATTTCGATAATTCTCAGTCCGGACGACCCTCCTATATTAAGCTACGTCACTATTAGTGAGGCAGATATCGCTGTGTCGTGGTCTCTGCAATACTTTATACTGTGGGCAGGAAGTTGCGAACCTGTTCCTCCGCACCGTTTCAGGTGCTGAATATACACTTCCCTTGTGCGGATGTAACACATGGAATCATTCGCACTTTTTTGCAATAAAATTCAATTGGTCTGGCTTCTTGTTCCATTCTACCTCATCCGTTTATATTTTTTTCTGCTACCGAAGATTCCACGTTACCTCATTAGTTCAGAGCAATTAATAACTGAAATTGTATTTAAGTTTGAAATGGTAATTTATTAACATAGCACACTTAACTAAGCTTTGAAATTTATGCAACCCACTACCTGCATCTTTGCAGTCACCAGCAAGCTCCTCCACTCATTGAACCGAAAGAAATAATTTCCACTAGACTAAATAGGATTTTGCGTTCATGACACATCACGACTTAGTGTAGCATTTTATTGCGATCAAAGTAATATTTAACATGCAAAGATCTAATTCATGCTCTAAACCAGGACACGTCATTTCAGTACATTCATTCAGGACCAAAGGCAGCGTATGCCCCAGAAGCGCCGTTAGGCGCTGCGTGTTTTGGACCGTTGTAACTCAGACACAGAAATGTCCATCTTTGGATTGTTTAACCTAATCCGGTGAGCTGAGTAAAACAGACAGTAGACAGGCGCAACAACATTAAGGAGAACAGCACAGATAACATGAGTCAAAAAAATGTAGCGCCTTACCGGGGACACCAAGTGCAGCGATGACAGGATAATATATCTCCCGGACACTGAGAATAACTGGTTTTCCCATTTCTCTCAGCGACTGGATTTGTTGGGAAGCAACAGGTCCGGTAAGATCTCTGATGTAATCAGTCCAGATCGATACGGAGGACAGGTTTCGATCTTAAGACTCGGTTGTAATCCTAATCGTCGCTATTATTCATACTTAAATAAACACGTTACATCAGCTCCCTACACTCCGGAGCAAAACACGTATTTGAATTAACACAACCACCTCAGTATCCAAGGAAATTTATTTTCAGAACTCCTTCGAGAATAAAATGCAAATTTTATCCAAAATAGAATGCTTTCGACACGAAAAGGCGGGGTTTTTATTTCATCATATTAAGTCTCATGATTTCCTTCAAAACTGTCATGAAGACAGCATCCAGTAAGCAAGAGAACACCTGTAATCTACCAAACGCTCTGTAGTTACATCGTGTCTGTAGCGGCACTGACGTCACTGAATGTCTACGTGATTGCAGTGAGTGGTATCATACAGAGATTACTGATGGTGCTCCATTAATCTTCCTCGCCCACCAGCGTGCCGCCATTCTTTTACGCTGCACGCGCCGGTGGTCCTGGTAAATAGAGAACTGTGCGACTTCTATTTTCATTCCTTCAGATCACGCTCGGCCGATAAGCTGCTGATCTTTGCAAGAATGAGCGAGCGATCCAACATAAAAATGTTGTTACGGCCCAGAATTGCAAATATCTTGTTGTCTATCACTCTCATTCGTCTCCGTTTAATTTGGTTTTCAATAGACAATAGGTGCAGAAGTAGACCATTCGGCCCCTCGAGCCTGCACCGCCATTTTGAGATCATGGCTGATCAATTACTATCAATACCCGGTTCCTGCCTTGTCTCCATATCCCTTGATTCCCCTATCCATAAGATACCTATCTAGCTCCTTCTTGAAAGCATCCAGAGAATTGGCCTCCACTACCTTCCGAGGCAGTGCATTCCATACCCTCACAACTCTCTGGCAGAAGAAGTTCTTCCTTAACTCTGTCCTAAATGACCCACCCCTTATTCTCAAACCATGCCTTCTGGCACTGGACTCTCCCAGCATCTGGAACATATTTCCTGCCTCTATCTTGTCCAATCCCTTAATAATCTTATATGTTTCAATGAGATCCACTCTCAATCTCCTTAATTCCAGCGTGTAGAAGCACAGACTCTCTAACCTCTCTGCGTAAGACAGTCCAGACTTCCCAGGAATTAACCTCGTGAATCTACACTACACTTCCTCTACAGCCAGAATGTCCTTCCTTAACCCTGGAGACCAAAGCTGTACACAATACTCCAGGTGTGGTCTCACCAGGGCTCTGGACAAATGCAAAAGGATTTCCTTGCTCTTGTACTCAATTGTCTTTGTAATAAAGGCCAACATTTCATTAGCCTTCTTCACTGCCTACTGCACTTGCTCATTCACCTTCAGTGACTGATGAACAAGGACTACTAGATCTCTTTGCATTTCTCCCTTACCTAACTCTACACCGTTCAGATAATAATCTGCCTTCCTGTTCTTACTCCCAAAGTGGATAAACTCATTTCCTACTCGCCTGCAATTTAAGACAAAATATTGTTGTATAAATTCTCTCTGCTCCTTCTAGTCTGAGCATCCTCTTCGAGTGCTGTAGCGAGCGCTCACGGCCTGCTTCCGTGCATTTCTCATTCTACTCCTTTGCTGGCTGCAATATGTCATCCTGTGACCGGAAACAAATTAAGGGTGAGATGTGGAACGCTTAAGTGGTCAGATGTGCCGATGTCTGAAATAACTATTCTTAGATGAGGTATGAATAACCACCTGGGGTGTCAGTCAAAAGTGTCTGAAATAAAGTACCAGTTAGAGTTTTGATCACCCGATCTCCGTTGATGTAACTAATGGTGGCAGTGATTCTTGAAAATGGAACTAAATGTTTTAGGAATGTTAGAAATAAGATCAAAGCAAGCCCACTCATCACCATTAAGCAAATCGGTATTTTTACAAGACGCATGGACACGTGAGTTAGCAACAGGAGTGTTCAATCTTACTTCTCCGCTCAATAAGTCTATTGCTGAACTGACTGTAACCTTAACTTAGCCGAAGCCGGCCATAACAATTTCACCTGCTTTCTTGCCGAATACATGCCCCATCCCTTAACAAATCGCACTTCATGAAGAATTTCTGACGGTATGAGCAAGTTGTACATGTTATTTTAAAGAATAAATCAAGGGAGGTGGCAATAATAATCAAAATATAATCTTTAGTTCTGGTATCCAAAGGGATACTGCAATTTATTTTTGTTGTTTCCACGAATGTATATCAGACATCTCCTCCATCATAACTTCTTCAAAATATTGAGTACAAATAAATTACTATGTCATATTTGACTTAATTTGTTAAGGGTAAAAGGGAAAGTATTTAACGGGAACCTGGGTGGAACTTCTTGATTCAGAGACTAGTGCGAGTATGGAACGAATGACCGGTGTAGTGCTACATGCGTGTTCGAATATAAAATTTAAAGAACGTTTGGCTACGTTCATGTATGAAAGGATATTAAACGTTATGTTCAATGTGCTGTTCGATATTAGGCAGAAAAACTTTGCGGCCGGACTAAATCGGTGGAAGGACCAGTGCTGCAGGCCTCGGTGAATCTATGACTCTGGATTAAACATGGAATAACATTTAATTTGTCAGATAGCGTATTTTTCCCACGCGTGTCATTAATCGGTTGTAGTAACGGAAAGGTCCAAAACTCAAGTGATCTCATTGGACGGTATCGACTGTCGATTAAGACCTGACCGGTGTACAGGAGGCATGAGATTGCAACTCTTCCGCATTTTCTAAGCTGCGAGCGAAGAGAAGCAAAATTACGCTGCTAAATTTGTAAAGTGTAATATTTGTCACAGATGCACCGAGTTTCTGCGAAAAGCCTATCTTGCATACTGTTCATTATAAAAGTACACCTACGAATTATAAGTTGAAACAACAACAGAATTCAGAAGAAGGCGTAACGGTTAAAGTGAAGTGCAGTGCATACAGGTACTGAGGTGCAAGGGCATAAAGAGGGAAACTGAGAAAAAGGGTCCACTTTGTAACTTTTAGTAGCATTAAAATAGTGAGATCGAAGTTGTTTTTGAGCTACTCTTAAGACGGGCTTATACACTTCGATAATTTTGTACTTTCAACCCAAAGGGAGTATGTGGGGGATAAATGGTGTCTGGTTATGCTGCTTGTCTTACTGATAGAGCAGAACATTCTCTGAGGGGAGGCTCATTTCAGTGAAATAATAGCAACGTGACTAGTGCTCCTCAGTTCACTATGGTCAGGAGCAAAGCGGTTACCATACGAAGACCTGATGCATCCAGATAGGAGGTTTTCAAAGGTGCTTTCGTAAAACCTGGAGATGTTCAACGGGGGCATGCAAAGTGTCTTTAACCTCCTGAGGACGTAAAGGTTCTGGTGTGCTTGCTGTGTCCTCTACCTGGTCATTCCTCCCTTGTATTCCACGGTGTCAACCGCCTCAGAAGACTTTACAATCCAGTGATCTGATTAGCTGTTCTATATTTCTCGCTCATCACTTAGACCAGCACAGCTCAAAAAAGAGGTATTGGAGGAAAGCAGCATCTATCATCAAGGATCCTAGCCTCCGGGGCCACTAGACACAGGCCTCCAGTCAAAAATCTATGGTTTTCTGTCTTCTCCCGTGAAGCTATTGTCGGATTTAATTTAAGGCCCCATCCTCAATGCCAAGCAACTGAACCTTCTTGGCTAGCCATCCTTGTGGGTATTGTCAAAAGTCCATGTGAGCTAATTCCACGGTCTTATTTCATCGACTCTATAAACTCTATAAACTCCATTCGACTCTATAAATTCAGCGCAACACAACGTACCAGGCACAAATCCATGTTCACTATCTCTAATTAGACCCTATCTCTCCGTGCTATATATGTGGTCCTTTAGAATGCTTTTCAATAATTCAGCGACTACTTTTGTCAGACTCGGTGCCTATAATTCATGGCTTATTCTTCGAGCCTTTATTGAACAAAGGAACAACAATAGTTATCGTTCATTCTCCGACACTTCACCAGGGCTCTGTCAGTGCTCCTGCAATTCCTGCGCTAGCCCCCCACATCTTCCAAGTGGACATCTTGTCAGGTCCAGTCACTGTCCAGTAAGATCAAGCAATAGTGGTATCTGCTGAAGGATCTCGTCCCGAAAGGTCGACTGCACTCTTTTTCGCGGATGCTGCCTGACCTGCTGAGCATTTTGTATGTGTATATTGGCATCTCAACGGTTTAATGAAAGGACATGGGTTTTACAAATCGCAGAGATGCGGCAATGGAAAATTAACAGTGCAACCACACTCAGACTGGTGCAATAACCGATGCAGTCTTGTAGAGACACACTCCAGATCCGAGTTTTTCTGGAGACCCAATGCCATAAGGCGCGCCAACAGCTAGAAAATCTCGGGAACGCATTGCAACAAATATCACACCCTTCTCTCTGTGCAGTACGAAGAGATATACATTATTTGACACTAGTTGGAATGAAGACAGTCTAGGGTAAATGACAGCGATGCAAAATAAATTCAAGGGCGTTGTCAAGAGCAACCGTAGCGATGCAGCTATGTTCTGCATTAATCCAAGTAGTATGGGATTTAGATAGAATTATAGAGTTGTATAATTGCAACGTTGTGGAGCTCGGAAGCTGACTATACGGTCTCCTCTCATCCTTCTGAATTCCAGCTGGTACGGCCCCAGGCGACTGAATCTCTCCACATAGCTTAACCCCGTCATCTCTGGAATCAACCTGTTACACCTCCTCTGCACCGCCTCCAAAGCCAGTATATCCCTTCTCATGTACGGAGACCAGATTACATGTAGTGCTCCAGATGTGGCCTCACCAGTGCCCTATACAGTTGCCGCAGAGCTTCCCTGCTCTTAAATTCAGCCCGCTTTCAATGAGGGCCAACATTCCATGTGCCTTCTTGATAGCTTTCTTGATTGACGTTACTATTCACCCCTTTCCAAACATGGATCATGGGACCTGCAGGCCTGTGCAGCTGTTTTTGTTAATGAACGTATTAGACCATAATACCATGATGTATACGAGCAGAATTAGGCAGTTTGGCACATCGAAATAGCCCCTGTGAAAGATTTATAAGATCTGAAGAGAAACCAGATCTTTCCACTCTTTTCTATAAGTGTATACCTCAGATAAATACTTTGTGGAGATTTGTGATATATATAATAATATGATATTTATGTACAATGTCTGAAATACATCTTATGGAAATGTTTGTTTGATGATGAAATTCAATTAAAAAAAAATAAATAACAAGGAAGGAAATAGCCCCTGTGGAACAGCATTAGTCAGCGACAGCCAACCAGAAAGGGCTCAAGTTATTTCCACACTTGGCTTCCTGACAATACGTTTTATCATTGCTATAGTCTTTCCTTTAGTGCCTTTGTACCTTAGCTTGTTAAACAAACACATGGTTGACACCTTGTCAAAGGCCTCTGAAAATCTAAGTTCTCAACATCAGCCGATTCTCCTTTGGTATCCCGCTTGTTATTTCCTCAAAGCATTCAAACGAATTCATCCATTGAGGAAACCATGGTGACTACGGCCTATTTTATCATATGCCAATAGATACTCCGAGTCACATCCTTAACAATCGACTCCAACATCTTCCCAAACTCTGAGTTCAAACTAACTTGCCTATAATTTCTTTTCTTCTTCCGCTCCCTTCTTGAAGAGTTGAGTGACATTTCCAAATTTCCACTGTTCTGGAACCATTCCAAAATCTCGAGATTCTTGAAATATCATTGCCAATGCCTCCACAGTCTCTTCAGTACGCTGTGGTGTTCAGCTCAACTGACTAGATGATTTACCTGCCGTCAGACCTTTCAGTTTTCCAAGAACCTTCTACCTCGTACTGGTAACTTCACACCCTTCTGAATCCTAACACTCGGGAACTTCCAACATCCTGCTAGTGTCTTCTGCAGTGAAGACTTATATAGAATACCTACTCAATTCCTCCGCCGTTTCCTTTTCACCCTCCTTACCTCCTGTCCAGTATCCTTCTCTGCCGGTCTGATATCCATTCTCGCATCTCTTTTCCACTTTATTTCTCTGAGGAAGCTTTTAGTTTTCACGTTAACATTGTTGACAAGCTTAATTTCGTATTCCAGCCTATTCTTTTGGGTGTCGTTTTAGTTGCCTTCTGTTGGTTTTTAAATGCTTTTTAATCCTCTAACTTCTCACTAGTCTTTATTCTATACCCTCTCTTTGGCATTTATGTTGGCCTTGACTTTTCATGCTAGCCATGGTTATGTCAACTTGGCTTTCGAACTCTTCGGCAGCGCCTTTGGCATGTCGGTTAATGGCCAGTCGTGATACCCCGAGAGCAGGTCCCAGTCCCCCAAAGAACCAAAGTCAGCGTGTAACTCCAGATCAAGGTCTCAAAAAAGAACTCTGAATGAAAACAATAGAGATATTAAAGATGGAAATAGGGCTGTTTCCGATGAAGCATGCAAAGGAGTCGCCGTTTAGCGGCGTCTTGACTAAGCATCTACTTCTCAAATTTCAGGGTGAATTCGATCATACTATGATCAATTGACCCTAAGGGGTTTTATTCACATTAAGCTCTCTAATCAATTCCGGTTCATTTCACGGCACCCATTCCGAAACAGCTTAACCCCTGGTGTGCTCAACCACGAGCTGCTCTAAAAAGCCATCTTGCAGACATTCTGAAAATTACACCCCTTGGGATCCAGCACCAATCTGAAACTCCTAATCTACCTCATATTGAAATCCCGTATGATTATTATAACATTGCCCTTTTGGAATACATTTTCTATAGCCTGTTGCAACTGTTTGGGGATCTGCGTACATCTCCCATCATGGTTTTCTTACCCTTACATTTCCTTAACTCTATTCACAATGATTCTACGCCTTCCAATTCTGTGTCACCTCTGAAATAATTCGATTTTTTTTTTTTAATAACAGGGGCACGCCACCCTTTCTGCCTACCTGCCTGTCGTCACGATATAATGTGTATCTTTGGACGTTAACCTCCCAGCTATAATCTCCTCTCAGCCATGAATCAGTGATGCCTCCGCCATTATACATGTCAAATCTTAGCCATGTTACAAGTTCATCTGCCCTATTTCGTTTACTGCGCGCTTTCAAATATAACACCTTCTGTTCTATATTCACTGTTCTAGATATTTTGGCCACCGTTTACATTGCAACTCATCCTGTTGTCTGAAATTGCGCCCAATTATCAGCCACTCATTGCTCGGAGTCTCACTGCACATTGCCTCTGTTTGACAACTAACTGCGTAATCGTCAACGATTTCACTCCCATTCCAATACCACTGCCAAATTAGTTTGAACCCACCCGAACAGCTCCAGCAAACCTGCCAGCAAGGCTATTGGACTCACTTGCCGGAGAGTTCGGAATTCACGGTAAGTGTTCACTCATTCTGTTAAAAGTATATACAACGGAAGGTTACGTTCAAACAAAGATGCAGAGATAAACAGGGACCCTGTGGAGGCTAGATCTCCACAACTTTTAAATTGTTCGCTCCGATTCCTTAGTTCTATGACTATCCATGATTACATACCAGTTCCAATGTGTAAGGAGTGACCGATGAAAGCCGTAGGTAGTCCAGGACTGAGTGCAGGAAAGTGCGGAATAAACAATGCATTCTGGGAATGGTGTCTGACGTGCTGAAGGAAAGGAAACTGAAAGATCATAAAACAGAGGTTTAAATACATTTTACTAGAATTAGCAAATGAAACCAAAATACAGCTTGAGCCGGGAATGAATTGTAAATTGAGTGGGGAAATGGTTTAATAAATGGGCCACAATGCAACGTGTCCATTTCTTGATAACGACCGTGAGTCTGTTAAGGAAATGCTCAAACCGGTTGCACGGAGGGTGCAAACGAGGTGTGATGTACAAGCAAAGTTTATTACCAAATGATGCTTATGCTTTTGAGAGTCTGAGAGTGACAATATTTTAAATGATAGCTCTGCTTCAGCAGAATAGAAGAAAAATTATCACAAACAAGCAGAAGAGGAAATACAAATTATCTCGTCGATCCTTGGACTCCGTGCTGGAGTGGTAACTTATGGACATGGCAATACTATTCTACTGGGATGTTTTGTCCGAACAGGAAATATTACGGAAGAATTAATGGAGGAACAGAAAATGGGAAATAATAATACAATAAACACACATCGAATTAATACTTCCAAAAGAACGGACATCAGGGCTTATTGATGCGAAGAGATCTGGCCAGGGCATTTAATGACTATCGAATGTATTGAAGCTGAATCTTTTTTTTTCTTTCCTGTAAAGTACTAATCTCACTCGATGTATAACAGAATAGAAGTTTCCAATATCTTCTCTAATTTTTTTGCAATATCATTAGGATATATAGCTTGTTATATTCTTTGAAGAGTTAAACGTGTAATAATAATATCTTCTGACTGTTTGCTCAATGGCTTGTGCCCAATGTGACTGGGGGCGCTAATTGGTTTGATCACATGCATCCCTGTCTATAAAAACTCCTTCAATGAGTGTGTGTGAACAGTTGGAATATTCTGTTTCGTGCTTCACGTGGAAAATGGGATATCCCGCAATTTTTCACATTGCCAGAATTTACTACCCTGTACTTGCAGCGTTTGGTATTCCTGGTAAGTATCTGATCTGAGTGCCGTTTGGGTGAGTGCAATTTTTATTCCATTTTTTGGAACTTCGAGTAATAGTGCTGCTGCCAAATCTTCAGTCCATCAGCAGAAAATGCAGCGTGAGATATTCTGGAATTGAGTTATTTTAAGCGAATTTGATATTACTCGAGCAGCTTAATTATTTTGGGAAAGAGGAAGGAGACTTTCAGCAAATTTGCAGATTTCCTTAACTAACTAGCGGATAATGCATTCTATTTTCAAATAACCCGACTTATATCTGCAATATTTAAATTCGCCTATGTGCGCAATCGGTAAAATTCCGCCACAATTCAGCCCGAGGAATGCCGAAGTTAAAGTTCACGAGGTTTACCAGCTGAAGATTAGTTACTGTTGAATCCACGGACTGCTCGGATACCCGTCGCTGACGTGACGGTTTACCGAGTGCAAGGCGATAATCCACGTGGGCTAGAACTGCTGGCGTTAATTAGGACCAAAGTTATTCCCAGAATTCCACATTTTTACACGGAATTAAGATTATTGCTGTCTTTCTAGCAATATTCTTCACTAGTAAAGGAAACATTCCGGTACTGCAACCACGAACGTCTTTTGAAATGAATTGTATTGATAAATGTATCGTTTAAAATCTTCAGGGTGTTACATTTGATCGGGATAGATATCGATCGATTAGAAATTGATCACAAATGGCCCATGTTCACATGACCTAGTTTAAAGCATGACGAGTTCAATTAGTCGGAACTTAGTCTCGTCTACTTTACAATGTTAACATAACTTGAAACAACTCTAATTTGAAAGTCCCCCTTTGTATTGTCTTGTTAAGCGTTATTTATTATTCATTCAACGACCACAACTCGTTCGCATGTGTTCACAGTGGCTGTTGAAAGCACAACTGGGTCAAGCAGCACTGATTTGCTCAAAAAGTAGTTTTCCCCATTTCCTGTTTAATTCCCAAAACAAGAATCATCATCTAGGCAGAAGATATACATGTACCTGAGAACCTTTGCTGACTACTTCACAGAATAGGTTATGCTGACTTTAAAACAAAACCCTGTGTCCAGCCGCTTTTTCTGACGTTTGTCTTAAGACCATGAAATGTTTCTACCTTGCTGGAAGAGGGCCAGACTAATTGGGCATCGGCATCTGATCTCTGTCAGCTCCGATGGCCAGGTACCTTGGTAGCGACTCCACGCAGTAACATTATCTGTAATATTACTATCACCACAATGGTAAATTAATCCTGACTACTCTCCTCTTACCGATGTAACGGAGTATTTTACCGTTTCTTTCAGTTAATTTAACGGCGATTGTTTTCCTTGCTGTCATAACAGAACAGATTAATTATATTTTTATCTTTTCTGATTTCTTACTCACAACTCCGGTGTGTGCCCTGCAACTTGTCCTACGTCTCGCGATGACGGGCTGTTCCGTTTGGCTCACCGTTGTTTTCACCAATGATCGCTACGTCGCTATCTGCTGTCAGAACTTGCAGAAACGTTATTGTACCGAGAGAACAGCGACGGTGGTGATACTAACAACATGTGCAGGGAGCTTTTCCAAGGCTACTCCATTTTACTTTTCAACGGACCGACAGCTCTGCGTGCCCTCAAACGAATATCTTACATTATCGTGGTGGAGAGCCGATGAGTTATTTGACAGTATCATCAATCCGTTATTACCAATCGGTTTAATTCTGCTGTTCAATGCTTTAACAGTCAGACATTTAATAGCGGCCAATAAGGTCCGCCGAGCAATGCGGAACAGCGGTAATGATGAGAAGGATCCGGAGCTGGAAAACCGGAGAAAATCAATGATTTTGTTGTTCGCTCTATCGGCCAGTTTTATTTTGTTGGTGATGCTCCATGTCGTACACTCCTTAACCAGGCAAACGGAAAACTATAGCTATGCAGACAAATATTTCAGTACGCCGATGTATATCCTGCAGCAGTTCGGGTTCATGTTGCAGCTGCTCAGTTCCTGCACCAACACTTGTATCTACCGACTGACGCAGAGGAAGTTCAGGGGGGAACTGAAGAACGGAGCGAAATATCTGTTTACATTAAATGGTCAGCTCTGTAAGTAAAATAGCTATGCCATGATAAGTTATCGGGATGAAATATTTAGATATATTTGCAAATTTACAGCTTGTTTTGCAGATGTACTTGAAATCTGCAAGGACAGGGTCTTCAGACTCCGTAGCCTGGTTCTTTTAACCACGCTTTCTGATTAGTTACTTTCAATATAGTAACGGCAACAAAGAATTAAACAAAGCAGTTCCATCTTTTCAAATATGTGGCATAGGCCTTTTTCAGTAAGGAAACTTGCGATGTAAATGCAACAAAATGTTACAGGAACAATACAATACCCGTACAAAAAAGGAAACGAATTGCATTGCCCAATGTATATGGTGGTAGGTGCACCTCCGGTGCATCCACAAGGAGTGCCATTTTGGAATCTGATGACCTCAAAGAGTCATGCACTTTTTCTTCGGATACAGGAAGAAACGGTACCCCACATCATCTCAAGTAATGTCTCTTAGAGTCAGAAATTGCCGGCGGATTCCCCGAGGTTCTGAGAAGGTCAGTATTGCTGCAGTATTGTCTCTGAATGGTATACTACTCTGAATACAACTATGGAGTGCTTACAGCTTGGAGGGACTTGATAATTGAAAACCAATGGAAACATTTTATTCCAAAGGTAGCAGATAAGTTGAAATTGAAAGTTCAATTATGCACAAATATTGGAAGAGTGTGTTTCGCAATGTGAGTAAACAGCTTCTGGAAATTACAGAAGGGCCAGCAGTGTCTTTATCTCCCCGGGCTCACACGTGTCCAGACTTAACAATGCGATTACCGTGTAGAGCTTTTCTTCCAATGTGAGCCCATAAAGCTCCCTGTGGGAAGCGCATTGCAACCAAATCAAAACTTCTTCCCCGACAGTCTGATCAACCATTCTACCTAACAACACCTAACACTATAGATTTGCTTTGCCGCTGCACTGCACTGTAAACACTTCACGTCACTTTTTATTGTATGATACTCTTTCCGTTGTGAATGCGCGCTAGAACTTTTGCATTCATGAGAATGTAAGTCCATATCTGTACTTTCTAACTTTATTTTTATGCAGTTACTTAATCTGTGTTTTAGGGCATGTACCAATGTAATTTACTAAAGCATGTAATTATATATGGCGAATATAGTTGATCCTTGATCATTGATTTAGTAAAGAGACGGATACGGAGGAAGGCAAAACGACATCAACTTCATACTGTGTTGAGACATTTAGTGTGGATAAATCCATAGGGCCTTACAAGGTGTTTCCTTAGACCCTGCGGTAGGCAAGTGGAAAATTGACGAAGCTGTATCAGAGATATTTATAACATCCTTAGCAACAAGTGAGATGCCAGAGGATTGGAGGTTAGCGAGCGTTGTTTCGCTGTTTAAGTAACGCTCTAAAAATAAACCAGGAAATTCTCGGCAGCTAAGTCTGAAATCAGTTGTGGGAAAACTATTGGAAGGTATTCTAGGGGATCTGCTATAATAGTATTTGTATAAACGTGGATTGATAAAGAATAGTCAGCATGTTTTTGTGCGTGGTGGCTAGAGCCTAAACAATCTTATGAAGTTTTTTTGTTTGAATTTACCAGGAAAATTGATGACGGCAAGGCAGTAGATGTTTTCTACAGGAACTTTAGCCGGGCACTTGGGGAGGACCCAACTGAGTGTTTAGTCAAGTAGGTTTAATCACTTGGCATACAAGATGAGGTAGTAAATTGGATTAGCCATTGGCTTTGCGGGGAAGACTAGTGAATGATAGTCGATCGTTGTGCCTTTGACTGGAGGCCTGTGACTAGTGGAGTACCACAGTGGTCGGCGCTGTGTCGGTTGTTGTTTGTCATCTATATCAAAGATCTGCATGATAATCTGGTTAACTGGACCAGCAAATTTGCCGATGACACCGAAGAAGACTTTTGTGGCATGCAGCGGGATCTGGGCCATCAGGAAAAGTAGGCTGAAAAAGGCCAGGTGGAATGTAATGCAAACAATTGCGACGTGTTGCTCTGCAGTAGAATAACCAGCATTGGTCTTGCACAGTGAATAGTAGGGCCCTGAAGAGTGTGGTTGAACAAAGGAATCTGTGAATGCAGTTCCATAATTCATTAAAGGTTACGTCACCTGTTGGCAGGGTCGTAAAGAAAGACATCATAAATCAAAGTATTCAGTAAAATTAATGCTATGTTGAGGTTGTATAAGATATTGGTAAGGCTTAACGTGCAGTATTGTGCGCAGATCTGGCTATTACATACCTAGAATTAAAATGTAAGTAAGGTGAAAGAATGCAGGGAAAAGGAGGACCTGTTGGTGGGAGTACTGACAGAGCTGCCTGCGCCAGTCTGCCCTGACTGAGCACTGCCCTGACATTTCCCTGACGTCGCTACTCCCCCTCCCCTTTAATTCCTTCTGCCCTGTTACGGCAAAAACAAACGAATCCCGGAATATGGTGCTGCCAGTCCATAATAAGACCACAAGTCACAGGAGCAGAATGAGGCCATCTGGCCCATAAAGTCTGCTCCGCCATTCAATCATGCATAACCCTCTTTTTTTTCAATCTCCTCAACCCGAATTCCCGGCCTTCACCTCGTAACCTCTGATACCACATCCAATTAATAACTTATCAATCTCTGCCTTAAATGCACATAGCGACCTGGCCTCCAGAGCTGCCTGTGACAACAAATTCCACAAATTCACCACCCTTTGGCTAAAGAAAATTTTCCTCATCTCTGTATTGAAAGGGCTCCCCTCTATCCTGAGCCTGTGCCCTCGTCTTAAACTCTCCCACCATGTAAAACATCCTTTCCACATCTACTCTGCCTAGGCCTTTCAACATTCGAAAGTTTCAATGAGATACCCCCCCCCCATCCTTCTGAATTCCAGCGAGTGCAGACCCAGAGCCGTTAAATGTTCCTTGAATGGTAACCCTTCCATTCTTCGAATCATCCATGAGATCTCCGCCAGAACTTTAACGCCGACATTGTTGCCCCTCCCCTGGATATGCTGCTCAGTCAATATCATCGTACGCACAGTACGCGATCTCTGACTGGGTCCCTGCTTCAGCGTCCTGACACCCAGGCAGATTAGAAGAATGGTCAAGAAAGTGATAAATGAAATACAGTATTGGAAACTGCATGGAAAATCCAAGAATCTGAGATGTAGAGGGACTTGGCTGTCCTTGTGCAGAACAACTTGAAGGTTAACTTGTAGGCTGAGTCGGTGGTGAAGAAGGCAAATTCCATGTTAGCATTCATTTCAAGAGTTCCAGAAAACAAGATTAAGGATGTGATGCTGAGGCTTTATAAGGAACTGGTGAGGCCTTCTCTTAAGTACTGTGAACATGTTTGGGCCCCTCATTTTAAGGGTATTAGGGAAGAGCCCTTTCAATACACAGATGCGGAAAATTTTTTTTAGCCAAAGCGTGGTGAATTTGTGGAATTTGTTTTATGGATTTCTTTGGAATTCTTGGATTTTCCATGCAGTTTCCAATACTGTATTTCATTTATCACTTTCTTGACCATTCTTCTAATCTGTCTGGGTGTCAGGACGCTGAAGCAGGGTCCCAGTCACAGATCGCGTGTTGATATTGACAGAGCAGCAAATCTAGGGGAGGGGCAACAAAGTCGGCGTTACAGTTCTGGCGGAGACCAAAAATTCCAGAGAAATCCAAAAACCAGAATCGGGAAACAGGCCGAGTCGATATTCAAACGGGCAGAGTTCAGATACAAATGCTGGAAAGGCTTAGGAAAACTCACTGGCACAATGTGGCAACAAACAGGTGAAGACACAGGACTAAAATACACTCAGCAATAAACAGAGAGGCAGATGATAGGTGGAGCACAGTGAGACACAAATAGCAGCAAAACAGGTAATAATGAGAAGCAGGGGAGAAGTGAAGTACTCAGTAATACAGGCGCCGGAGTAGAGCAGGAGCGGGGACAGGAGCACATGGAAATACAAAACCACTGACTGACGACATAAGTACACATAAAAACTGGAGGCTCTGACATCCTATTTTCTCAATACTGCCCGCCCCTCCTTCAGCCTTCGTATCATCTGCATATTTGGCAACAAAGCCATCTATTTCATCATCCAAATCATCTATATACAACAGAAAGAGAAATGGTCCCACCACCTGACTCCTGCAAAGCACCACTAGTCACTGGCAGCCGACCAGAAGAGAATCTTTTTATTCCCTCTCACTGCCTCCTACCAATCATCCAATTCTCTAACAATATTATTATATTTCCTGTAATACCATGGGCTCAACGTGGCAAGCATCCGCTTGTCAAAATCCTGCTGGAAGTCTAAATATACAACATCCACTACATCCTCTTTATCTATCCTACTTGTATTCTCCTCAAAGAATTCCAACAGGTTCGTCAGGCATGATTTTCCTGGAAGGAAGCCATGTTGACTTGTACTATCTTGCCCTGTGTGATCAAGTACTCCATCACCTCATCCTTAACTATTGACTCTAACATCTTCTCAACCACTGAGTTCAGGCTAACCGGTCTATAATTGTTTTTCTGCTGCCTTTCTACTTTCTTAAAGAGCGGAGTAACAAATGCAATTATCCAGTCTTCTGGCACCATGCTGGAGTCCAATGATTTTTGAAAGATAAGTTGTAATGTCATGACAATCTCTAACGCTACGGTTTTCAGAACCCGAGGGTGCAGTTCCTATGGTCCAGATGAATTATGTCTTATAAGAGTAACTGCACCAACTTCGCTTCCTTCACACAATACAACATCAGGAATGTGGCTAGTGTCTTCCACAGTGAACCCTGATGCAAAATACACATTTATTTCATCAGCTATCTCTTTGACCCCGTTATATTTTTCTCTGCCTCATTTTCTAGCGGTCCTATATCTACGCTCATTTCTCTTTTATTTTTAACGAACTTGAAAAACCTTTTTACTGTCCACTTTGATATTATTTGCTGGCTTGCTTTCATATTTCATCTTTTCCCTTTTAATGATTTTACCTGTTCTCTGTAGGTGTTTCAAAGCTCTCCAATCCTTTATCACCCACTAATTCTTGCTGTGATGTATGCCCTTTCTTTTGCTTTTACAACAGCTTTGACTTCCCTTGTCAGCCACTTTGGCACTATTTTGACATTTGAGTGTTTCTTCATTTTTGGAATACACATGTCCTACACCTCTCTCAATTTTCCCAGATAGGCAGGCCATTGCTGCTCTGCTATCATCCCTGCCAGCAGCTCCTTCCAATTTACTTAGGCCAATTCCTCTCTCATACCACTGTAATTTTCCTTACTCCACCGAAATACTACAACATTAGACTTTACTTTATCCCCATAAAATTTCAAGTTGAACATAATCATATTGTAATCACTGGTTCCTAACGGTTCTTTTCCCTTAAGCTCTCCAATAGCCTCCGGCTCATTACAGAGCATCCAATCCGGTATAGCTGATTTCTTAGTAGGCTTAACGACAAACTGCCCTAAAAAGATATCTCTAAAGCATTCAGCAAACTTACTCTCTAGTTGTCCTTTCTACCACACCCTCAGTCTCCTGCATCATCTATAGTTCATCCGTTTCCAGGTGTGATTAAACGAGAGTTGTAGGGGGTAGAATCAGAATGCCGAAACAACCATTGGAGCAGTTGTGGAGACAGATGTCGTTAAGATCTCTGGGGAAGTCAGGAATGAAAACGTTGGGCATAGTTCTGAATCCGAGTGTATTTCAACGCAATAGGTGTTGTAGGCAAGGCGAGTAGGATCAGCGCGTGGATCAACACATGGAAATATGATATTGTAGCCATTAGCGAGAGTGCAGGAGACAGGACAGTGGCTGACAGTCAGGAAGGGGAAAGATTTCTCAGCAAATGTCCAGCCCCATCACCAACAGATACCTTTGTGGAGTAGGGTTGAATGACCTAGCAGTAAAAATTCACAGCGATCTGGTCTCTGGCTCTGTCTCCGCTGAAAGGAGGCGATGAGGCGAGCATTGTCAACAGTGTGCTCGTTAGTTAGGGAAACGAAATGGTGTACTGTGGGCGAGAATAAAATTCTGGGATGGTATTTTGCCTCCTGGATCCTGCGACCTGATCATTTCCGACCGGCAGCTCAGTATTCCTAAGTTGGAACTAACCATCATTCTTAAATAGTCAGAGTTGGGAGGGCGAGTGACAAGGTTCTGCAAGGTGAGTTTAAAGAGTTAGGTACGAAGATACAGGACATGATCTCCAGCGTTATGATCTCAGGATTGTGACCATGCCACATGCTGGTAAGAACAGACATAAGAACATCTTGCAGTTTAACACGTGCTTCCACCTGAATTAGAGGGGGACGAATACAATAGCGGTAAGATTTTTTAATGCTGCTCAGTGGGGTTCAAACTACAGTTGTCTGGGGATGGGACTGGAGAGGTTTTGGAGGCAGATGTTGGTAAAACCTCAGACAAAGTCTGGACTCAAAAGATTGAGCATGGTGCGACTAGTGTCCTCAGCTGCGTATATTTCAATGCAAGAACTATCGCAGGAAAGGCGGATAATCTCGGGGCATGTATCAACATCTGGAATTATGATATTGTACCTGTTAATGAGACTTGTTTGCAGGAGAGACAAGACAAGGCCTGCAACTCAGTTTTCTGGTATTCCGTTGTTTTAGACGTGACGGCACAGGAGGAATTAAAGGGGGAAAGGTGGTTTTCCTCGTTAGGGAAAATGTCACGGCAGTGCTCTGTCAGGACAGACTGGATACCCGTCTAGTGTGGCGTGATGGGAGGATCAGAGGAATAAGAAAGATATGACCAAGTTGATGAGGCTGTAATAAAGACCACGCAACAGTCCGAGGGATTGTACAGAGATCGCAGACTGTTTCAAGAAACAGAACATTGTTAAAGTAGGTGATTTTTACTTTACGTAAATTGACTGGGACTCCCATACTGTAAAAAAAGACTAGGTGGGATAGAGTTTGTCAAATGCCTTCGTAAATCATTATGTAGAAGTTCTGACGGGAGAGCTGATGATACTTAATCTGCTATTAGGAAATACGACATTGCAGATGACAGAAGTTTGTATAAAGGAACACTTTGCAGCTAGTGATCACGGTGTCATAATTTTCAAAGTAAATATGCAAAATGATAGATCTGGTCCCCGTGTTGAGATTCTGAATTGGATTAAAAAAAACACTTCTGATTGTATCAGAAATGATCTGGCGATTGTGGATTGGGACAGGTTGTGGCAGGCCTTCCAATGTGGTATACTAAGAGTACAAAGTTCGCTTGTGCCTGTCAGAATAAAGAGTAAATATAGTAAGTACATGGAAGCTTAGTTTTCAAGAGAAATTGAAATACCGACATATTTCAAGAGATATTAATATTGATATTTTGAGGCCCTGGTTAAGAGAGAAAAGCGGGTGCTTTGCAGATATAGGGCAGGTCAGAACACATGAGGTACTCATAGAGTATAAGAAATACCAAAGAGCATGTAAGTAAGAAATCAGGGGATCTTAAAAAAGGCAAGAAGTTGCCGCTGGCCTCAAAGTGAAGGAGAATCCTGAGGGATTCTACAGATATGTTGAGAGCAAAAGGATTACAAGAGACGCAATTGGTCCTCTGGAACATCAGAATGGTAATCTATTCGTAGAACCAAAACATATGGGGAAGATCTTAAATATTTTTAGCAGCTATATTTCGTCAAGAGACGGGCACAGAGTCTATCGAAGTCAGACAATGGGGCAACAGCTTAATCGACACCATACAGTTTACAGACGAGGAGGTGTTTGCTGTCCTGAGGCAAGTCAAGGTGTATAAATCCGCAGGACATGACAAGCTGTTCCCCCGACCCTACGAGAGGCATGGGCATGTGCAAAAAGTGCCGGAGCCCTAGTGGAGATATTTTCAATATATCTTCCTTAGCGACAAGGGAAGGTACCAGATATTTGGAGAATAGCCAATATTGTTCTTTTTTTTAAGTCTTTTAGTATAAGCCAGGGCATTATAGGCCGGTGAGTCTGACATCAGTGTGGAAAAGATATTAGAAGGTATTCTAAGGGATCGGTATTCGTATAGTCGTGGACTAATTAAGGATAGTCAACGTGGCAGGTCACGTCTAAATAATCTTGCAGAGTTTTCGAGGAAGTTAGCAGGAAAGTGAATGAAGGAGAGGCAGCGGATATTGTCTAAACGGCAGTTCGCAAGGCACCTGACAGGTTCCCGCATGGGAGGTTCCTTAAGAAGGCTCAGTAGCTCATCCTTCAAGATAAGATCATAAATTGGACTAGACAATAGCTTTATGGGAGAAGCCTCGGTATTGTAGCAGATAGTTGCATCTCTGACTAGAGACATGTGACTAGTGATGTGCCGCAGGGACAGTGCTTGGTTCGTTATTGTTTCCATCTTTATCAGCAATCTGGAGGATGTTTTCGTTCACTGGATCAGTAAATCTGCGAAAGACATTAAGATTAAGCGTCTGGTGGGCAGCAAGGAAGGCTGTCATTGCTTGAAGAGGGAGCTACATCAGCTGGAAAAATAAGCTGACAAGTGACAGATGAAGCTTAATCTAGGTTAGGTCTTACACAGTGACCGTTAGGGCACTTAAGCTTGTGGTGAACAAAGGGAAGAGTGAATACAGTTCCATAATTTGTTTCAAGTGACGACACATGTGGATAGGTTCGTAAAGAAAGATTTTGGCACATTGGCCTTCACAAATCACATTAGTGAGAACAGGAGATGAAATGTGACGTTGAAGTTGGATAAGATAATGGAAAGACCTAATTAGGGGTATTGTGTGAATTTTTGTTCACCTGCCTACAGGAAGATTTAAATAAGTTTGAACGAGTACAGAGAAAATGTACAAGGATGTTGCCGGGTCTGGACAACCTGATTTATAAAGAGAGATTCAATCGGTTGGGACTTTTTTCCTTAGAATATACAGACGGAGAGGATATTTGATCGAGATATAAAAAATTATGAGGGGGAGCTAGGGTACATACAAGAAGGCTTTTTCCAATAGTGTTGTGTAGGACTACAACCAGAGTTCGTGAGCTTAAGGTGACAGGGGAAAATTTAAGAGGAACATGAGGGGAAACCTCTTCACGCAGAAGCCCTGAGAGTGTGGAATGAGCTGCCAGTACATGTGGTGCGTCTGAGGTCGAATTTCAAGCTTAACTGAAGTTTGGATATGTACATGTATAGAAGTAGTATGGAGGGCTATGAACCCGTTGCGACTCCACGGGAGTAGGCAGGTTATATCATTTCGAGCTGGACTTGTTACAAGAATCGCTCTATGTAATAATGATCAAAGAGGCACGGAGAGATCTGTATTTACCGACAAGTACCTTTCAACGGAAGAACATGTGAACTTATACTCAATAGCTGTGTGCACACCTACTATGTTTTCCCGACTTCCATGAACTATCAAAGAGCAGAGAAGATATTAAAAGATAAAATGAGTTTCCTCTGCTGGCCACATGTTGCTCGTAGTTCCGTTTCGGATCTCCACTGGTCCGTGGGGCACCTTACATCCGGGATAGCTGTTCTTATACAGAGTTACCGCTGCCAGCAGGCTTGAAGCCTCTGCTTTTATATCCATTTCTTACCAATTCAAATATTTCATTCCGGTGTTGTTGGCTGTTAGTCATGTGCCTGATCTTTAACACCTTTTTATTGGCTTTGCTCCAGAACAGCATCCATTTACTGACCTCTATCAGGAAGTGATAATCGGCAATTTATGGTTCTTTGTTCTTAATCAGCTTGAATCATATAAACCAGACACAGACTAGCATACGTAATCTTGCATGTTATATCCAACAAAAGAGCATATCACAAATATTTTCTTATTTGGAAATCATTCATTTTTCGGCAGATTACCTCAGTCATTCTTCTGCCTTCTTTAAAACACTGATCAAGCCAAGCAACTGACCCAAAAAAATGGAGGGCGTAAAACAGTTCCAAAAAATGGCAGCCTCCATCTCCAAACACATGGAAGGAACAAAGCCAATTGGTCCATCTGCTTCCACTATCCTTGATTCATACGAATT
This sequence comes from Hypanus sabinus, assembly GCF_030144855.1. Classification (NCBI taxonomy): domain Eukaryota; kingdom Metazoa; phylum Chordata; class Chondrichthyes; order Myliobatiformes; family Dasyatidae; genus Hypanus; species Hypanus sabinus. Next base: position 21,824,776 of record NC_082729.1, on the reverse strand, counting down.
CACCTATTTGCAGCCTGCAGTTCCTTCTGGACAGCAGACTAGATGGGACGAAGGGCATGCTTCTGTGCTGTACTTCTCTATGACTCTAATGTCCAATGCACTAAAGACCACTCCATTTACCCCCACCTGTTTTTTTTTATTTATTCTTGCAAATCAAGCCCGATAGCTGATTAGCCGCTGTCCAAAAGTCAAGCCGCCGGGATGGATGCCCTATGTACTCAGCCGACGAACCTGAGCAAGCTACGTCTTCTCACGCTGCGGATCACTAACAGGCAGCTGTTCAAATAACTTACAATTCTTAAAGATTAATTATCTATTTATTTATTTATTTATTTGTTTGTTTCTTTGTTTGTTTATTTATTTATTTCTAGCTATACAACACGGAATACGCCCTGCCGGCCCCTTTGAGTCACGCCGACCAGCAACGCACAGATTTAACTACATCCTAATCGTGGAACAATTTACAATGACCAATTAATTTACTAACCAGTACGTCTTTGGAGTTTATTTATTTCTAGCTATACAACACGGAATACGCCCTGCCGTCCCCTTTGAGTCACGCCGACCAGCAACGCACAGATTTAACTACATCCTAATCGTGGAACAATTTACAATGACCAATTAATTTACTAACCAGTACGTCTTTGGAGTGTGAATAAAACCGGAACCCCCGAAGGAAACTCAGTGCACATGGAAAGGAACGTACCTATTTGCTTTCAGGTGACGCTGGTATTGAACTCCGAACTCCGACGCCCCGAGTTATAACAGCGTTGGGCTAATCGATACACTAAGCGTAGCGCCTCAGGTATCAGTATGAGCCTTGCAGAATGGTACTAACTTGGGTATCTCAAATTACGGTCGTACTAGGCAAGAACTTTGGAGAGTAAATTTGGAACAGTTCTTGGGGAGGTCGACATCTGACACTTGGGGGAAACTTGGAGGACAGGACACCAAGCATGTTCCATTAAGCAGACAGGACGAAATAACCAGGGTTTAGGGAAACTTGGATGACGATAAAGGACGCTAAATTTAGACAAGGAAAAACGAAGCACATGTAAGGTTTAGGGAGCCAGAAGCAAAGGAGGATCTTAAGAAAGCTAGAAAAGAACTGAAAAGTAGAGTGCAAGGAAAGTCCACGAAAAGTTTTAGCCAAGTGGAATTAAAGAGAAGCCTGAGGAATTTTACACATACATCGCAAACAGGAGGATAACGAGAGAGGGTTGGGCGACTTAATCGTAAAGGCAGCAATATGTTCTTGGAGACGGAAAGCATGCGTGAGTACTTTAAAAAGTATTTGTGTTTGTCTTTTTTTTAACAAGATTGACACGAGCGCAGTGAGGTCAGTGCTAATATGTTAGGGTATTTTGAGGTAATAAAAGGAGTAGTGCTGGATACCTTAAAAAGATTATTTCCCCTGGAGCTGATGGGTTATACCCGAGGTGATTAATCATATTAAGTGTTAAGACTTATGAAGCCTTGAGCAAAATCTTAACGTCCTGTCCAGTCGCATGTGACGGTCAGGCAGTTGAGGAAGTAGAAATAACCCTGGAAACAATGCACCAGTGTCACGTCAGTGATAAGAAATTTGCGTATCAGTGACTTGATCGATATTTCTTTGAGGGGATGATGAACATTATTGTTGAGATTAGAGTTGAGAGTGTTAAAACATGAATTTCATTCAGGTGTTTGACGCTCTTCGTGATAACGCTGAAATGCAAAAGATTCAAAGTGACCACGTCAGTTGGATTGAGAAGTTGTGTTATAGCCATTGGAATTTATTCTGGCAGGAGGACCCTCACTAATAGTGCTTATGGCTCTGTTCGGTTCCCTCTGCGATTAAACTGTGGCTGTGTGAATTGGTCAGTTCACACACGATGCAGTGTTTCGTGGTGTGACGGAGCGTAGACAATTGCCAGGTAAAGCAGTGAGATATAGATCAGATATTGGCAGAGTAATGCCATATGGTGCAGACTCGGGCCATGTGTAAGTAGTTTTGCAGAGTAGATCAAATTTAAAAGAATCTTAATGTCAAGGCCATGAGATCATAGAAACAAAGACATCTTAAGATCTATAGATGCTTCTACTGGTTAACGGTTTGGGTAAGGGGACCTATAGCATATTTGACTTTGTAAGGCGTGATGTTAGCGTTAGCAATTTGAAAGTTCTGCTGCAGCTTTACGCTATAAACATCTGGCTAGGCAGCATGCCGTATTTGCATTCATTTCTGTTCGTCCCATCGTAGGCTTTGGAGAGGGTGCAGATAAGATTTTGTCTAGATTTGTGATCATGTCTCTACGGAAATTACATCCAAGATGGCGGCGCGACGCAGGTTGCAGCGGCCACTCCTGAGTTGATATCTGATATTTGTTAAGCGGGGTGCCGTGCGCAATCCTAATCGGATGAAAAACGGACGTGGGAGCATGGAGGAACATCCGGAAATCTCCAGGAAGGCCTTCTTCGTTGCTGCTGCTGCTGCTTTGAGGTCCGGGTCTCTGCTGAGAAGACCTGGCCCCCAGTCCTCGGGGTCGCGTTGCCGGTGGCCCGTGGCGAGAGCGTCTTAGTGCGCTCGGCAGAGAATGGTGCTCGTATAAGCTGTGCCGGAGGGGATGGTCGGAGGCTCAGAGGCTCGGAGTCCGCTGCGGTGGGGGTGCTTTCACTGTGCGCTGCGTCTGTGCGGCTGGGTGCGGCGGCGCCGTGGAAGTCCATAGCGGAAGTATTCTCTTCTGCCGCCTGCGTGGGATGACGTCTATCGGGATCCTGAGGACTTGTGGAAACTGGTGGTTTCTTTCGAGCCTATAGTCCCTTAACGTCTTTTTTAACATCTTTGGACTATTTTTACTGTTTTTTTTAATCAATTACGCTATTGTTTGCACTGTTGTAACTCTGTGGTTTGTGCAGGTCTTGTAGCTTTAGTTTTTGGTTTGTTGGGTGCTCGAGTTGGTCTCCTTACTTGGTGTGTCTGGGTAGTCTTGTTTTGTCTGGTTGGTTTGGAGCTCCTTTCCGAGGCGTGCTAAGATGGTAGCTCGATAGTAACACGCAGCCGCCTCTCCGGACTCTGGTTTGGGGATTGCCAAACGTTATGTGGATTTACTGGTGTAGTCTGCTTTGTCATGTGATTTTGTGATATTATTCTGGAGGAACATTGTCTCATTTTTAACTGCATTGTATTTGTGGTTTCTAAATGACAATAAACTGAAGCTGAACTGAACTGAAAGGATCGACAATTTTTTCCTGTTTTCTTTAGACCACCGTAAAATGCGGGAAGACTTTCATCAGGTAATAAGAGGTATAAATGGAGTAAGAAATCGCAAGATTCTCTTGAAATAACGGAAACGAGACAGCACGCAGAAAATGGGAAAGGGAAAAGACGGTAAGCAGAGCAAGAGTAGTATGGAAATGGAGGCGTTTGAGGTGCTCAGTAGGGCAGAAGAATGTACAGGCAATTCAGTGCTATTAACATTATGCAGGCAAAACGGATTAGCTTAGTTGGGCAATTAATTGCTCGTTTATCTAGTTCGGCACGCCATCTTGTCAAGAAGGGTCTGTCCTAATACTCTGTTGCTACTTTCTCTATGTACGTATTTCTGTGTTCTACATGCAAGCTACGAGCAGCAATCGGCTAAGAGGGTCCCCATCCTCCCCCTCTCTGTTTCAACGTGATGAGAACCGTTTGATGTTGGTCTCCGTTTCTCCCTCGAGCCAGTTCCTCGCTAACGTTAACGCTTCGAGCTTTAATATTTATATCTATCGCTTCTTAACTATTTCCGAAGATCCAGCGTCACGATTCTGTGTGCAGAAATTCCAGAGATTAATTCAGTAAAACAGTCGTTCGTGACATGAAGACTGCGGACTCTTCAGTTAATGGTAATAGTCCATGGCTTTTTTAAAAAAATTGGAAGACCTGCTCTAAGAGGAAAATCGTCTAGGCACCTCAGTTTTAAACGACCGGCTGTTTATTTTGTTTACTTATTTATTTGCGTACTTACTTATTTATGCATGCATGTATGTACGCTGGGACCCCATAGGCGACCAGAGAATCAAGTCTGAAGATTGAAATTAGGGCTGAGTTTCCACCAAGGACAACTGAGCGAGCGGCTTACCGGGAATTCCGACGGCTGCAATGATAGGGTGGTAAATGCCTTCTATCCGCCAGATTATTGAATATTGCGTTTCAGTGAGAAACGTTGACTTTCGTTGTTCCCGAATGCCAGCCACTCGTAGCTGATGCATTCCAAAAGGCATTGATTTATACAGAGGTACAGTCTCCAGTGGCAATTTTACCCAAGTTAGTCACTGGAGCAAACACTTTTATCCATGGTGCACATATTGCGCTGGCTGAACGCTGCCACATAAATGTCCATGGCATCAGATCTCTTTAGGGGAATAGACCGAAAGAAGTAGAGACCCATAACTTCAAACGCAACGCCTCTATTTTCAGCTTTTGCAAAATTACATCGGCAAATGTTTGAACTGTTCACATTTAAGAACTGCACCTTTCACTGTTCTGTCAATTAAAACAACTTACCAACCAGCTGCATGTGTACAAATTTTTCTCTGCATTTGTTGATGTCATATCCGTCGAATAACAGAGAAATAAATCTGTTTTCTCCGCATTGAGCACTGAATCCAGGACAAATGGAAGTCTTCTCATTCTGCTCCTGCAGTGTTCGTCTTCACTTCCTTATTTTTGTCCGTTAAATCACACATTCACGCTTTCCAAATCACAATCACAGTATTTAGCATTCCATGGGAGCATATCCAATTCTGGTGAGTGCAAACCCACGAAACTTAAATGAAAACACATCGCACAAAAATGAAGAAATTACCACATTGGAAGAAAATATTAACCAATTGAAGAGCACGACCCTCCATGGAAGATATCCCCACGATCTGAGCAGACTAAATGTCGACAAGAAAGCGTCTCAAAAATGGAGAACTCAGCCCAGAAACATAGGGGTTCCTTGAGGCAAAACAAGACCAGCTGGTTAACACAAAATATCAACGACCTCTAATTTTACAAACCAAAGAATTTCAAGGCGATGAATGCAGAAAAACAGAAAATGCCATCAGAAACCAGAAACAATCCAAAACAATACAGAACCTTGCAATAGCTTAACTGCATCTGATTACACACATAGACACAATCAAGTGGACACTTTCATTCACCAAAATCTTGTTTTAAATGCATATTCATATAAGACAGCAGACTTTACTATAAAAGTTTGGCGGGCGGACAAATTTTCACCTAGACATACACCAGCCTGTCGTGTAAGTGTTACACGCAATTTAGTCAGCCATCTCTTTCAGAACGCTGGAGTATACACCATCTATTCCAGGAAACGAAATCGACTTTTCAGAAATTTCCGATTCCCAAGAAGCTTCTCTCTAGTTATGATACTTCATGATCCTGGGTACGTAGAACTTCCACCATAATGCTAGTATCTACCACGGTGAAGACCGGTGCAAAATATTTACTCATCCGCTGTTTCCTTGCGCCCCTTGCTCCCGCTCAAGTTTCGCTTTCCTCCAACTCAATATCCACACTCGCCAACCTTTTATTCTTTATGTATCTGAAGAACAATATGGTAACATCTCTAATATTATTGGCTAGCTTTACCTTCTTAATGACTTTTGTTTGTGTCTTCTATTGTTTTTTAAATACTTCCGAATCCTTTCACTTCTCAAGAATCGTTGCTCTATTATAGACATTTCTTTGGCTTTTATATTGGCTTCGAATTCTCTTGTTATCCACGGTGTGTCACTTTGCCTTTAAAATAATTCTACTTTTTTGTGATGTATATATTCTCTGTCTTGCGAATTGCTTCCAGAAATGCCAACCATTGCTGCTCTACCGTCATCCCTGCTGGTGTTCTTTTCCAATCATTTCTAGCTAACTCATCCCCCGTGCCTCTGTAATTCGCTTTACTCCACTGTAAAACAGATACATCTGAATTTAGCTTCTCCGTCTCAAATTTCCCATTAAGTTGTCTAATCAATTCCCGCTCATTGCACAACACCCAATCGATAATAGCTGATCCTAAAGTGGGCTCACCCACAAGCTACTCTAACAAGCCACCTGATAAGTATTTCAGAAATTCTCCTCTTGGAATCCAGCACAAACCTGATTTTCCCAATTTACGTGTATATTGAAATACCCATGACAATTGCAACATTGACCTTTTGCCATGCATTTTCTGTCTCCCCTTGTAATGTATACGCCACCTCCTTACTACTGTCTGGAGGTCTGTAAACAACTCTCATCAGGGTCTCTTTACTTATCTAGTTCTTTAACTCTATACGCAGTGATTCAACACCTTCCGGCACTATGTCACCTCCTTCTATGATATGAAGCTTATAGCAACAGAACACTCTGCCTTCCTTCTTACCCATCCGATACAATGTGTATCCTTGTACGTCATACTCCCAGCGATAATCTTCTTTCAGCCAGCATTCTTACAACATGGGATGCCAACAGTATGTGACGCCTACAACATCGTACATATCAAACTGTAACTGTACTGCAAGTTCATCTTATACTGTGCACATTCAAAAATAACACCTTTGGTCCTGTATTCCCCCTTTTCGATTTTATCCTCCTTTGATGTTGACACTCATCATGCTGCAATTTTGGCCTATCAAAAGACACCCATCACTACACATTGTTTGTAAACCAACTATCTCATCTACAGCGTTATTACTACTGTTCCCATCCCCTGCCAAATTAGTTTAAGCCCTGTCGAACAACTCTAGCCAACCTGTCAAGGATTTTGGACTTCCTCTGGTTCTGCTGTAACCCGTCCCTTTACAAGTCGTAAGTCCCCAGAGAAGATCCCAATGATCCATAAATCTTATCCCCTGTACCCTGAACATGTTCCTCAGCAAAGCATTCACCTGAAAATCATTCTATTCTTACCCTCACTGGCACATGGCACAGCCAGCAATCCAGAGTTTACCGCCCTGGAAGTCATTTTTCACAGCTTTCTACCGAACTCCATAAAAGTTCTCTTCAGGACGTCCTCAGACTGTCTACCTAGGTCATTGTTACCAATACGCACCGAGACTTCTGGCTGCTCACCCCCTTGAGAATGCCACGGCGAGGATCGGAGACATCCCTGATCCTGGCCCCAGGGGGGCAACGTACCATCCGGATGTCTCTATCACCTCTATAGAACCTCAACTCTGCTCTTCTGACTATGAAATCTTCTATCAAGACTGCAGTTCTTTTCACCTTTTTGCTCTCTGTTCCTGAGACCTGATTACTGTGACTTTCCCAGGTATATCGTCCTCCTCAATAGTATCTGAAGTTCTATGCATATTTTTGAGGGGAACGGCCACAGATGTACTCTGCAGTGGATGTGCATTTCTCCTCCTTCACCCTACAGCCACCCAGTTACCTGTAACCTTTCTCCTGCAACCTAATAGAAGTGGCAAACATGATTTACCAAATATTGCTACAAAATGCAAACTCATAAGGGACAAGATGTCTTACTATAAATACAAGTCTGGTTCAGTTGTCGAGTCAGAGTCCTAAAAAATTATATTATGACAGACCCATTTTCGACATAAAGGACAATCCATAATAACCATCTGGATATAATATTTCAGGATAAAGAAGAAAGAACAATTTACTTAATAGATATAATTATTCCAAGTGTACGTAACATAACATGAATCAAAAAGTGAAGAAGATCCAGCGATATTCTGAATTAAAATAAGAAATTGAAAGCCTATGGAACTGAACAGTGTATACATTGTTCCAATTATAAGATCTAAAACTGATAACATCCCAAATTCACTGCACATTCTGTTAAACAATTTGGCCTAAATAGAAATATGCATGTAAACTTCCAGGACAGCACAATACTAAACACCACAAGAATATTCCGAAACTTCTCAGCAATTGAGAAATGGGTGTTCTTGTCTATGCATGTACCTGAGGTTTTATCAACTTAATTTGAGAAAAAAAATAGAATAACAATAGCCAAACAAATAAAAAACTCGTCAAAGGAACAAACAAATAGATAAGGAGATAAATAAATATATAAGAACCAATGAATAGTAAAAGAAACAAATAATACTGAGTACATGAGTTCTACTGAATGAGTGCAGGTTGTAGTTGAATTGGTTATGTTTGAAGGTGAGTGAAGTTATCCAGGCTGTTTCAGGAGCCTGGTGGTTGACAGGTGATTTGGAGTGTGTTGGACTGGTTGTCTGCTAATGAGAAACATATCAACAAGATTAAAATAATATAGTGAAAATTTACACTATGTTGCCCAGACTAATGAAACTGAGTGCTTCGGAAAGGTTTAGTCGATTAGGACGTTATCGCTTGTGGCCTTGAAGAATGATGGGACATTTGAAAGAGATACAGAGAACTTTAAAGTACTGTATATAGATAGGGTGAAAACAAATGAGCATTTTCATTGCTGTTGGGAGATACTAGAACTATAGGTCATGGATTGAACGTAACAGGTGAAATGTTTAAGGGGAACATTTTTGTGGGGGAATGTCTTCACTCAGAGGATGACGAGAGTGTGAAACAATCTGCCAGTGGAATGTAGGTGCGGTTTTGACTTCATCATTTGAGAGCAGCTTGAATTGGTATATGGATAAGAGTATGAATAACTGTGGTTAGGGTACTGGTCGCTGGGACTAGGCGGGTTAAAAATTCAACACGAACTAGATCGGCTGAATGACCTAAGACCTCGTTCAGTCCTGTAGTGTTCGATATCCCTACAGAAAGTACAGGTTAGAAAATTCTGTGCTTGCAGAGGTTGGTGGTAAGTTACTGGAGACGACTATTAACTTTGAGGACCCTTCTTATTGTACCACTAATCTGCAGAAATTATGACATAACATCCTGGGATAAATCGCCGGATATCCCACACCTCTTGTCAATACAGAAGCTTCAAACGGCCGGTTAGTTCAACAAACAACAGTGGATTTCGTGTATGCACCGAATCTGAACCATCAAATAAACCCAATGAGAACAGAAACATAAAGTTTTTGCATTCGCGTTATCACTATGTAATCGATTTTGCTCCTCCAGGGACATGAAAAACAGTTTATTTCTATCTTAATTATTTATTTATCTGTCTATTTATTTATTTATTTGTATTTATTTTATTTATTTATCTGTCTATCTATCTATCTATCTATCTATCTATCTATCTATCTATCTATCTATCTATCCATCTATCTACTTTTTTATTTATTGAGGTCCATTATGGAATAGGTCCTTCCGGCCCTTCGAGCTGCGCCGTTCAGCAACTTTATAATTTAATCCGAGGCTAATCACAGGACAATTTACAATGATCAGTTAATCTACTAAACGGTACGTCTTTGAACTGTAGGAGGTAACCGCAGCAACTGGAGGAAACCCATGGGGAGAGTTATTGACTTTGTTGAAGGAGAATGCTGGAAATGCAAGAGGATGGAGCTGCTTCAATGCAGATTCATATACAAATAATAGGGTAATTGCAAGCAGACTTTTTCTACAGAGGTTGGGTAGAACTAAAACCAGCGATCATGGGTTAAGGGAGAAAGATGAAAAGTTTAAGTGGGATTTGAGGGGAAACTTTTTCAGTCAGATGGTATTGAGACTGTGGAAAAAGCGGCCAGCGTAACTACGGCGTGCTAGCTCGATTTCAACGTTTAAGACAAGGTTGGATAGGTACATGCATGCTAGGGGTATGGAGGGCTATGGACCCGGTGCGGGTCGATAGGTGTAGGCAGCTTATATGGCTCATCACGGACTATATGCTCGAAGGGCCTGCGTCTGTGCTGTACTGCACAACATTATGTCTATGACCTGTCAAATATTTTAACCATATTAATGAGATAAATCTTTGTCAATGTCCTGAAGTCACGATTATAGATGTTGCTGAAAAATTACTAGCATTCACGGCTAAGCTGCCGATTGGAGAACAGTGTAGAAGGCGATATCTTTGCATCCTTTTAAATGCTGCAGGGAGTGTTTTGCCAAGATGGAGTTGACATATGAAGTGCTCTGTCAATTTCTTTAACGAGAGACATCTGCGAACACCTGGAAACACTTCAGAAGTCTTTCGTAATTTCTTTCCCTCCAGATCGCATGGAAGTTGAACCACGAATCTGCAATACTTTCTTTCTGATGTAATCTGTATAGAAGATGTTCATGTATACAAACGTGAACTCATTGATATTAGGACGTAAAGCTCATAATATTGGCTTTCTTCTACTCCGGCACCTCACCTTTCGCTATGGATGATGTAAATATTTGTGCAGGTGTCCCGTCAGTTTTTGCACTTGACTCCCGTAGGATCTGAGTGACCACCTTTCTTCTCGGCACCTTATGCCGATCAATGCTCGTACCCCTTTCATTATACAATAATTAAAAGAACACAGTTCGGATGAAGTAGCTACAATCTCGAAACAGACCCAGCCATATCTTGCAGCGAAGACCATCTTTATTTTTCTTCCGTCATTGATACCATAAGACCATAAAATATAGGAGCAGAATTAGGCCATTGGCCCATCTAACCTGCCCCGCGATGTCATTATAGCTGATCCATTTCATTCAACCCCAATCGTCCGTCTATGCCTTCTTGTCCTGACTAACTAGGAATCTATCAAACTCTATCTTAAATGTACCCATTGAGTTGGCCTCTACAGACGCCTGTGGCAACGAATTCCACAGATTCGCCTCTCTCTGTCTAAAGAACTTTTTCGTTATCTCCGTCCCTCTACCCCGAAGCTGTGTTCTCTGGACTCCACAACTATGGAGAACAGTCTTTCCCCATCAACTCTAGCGAGGCCTATCTACAGTCAGAAGTTTCAATGACATCGCCCCTTGTTGTTTTGAATTCCAGTGTGTACATGCCCAGAGCCATCAAGCTCTCCTCATATGCTAACCCTTTCAATCCGGGAATCTTATTTGTGAACCTCCTTTGAATCCTTTCCCATGTTAGCACATCCTTTCTCAGATAATGAGCCCAAACCTGCTCGCAGTACTCCAGGTGAAGCCTCGCCCATGCCTTATAGAGACTCAAATTTACATCCTTGCTTATATATTTTAATCCTCTTGAAAAGAATGCTAACATTACATTTTCTTTCCTCAGCACAGACTCAACGTATAAGTTAACTTTTAGGGAATATTGCACAAGGACTCCCAAGTCCCTTTGCACGTCAGACTTTTGAATTTTCTCTCCACTTAGTAATAGACTACGCTTTTATTTCTTCCAACAAAGTGCATGACCATCCACTTCCCGACTCTGTATTACATATGCAAATTATTTGCCCATTCTCAGAATGTGCCTCAGTCTATCAGTTTGCTTCCTCAAAACTATCGGCCCCGCCACCTATCTTCGCACTGCCAGCAAGATTGGTCACAAAACTATCAATTGTGTCATCCAAATCATTGATAATTAAAATGAAAAGGAGCCGTCCCAACTTGGACCTCTGTGGAACGCGATTGGTCACCGGCAGCCAATCAGATATGGCTACCTTTATGCCCACTCTTTGCCTCCTGCCAATAAGCCATTGCTCTAGCCGTGATAGTATCTTTCCTGTAAGTTTCATCTTGTCAAAGCCTTCTGAAAATCTAAACACTCAACAAACAACGATTCTCATTTGGCTATCCTGCTTTTTGTTGTTTTTTTCAAATAGTTTCAAGATTTTCAGGCAATATTTTCCGTTAAGGAAACAATGATGTCTACGGCCTTCTTTATCATGTGCCTCCATGTACCTATGCTTAACAATCATCTCCAAAATCTTCCCAACCACTGAGACAGACTAATTGGCCCATATTATCCTTTCTTCTGTCTCTCTGCGGTTTTGAAGAGTACAGTAACACTTGCATTTCCAGTCCTCCGGAAACATGCTAGAATTGAATGGTCTTGAAAGATCATTTATAATACCTCTTTAATCTTGTCAGCTACCGCTTTGAGAATTCTAGGGTGAAGCCCATCTGCAGCGGGTATGCTTATCTATCTTCAGACCATTCAGTTTCCCAAGCAACCCTAGTAATCAGAATTTCACTCGGTTCTGCTCTCTGACACTCTGGAAATTCCAGCATACTGCTACTGTCGTCTACAGTGAAGACGAATGCAAAATACTTATTTATGTCATGCGCCATTGAAGTCCTCTCGGTACCACCTCTCCAGCATCATTTTCAAGCGGTCTGATATCTACTTGCGCCTCTCTATTACCTTTTATACATCTGAACAAACTTTGGTATCCTCTTTAATGCTATTGGCTAGCTCCCTTTCATAGTTCATCTTTTCCTTCTTTATTTGGGTTTTTAGTAGCCCTTTGTTGTTTTTGTTTTTTTTTAATTTCCTAATCCTCTAACTTCCCACTAATGTTTGCTCTATTACAGGCTTCTCTTTGGCTTTTATATTGGCTGTGACTTCGCATATCGGCAAGGGTTGCGATATCCTGCCTTATATCCATCGTGCATCTTTCGAGATCTCCCAGAAACTGCAGCCCTTGTGTTCTGCCGTCATTCCCTACTATTGTTCCCTTCTAATTAACTTTTTCCACGCCCTCTCTCTAATGTCTCTGTCATTTACTCTTCTCCATTCTTAAAACCTCTGTTGTTCTTATACCATTACCAACTGAAACTATCAATAAATACCATCTAGCTGATGTCACATTTGTGACGCGAGTACGTCTTTTAGTGATGTATGTCCCGTGTTTAGTTTAATTGTTTACACAGTGTTCAAAGCAACAAGAATTATGCACTGAACTACCTGTCTTCGCTGTGCTTATGGTATACCACAAAACTGTTAGAATATACATTTAAATTAAATCAACGTTATGTATTCCTTTATTGCCATTTGCAGAGATGTCCATTTAATGTCAACAGATACTTCACTCCATTTTTCAGCTCTTCCCTGAATTTCTTCTGTGTCATTGTGTAAATGCACGTGTTAGTGCATGTACTGAGAAACTGCAACATGAATCCGCACTGTTGCATGATGTATACCGGTGTACTTAAATACTTGTCATTATAAGAAATATTCACCGTTTGCCAACTCATAGAGTGAATGACGTAGGGTAACCACAATAATATGAAATTGACTGATAGGGTGAACAACAAAATCATGGATTTCCTGCGGCTGTCTGCCTCTGGGTCACTTTGATTTTCACTGTTGCTACGCAGTCCCTTGCGGACTTTATTTGCTTCAATAATGTGTTTGATTGTTAAGCCATTTAACAGAAGAATAAAACAAATTGGCATTAACGGTGTTATTATACTGTCAAACAGCTCGTGTCCTTTCCACATAGGTGACGTAAAGTATTCGGGTACCGGGACGCAACCCCAAGGAATATTATTAATGTTAACATAAGGTTCCATTTGAAAGTAAAATGGAATGCACCTTAAACAGCTCAAAACGCCTACTATTACTATGACTTTTGTCGCCGTTCTCTTCGTGCAATATTTTTCGCGTAAATTGTGACAGCAAATCGCGATGTGGCGATCGAAGGTAAAAGCAACCGTAAGCCAAACGGAGCAGTCCATGCTTGCAACTTTAAAAACAAGCGTCAGAGCGCACACGGGCGTTATGAGCAAGAAATTGGCGTACAAATAGAGAAGATTGATCTGCTCCACAATAATAGCAATGACAACCACCATGAAATCGGCTCCTGCCATCCCCACTAAGTAGCGAGTAATACATTTCGACAGCCCGCATTTTCCACGGGACAAGATCACAATCGCTGTTAAATTCACTGCAAAGGGAAATAAAATGAGAAAGTTAATTTCACGCCCACAATCGTCCTAAACTTTCTGTGCGCTGCACTCAAGGCACCACCTTGAGTCTCCACGTACACGTACATAAGATTAACCTGTTTCACAGTAGTAACAATTGCAACCGCCAGGAAACTGGCAACTCCCATTCTCATTAGATAGCAAGTTATACATTTGAGGAGCCCACGATCTGCACGGGACAACATTACGATCGCCGGAAAAGTAACTGCAATGTGAAAGCTAACTTCAAAATGGTGAATCAATGAGCTCAAAATTAATGTGCGGACTGAAATGTCTTGATCACAATATGAACCTGCATGCAATCGGAATTCTTGTGACCGTCATCCTCACTGCGACATATGCTACCGACAGCAGGTCACCAGAGTCTTCTGTCCTGGGCCACTCTTCCAAGTTGTCCCCAGGTGTAGCTCACCTTCCCGGGGATGTTCTTCCTCTCCGAGTGGTGAGGTCTCTGGAGCTTCTGTTGGCCGCTTTGTAGCTCTGGGTTTTCATGGGATGTGACTTATCACGCTATGTCCAACCCTCCTTTTGCATCAGATGGGGAATTGGAATGCGGAGTATAAGAGAAAGCGGAGGTTGGCCGTCGCGATATCCCGTCGAAACGTTCCTTCAGTAGGTTCTTAGTTGACGCCCTTAGTTTATTCTTTTGTAATAGGACGAGCCAGTGATCCGTCTATGATATTCGCTCAGTCGTCCTCTCTCGGTAAACGCAGCCAAATCTGTCGAGCCCATGCTGCAGCGCTGCGTTTCACAATCCATGTGCCTGAGTTCTTACACTCCGAGTTATCTCCAAATTTGGTAACTGAAGCTCAATGCTGTTGTCCTCTCTAAAAGAAGACCCTATTAAGTCAGCCTCCAAGTTGTACATTAACATCTTTGATCCCTGCCTCATCGACTTAGACCATCTGTTCTGAATATAGCTCCCTATACACCCGCCAATTGAAACGTTTTGTTCTCTGCCCATTTCTAATGAAGAGTTGCCGGCTTCATACGTTGACATCACTTCTCAGTCTAGAGTTGCTGTCGAATCTGCTCTGCGTTTCCAGAATATTCCTTTTTATATTTCAGGTAGACTTATACTGTCTTTGACCAATGAAACTGAGTAGTGAAACGTATTGGCTGCTCTGCCCAGGTTGAAGTGCATGTCCATTACTCTGTTCAAGTATGGTTGAACTGGTTTCAAAGGATTCTTGTTCCGTCTGCAGAGCAGTTCACAACTCAATAGGATCAAAAGATCAGAGAAGCCAGCAGTGAATCCCATTGATGAAAACGCCGCCTTGACTGGTCTGATTCAGTGTTGAGTTGAGCTGGAAGCGCAATCCCAATCTAGTCGGGAAACTAGACCCTGGCGACCATTCGCTTGCAGTAATGTTTTCTTGTGTGCAAGACGGAATTACTTTTCACAAGTCTAAAATATCCTTGGCACCGGAAAGCCCTGGGAATCAGTATTCAAATACTGCGGAAGTAATAGATAATCGACTTCTCGCTGCAGGAAAGCTCCGTTTCTATGTCATTGTTATTTCGTTCACAAGAAATGCGTACCAACCGCTCCTCGGACATTACAGTACCGTCAAAAGTCAGCAACACATACCCCCAAGCTTCAGTGATATTCTTGAGGAGTGAAACGGAGAACAGTTTGATCAAAGAACAGCAAATCTTACACTTGAAAGGAAGATGGGACCATTCAAACGTTAACCGGACCCAATGTCTTACCGAGAATACCGACCGTTGCAAGTACAGGATAGTAAATATTCGCTGTGTAGTAAATTGCTGGATATCGCATTTTAGGTGAGAAGCAGCAAGCAGTTGTTCAATGTGTTCCAACTGCCCGTGTGATTGAAATACAATTAGGAAGCCCTTATAAAGGAGAGCGTGCCTACGCCTGCTCAATTAACGCAGACGTCCTCTGACTCACATCAGCCACAGCTCACTGAACGCTAAAAATAAACTTGTTTTTTGTTATTGTACTACTGAATGCATTATGTTACTCAGGGATATCAGAATAAATGTTCGTCCAGCATGTCTGGATAACACCTTGCAAATTTTATCTAACTCCGGGTTTGATTTGATAGAACAGACAAAATGATGGAATCAGTATTACTTAGAACATTGGCCATCCCCTCCAAAAAAAAAAACAGCATCATTACAATAGGAGCATCACATTGTGCTGCACAATAAAGGATGAGCATTTAAATTAAGATATTTATGTCGCCGTCATGTGGTTTTAATGTTGCAAGTTTCCGAAATTAACGAAATTTTAAGAAAGCAAGATGCTAGTGAATTTACTTATGCAGAAAGACAATGATATATCTAAATTCATGTTTGAGTGACGTGTAATAAGAAGCAAAAAGAAATTGTTTTTAATAAGAAAAATGACATACAGAGAAAAGTCTAAAAGACCTGTTCACTTACTTGCAGTGTTACTTGTTCGGGTACTCTCTTGCACCTTACGTCCTCATAAATTTGTCTGCGTCTGCGTGTAGTTTTTCATGCTTTCTAGTTCCACTGCGATTTCCGCCATTTTTATCAGAACTGTAAAAGTTTATTTACAAAACATATACACAAAACAATCAATATTTACAAGACAGTAGCTATACTGAAATTACTATATCATCTATAATTAATATATAATTACTACAGTCTATAAAGCAGTCGATACCGGAAGAATACAACAGCTCACTGAAATATCCCAATGTGCCCGCCGCGACCACGTGATCACTCTCCATGGACAGCTCATAAAAGGGGTAGGCAGTCGGCCCAGGCAGCGCTCTCCACCTTCCGCCGCATAGACCCGTGAATGGCCATCTTCGCCAAGCCCAGGACAAGCCCAACAGGAGATCCTCCTCACGCTCCGCCGCCCCCTTCAGAACTGGATGCCCCATAGATGAGGATCGCGGGACTAAAATGCAGCCAGAAGCTCAGCAGCGGCACTCTCAGAAACTCAAAGAGCGGCTGCAGCCTCTTGCATTCGGTTTACGCATGCTACACTGACTCCTCCCGCCGGCAAAACAGATAGCTGTACGGAGTGTCAGTGAACCAGCTCAGGAATCTGTTCTATGGGACTGCCCGATGCAATACCTTCCACCCCAAGTTTCCAACGTACAGGGGAAGCACCCCTATGTAAAGAGACTTCCAATGGACACATTCTCCGCTTTCAGACTCTAACACGGACCGCCAAGGCGTGCCCAACGGCAGACGAAGGCAAGGAAGTGGAACGTGTTCAGGAGCAGCCCGTATAAGAAGCGCTTCGGAGTGTCGTGGAACAGCACGGTGGGCAACACCGCAATTTCCGCCATTGCCTTTCCCGTCCAAATAAGGCCTCTAACTAAAACAAATTCTTCCACGTATAAACCTATATCGGCTGTGTTTCCACAAATCGCTCTCCTATTACAACAGCTAATTTTCTTTAAACTGTCAGCAGGTTCATAGGTAATAAGTGTTCACAATGAAAATAAAATAATTTCGTTTTCCTATCGATCCATATCCACAATATCTAACTATAGTATGCCAATGCTTCATCAAATGCACAAGGCTCTGGGTGTAGTTTATATATATATATATATAAAGAATTTCTATTAAGTATCTTCGTGGGATAGGGTAAAATGCCTGTTGGTAGTCAATATAGCAATATTAAATATTTCGGTTTTTTCCCTGGGTTTGATTTAAAATTACGGAATCTATTATCAGTTGTTCTTTACATCTTTTCATAGAATCATTTACAGAATCATTTCTGTTCTTCTGTATGCGCCAAGTGTTTAATGTTATTCTGTAGTGCCTGTATTAGATATTACTATCGAAGCAATGTAAACTTGTTCATGTTCCAAAGTCTTTGGATTTCCTTTTTTAATTCAGCATACTTCTTGCGTTTTTCACATTGATTTCTGAACGGTATGTGCTTTTGGAATGGCTATATGTGTTAAATAAGTTGTTCTTGCTTGTTTTGTCGTGCGTTATTATATTGTGGTTTGTCATCTATAATAACTGATCGATCATAATATAACTTCCGGTATTCTGACTTTAAAACTGGATCAGGCTAGTACTTGTAGTAAGGTGCGTTTTCATTTATGTGTTTGCATCTAAAGCAAATGTTTCACGAATGATATCGTCACTTTTTGATCAACGGTTGCTCCTGTGTGAGTCACCTGATTGTATTAAACTGATATAGGTTCGTGTAACGTGTCGGATGGAGTCTGGTTTTTCTCGGCATTTTCTACATTCATCATTTTGAATTTGTTGGTCTTATACTATGTATTTTTTAATAAATTTTTATGTTAACCATCTGGTCCTGTACTGCCACAAGGAAGCCTTCTAGTTCTGGGAAGAGATCGCCTCGGAGCCATAAGTTTGACGGTTCCTTGTCGGCATCTAGTCTACTGAGATCGTGGGAATATTTTCCATGGAGGGTCATTGTGTTGCACTTAAGGCATTTGTTTAGTTTTATTACATTTTCGCTTCAGTAATTCGTTTGTAATTATTTTCCAGTTAAAGTTAAGGTTGATAACTACGTTGCAGTTGTTGAAGATAAATTCATTATCTGTGATGTATCAAGGCATGCGATGACGTCACACACGGTTTCGCCGCCTCTTGTGGGTAAATACCCGTTTGGAGAAACGGGAAGGAGAGGGCTTCAGTATGAGGATCAGCGCGAGAAAAGTTCCATTCTACGCACTAGGAAAAACCATAGAAGCAACGCCATAAGTTCATAAGACAATCAATATGTTGAAGTAAAAATGTTAATGCTGATTCTGTTAAAAGTAATGACTGTTGATAAAGTTTATTTTCTTGTGCTATTGAAAGCGTTGCTGGATAGTTTGTGTTGAAGTGTATTTAAAGTTGTTGGCGTAGGTAGATTCTGACTGTATGTTGTACATTAATGAGACTTTAATGTAATATAATTTGTTGTAGCTTTACTTTTACAAGTATTTATGATGTAAATGTGATGCCAAGAAGTATACAAATACTGTATATATTTTGTATTGTTCTATCAACAGTTTTCACCATACGTTATTTTGAAGAGGGAACAGTAAACGATTAATCTTACTGCGATCCTGCCTCATTGACTTCGGTTTAACTCTCAGAGTTAGTTCAGAGTTTTTAAACCTGCACGAGAACGGTACAGTCATAGTCTTCCATTGGTTAATGTTTCTTCAATAGTGATAGTGTTTTCATTTTTCTGGGTTGTAGTCTCATTTAAGTTTCTTGCTGCATACATCAAAATTGCATTTGTGGGAAGTTGATTCCTGTTTCTTTTGTTGTTGCTGTTGTTGTTGATGGAAGTATATCCTTAGAAGATTTATTTTGCTGTTGTGTCGAATTTTAATCTCTGATGTTCCTCTTCCCTTTCTGTCTAAGGTAGTGTTAATCTAAGCGCGTACAAACAGACAATGTTTTCAGAAATTTGTCATTTTGTATCTTATTGTTCATTGTAAATTTTCCAGATCGGTTTCGACCCAAGATATTATGCCAAACGAATTCGATAATATAGCTATGGTGAAAGTTTTTATCGACTTTGTTATATTTTTACTGTTGAGCTTGGTTTGACAAATTTTCTTAAGCCTTGAAATAAATACTGTCAAAAGCTTTTCCTTGATCACGCTTGATCTGTTTTCTTTCCTTGTTAATATCCCAGATACATGTATGTTTCATATTTGTCCATAGGTTGTATTGTATCCTGCGGCGTTGTCTTGTATTCTGTTAACTCTATTGCACCTTTTTTTATGTTTAATAATCGATATATTAACATGAAATTTGGACTGGATAAATGTAGAACATTAAACATAAAGAATGATGCAATGGAGTTAATAGAATACATAAACATAAAGTACAATGGAGCTAATATCTTTCGAACGTGGTTACAATTGTAACGCTGCAAGGATTCACTGCTAATGTAATGGCTTCTTTGTAATGGTCACTGCTGAGGTAATGGTTTCTCTGTAGCAACAATGTTTGGGTTATGATCGGGAATAAGCGGACTGTAGTATGCATGTTAGCCAATCAGGAGATTGTTGCTCCGTCTTGTGGATCTGGAAGGAGACTTTTCGCGGTCTTCTGTCGAACAGGGATGCAGAGGGAAGACACGTGCGGAGAGATCTGATAGACCACCGGACGGTCTGGACTGGGATCTGACGACTGGAGGTCGGCGACGCTCGGAAGAGATCGATGGTGGAAGAATGGCGAATTCTTGAGTTACAACGTGCACTTTTGATTTTTCCTTAATATGGGCCCTTTTTAAAATTTTCATTACTAACCCGATATTCAGATTAAGATTCATAAACTTCAATCATTTAATTGCATACGGTGTACTGTCTGATATTTTGAGGTGCGGGTTTGTAACTAGGGGGTACATTACACAACATCCACACAGTCGTGATTTCTCAGTTTGGCGGGGCCAGAGGCTGTATTCTCCTAGACTGAGGGTCACAATTGTGCGAACACGTCCAGGATTGATCCTGTTGGATGCTGATTGTATTGCCCTGTTTAAATCTGTTGCTGGTATGGATGCTGCAGGGGTGGAGCAGTGGAGCACCTCCGTGGGGTTACCGGTATCTAGCGCGTACGTGTTTCGTGGTGTTCGTACCCTAGATGAATTGTTAATTCGATTTTTGTGCATGGTTAAAGTTGTTCGTAAAGTTGAAATTGTAGCGCGAAGGTTTGATATAATGGTGGGCTCAAACCTTGTTTTCGCGCTGACGCAACGCAGCTGGGACTGCCAGCGTCTATCGGTGCCCCAGGTGAGGCGGGGCCATGGCCTGTCCAAACTGTAAGGGAGGAGGAGAAGGTGGCCGAGCGGGCTGTGCCACAAGCTGAGTTGCCCGTAGTTGGTGGCGGATATTTCAGAAACAGGTCTCTAACGTTTTTTTTTAAATATTTTTTTATTGAAGGAATGACGCAATACAGAATACATAATGGATTACATTTTCTTCCATTTTGCTTTAATATCTTACCCCTAAACAAACCTCCCCTCACCCTCCCTCCCCGAAAATACCGTGGCAGCTAATGTATTTACAATACAACAATACACAAATACAAGTACGGACATTTCACAGTCATACTCCCACACCACTTCAAGACGAAGGCCCACACACATCCACAACATGTCAGATGATCCAGAATAGACTCATATTACAATTCATCAACCACCCTTTGAGATAAACCAGATACGTGTTAAAAGGGAGTCAACTTCCCAAGTACAATCAAATGCCCTCAACTAGTAGATAATTCCCTAAGTCTCCCTAAATATGTCAAGAAAGATCCCCATTTCGAATATAAATTTTTCACAGATCCCCCAAAAGTGTATTTAATCTTTTCTCATTTCAGAAAAAAAAACATTACGTCCTCTAACCAAGCAGCAGCAGCAGATGGGGGAGTGGCAGACTTCCAGACCAACAAGATTCTCCTACGGGCCAAAAGCGATGTAAATGCAACGATATCCGACTGGTTTGCATTTAAACCCGGATTTCAAAAAGTTTAATTAGTCCCCGTCCCCTGGTGAATGGTGAGAGTTCTGAGTTGGCATTAGCCCTTACCTGCCTGGCAAATAAGTGGCCCAGTGCACAGGCAGAGGGTCCCCACTGGAAGCTAAGAATATTTTCTGGAATATTGCCCACCCCTGAGAGGAAAAAAAAGGACAGGAGGGTGGAGAGTATCTTAGCCCGTCGAAGTCTTTGGACCGAGGTGCGATGTAAAATGTGAGGAGACCTTTCAGTCGCTGAAGGAGCTGCTGACCCAGGCGCCGGTGATGGCTTTTGCAGACCCCAGATTGCCTTACGTACTGCACACAGATGCCAGCCGAGAGGGTTTAGGGGGCATCCTGTACCAGGATCAGGGCAACGGGTTGAGGCCCGTGGCGTTTGTCAGCCCGAGTCTGTCGCCCTTCGAGAAAAAAATATCCCAAGCACTAGTTGGAATTCCTGGAGTTGAAATGGTTGGTGGTGGATAAGCTGAGTGACTGTCTATACCGGTCTAAGTCTGAGGTAAGGACGGACAACAGCCCCTTAACGTATGTCCTGACCTCGACGAAAATGAACGCCACAGGCAATCGGTGGTTGGCGACATTGTCCGCCTATGATTTTAGCCGCCTGAGGTACCGATCGGAAAGCCAGAACATTGATGCGGATGTTTTGTCCCGACGGGTGCAGGAGGGACTGGACAGGGACGAGCATTGGGAGAGCGTTCCTGCCCCTGTGGTGAAGACATCACAGTGAAGGCAGAGGAAAAGGGGAAGCAGGATCGAGCAGTGTGTCAGCTGGAGGCTTCTGATGACGCCATTCCCCAAGTTTACTGTAACCTGACTGCTCTGAAGACAAATCAGCTGCAGGAATCGCGGTCTGGGGAAGTGGCAGCTGCTCAGCGAGATGATCCGGGCATTGGTACTATTTTGTAAGCGGTCGAAAAGGGAGACATGGCTCAGGCGGAGAAAACTAACATGGAATGCGTTGTTACAGCGGAGGATTCGCGGGGATTCGTCGTCATGAGTTCCAATCAAAGCATTTGTTCATTTGGCGCTTAATTGATGAACTGGATTTATGAATTTGTACCTGATCGGGCCAGTTATCTGTCTGTGATATCTGCTCAGTTGTCTTCCCTCGATTGCCACTGACCAGTCTGCCGAACACATGCTGCATCGCTGGATATAACAGTCCAAATATCCTTGTGCCTGTGTTGGCGCTCTGAGTTACATATTTACGACATTCGGTAACTGAGACTCACGGTCGTTTTACTCTCAAAATGAAGATCCTATTCAACCGGCACAAACTGTACATTCACATCTCTGTTCTGCACTTATAGACCATCTATTTTAATTATAACTCCTCACCCTCCAGACAACAGAAGCATTTTCTTCATTTTCCAATGAAGACTTAACGACTTCAAAAGCTAACACCGCTTTTCTTTCTAGAGTTGCTTTCAAGTTTGCTTTGCGTTTCCATAATTTTCCATTTTCTTTTCGATTCAGAATAAGAGTAGCAGTACTGAAAGATTTGCAGTTAGTGTCCGACAGTGTTTTTGCCAATGAAAAATTCAGCTCCAAACTGAGTAGCAACGAGTATTGGCTATTCTGCCCATGTCGATGTGTGAGTCCATCACTCTATTCAAATACAGTTGAACTGTTTATTACGCTGTTTTCCGTAGAGTGGTCTTTTTTCGTCTGTAGAGCAATTCACAACTCAATATGATCAAAAGATCGAACAATCCAGGAATGTGTCCCATTGCTGGAAATGCCGGCTTGACTAATCTGCGTCAGCGCTGTCGCAGAGAGTGCAACGCCAATCCAGCAGGATGCTGGACCCAGGCAACCATTGGTTTGTTGTAATTTATTCCGGTGTACAAGGCAGAATAATTTATATCATGTCAGTTATATCCTTGGCTCCGGAAAACCCTGGGAATCGGTTTGCAAACGCTGCTGAAGTAAAAATAAATCAACTCGTTTCTGCAGGAAAAAGACGTTTCTTTGTTATTGCCATCCCGTTCACAAGAAATGCATACCAAACCTTCCTCGGACATTCGAGTACCGCCAAAAGTCAGAAGCAAAGACCATACCACATGTTGCAATGCAATATTTGATGAGTGAGGGAGCGCAGACAGATCAAAGTACAGTAAGACTTACAGTTGATAGGAAGATGGAAACTTACAAGTGCTAAACAGACCCAGTGTCTTACCGAGAATACCGAACGCTGCAAGTGCTGGATAGTTAATGCTCGCCGTGCAGTAAATTTCTGGATATCGCATTTTATGTTAGAAGCTGCAATCAGTTGCTCATTGCTTTCCAACTGCCCATGTAATTGAATTACGATTGTGAAGCTCTTTTAAAGGAGAACCTACATCCGCCTGTTCAATTAGAGCAGATGACCTCTGGCTCACATCTGCCACAACTCAGTCAGCACTTAAAATAAACTTGATTTTTTGAATGTAATACTGAATGCATTTTGTTCCACCGGGCTATTACAACAATCGCTCGTCTGAATTGCACCTTTCAAGTTTTATATAACGTGAGGCTTGAGAGGCTTGAGTTGCTGGAATAGACAAAATACTGGAATCAACATTACTTTTAGAACATGGATGATCCCCTTCAAATAAACACCATAGGTGCATCTCATGTGGCTGCACAGTGATGGATAACGACTTCATTAAAAATACCTTACTTCGCCTTCCTTCTCGTGGTGTTGTAGTGTGTGAAGATTCCGAGATGAACGAAATTTTAAGAAAACAAAATGTTACCTGAATTTATTTTTCCTGAAAATACAAGGATGTACCTAATCCATGTTTGACTGGCTTGTAATGAGAAGTAAAAGGATAGTGCTTTCAATAAGATAAATGAAATTTAGTGAGAGGTCTATAAACTAAAAGACTTGTTCGCTTAGTTGCAGTGTCGGTCACTGAGGTACGCTCTTGCATCTTCCACCTTCATAGAGGTATCTGCGTTGCGTGTGCAGTAATTCATGTTTTCTGGTTTCACTGCTATTTCTGCCAATTCCCTTCCTGTCCGAATAACTCCCCTAACTGAAACAGATGTTCTTTTATATGATCCTATATGGCCACCTTTCACAAAATCGTATAAGGTGTTGCACATTATTTCGGGTGCAAATTTTCTTTGAGGTATCATTAGGTTAATAGGTGGAAATTATTCACAATGACAAGGAAATGAAGGAAATATTCTCGCTTTCCAATCAATCCTTAAGTTTAAATATATCACTGTTCTGTTATATTCGAAGGAAAAACTGCACAATACAAATATCAATCATGACCCATCTGAAAATATTTCGCCATTCATATTACATTTCACTCATCAACATCGTTCATCTTATGAATATGGTCTATAGACAGTTTCCTGTGCAGTGATTTCTAGTTGGAAGGGGATATAAACCTTTCTGTTATTGGCCGGTGGATGGATTCCTGAAAATTGGTCTCTGTTCCTTTCACTGATTACCAGCTCTGATGAAATAACTTGAACACGAAACGTTAAATGTTTCTGCTGATGCTCTCTATCCTGATGTGTTTTCTTGGATTTTCAGTTATGCTTGCGATGGGGAATCATAATCTCTGATCAGTGGCGTGAAATGTTTTGAGGCAGCATTACAATACAATATATTGCATATACTATAAAGTACGGCAAGAAATATATATTTTAAAGAAAATAAATTGAATAACTGGTGCAAATAGAGACAAAAAATGAACGAGTAATTTTCATGGGTTCATTGTCCATTCGGAAATCTGATCGCGGAG
Organism: Hypanus sabinus; assembly: GCF_030144855.1. Taxonomy (NCBI): domain Eukaryota; kingdom Metazoa; phylum Chordata; class Chondrichthyes; order Myliobatiformes; family Dasyatidae; genus Hypanus; species Hypanus sabinus. The sequence continues at coordinate 21,799,803 of NC_082729.1, read as the reverse complement.
GGGAAGAAGCTGTTCCTAAAATGTTAAGTGGATGTCATCAAGCTCCAGCACCACCTTCCTGGTGGCAGTAATAAGAAAAGAGCATAGTGGTGGATGTCGTCTTTTTGACCCATCGCCTATTGAAGATTTCCTCGGTAGCGTGGAGGCTGATGCCGTGATATAGCTAGCTGGGTTTGAAGCCTCCGGGAGCTCTTGCCGATCCTTCATACCAGCGGTGATGCAACCAGATAGAACGCACTTTGCTGTGCGCCTGAAGAAATTTACCAGGTAAATTTCAAGTCCTTGGTGACGTACCAATGGGTTCAGCGAATGTGGATGCTTAAACTGTCGTTTGTAAAAGCTAAATTCTCGGTACGGCTAGTGAGGAAGCAAATCTCTTCCCTCGCTTACTGTAGTAATGTGAGGTGAGTATATACCGTCCGGCTCAAGGGACATATTTATTTGAATGTTTTTCAAAAGTTCTAACACATTCTCCTTATCATCGACATGATATAGTACATCATCCTATTTCACACTGTCCTCACAGACGTGAAGGTCCCTTTCACGCTGAATACTGAAGCATACTGAATACTAAGGATCTCCCCTAACTCCTCTGACTCCAGGCACATGTTTCCTCGACAGTCTCTGATCAGTCATAACCTCATTCTGGTCCACATGCGTTACACAATCTCCACCTGCGTCTCATCGACATTTTGTACAACTGTACCATGAAGTCCTATGAACACCTGATGAGTCCCCCAATGAATGCACTCGTGCCATGCGATTTTTAGCACCCTATCTATTGTTCTGCCTTCAGGAAAATAAGCACTTCCTCCCCAAGGTATATCTGTCCATCACCACTCTCAATGCCATGCTATTCACTGAGCATTCCCTGCCCTTGCTTAGCTTCTCAAAATGCATCGTTTAGATCTTAACCGCGCTAGATTCTATTCGCCTTTCCATCCCCGTTTCCCAGTGGATCAGTATCCTGTCATAACATTAGACAGCTTTCTTCACCTTCTAGTATACCACAGATATTGTCATCTGCAAACGTACTAGTCAGCCCAGCAATGTTATTATCCGAATAGTGGAGATGACAAAACAACAGAGGACCCAACCACTAAGTGCACATCACTGGTCACAGGTATCCAATCTCGGAGAGGCCGAGCTTATTGAAGATGACAATGGAGAGGAGCATCTGCCTAAAACCAATCCCTCCGTGAGCTTTCTGTAGCTTGTCATTCTATCTCACCTTCCCAATTCCATGACGCTCTGCCTTGACTTCAGTTTTCTCCATTGCTACGGGGAGGCCATGGAAGAACCAATAAAGTGTTGATCAGCAAGGGACAACATGCTTTTCTTGCAAACATGGAGGCATTGATGGAAGAATGCAGGACCGATATCCTAGTATTCCTGGATATAGAGTAGATGATTTAAGCCGTGATATGGAAGGGGTAGGATTGGATAGACCATGGCATAATTGATCAAAAGTCTGTCACTGTACTAATGATGCAGAAGTATTCAAAAGCCCCTTCAAATTAGGCCTTGGAGACGGAGGATTTAAGAGTCTGTAATCGTTGGAATCTGGTGCTGATAACGGAAAAGCTCAGCTGCTCAATCAACAATCGTCAGGACAGAAGGTGGGTATTAATATTTCTGGCTGAGGTCCTCCATCAGCACTCAGTGGGGAAAGCAGAGCTTGTCAGTGTATAGCTCAACGAGAGAGTGATTACAAAGACTTTGGTTGGAAGATAGGCAGAATGGAAGAGAGATGGATCCTGGTGGAGGTGTGTAGGGCAATGAATGGGCAAGGTGAACAATAGTGGACAGCTGAGTGCAATAGGCCACCAGGTGCATAGGATACTGAACATGAAGTATTTGTATTAGTATCCTTGACTTATCAGTTACTCAAGCAAAATATGACATTATGTTCTTCCTGCTCGTGTTTGAATCCTCCGCATCAATGAAGAAGACCGAGAACAGACAGATTGGCGTGGGAGTGGAAAACAGAAATGAAATGGAATGGAGGCTAGGCACCGAATTTTTTTTTTTTTTTTTTGCAGTCCCAGAAGCCTTAGCAGCAGAAGGGATGACGAAGATTTTTCTTTTTCAGATTAAAACTTGTGCTTTCCGATGCCAGCAGCCGCTGAAGGGAATACGTGTGAATGAAGAGCTGCCGAACGTGACTTGAGAGAGAAAAAAAAAGTTAGGCAAATTTCTACCACTAGGTAATTCTCGGAAGAAACCAAGTCGTAAAGCTACATGACAATGGGCACAAAATACGAGCAAATGATACGCTATTGTGTGGACGATCAGTTTCTTTTTAACATGTCACGGACATATTTGTGATACATGGCTCCTCCCTCTATTTATTTGCACTAGCTTCAGCAAAAACGTGACCATTTATGGATCATACTGTTTTTTTATATATGCCAGATGTTTTCTCAGTGAACGTTCATAAGCTAACATTTACTTCTATGCAGTACTTCCATGCAAAATCCGATGTCCTAATCACTTTATTTAACACCGCCTTGCCTTTCCCTTTAAATGGCTCCAGTTGTTGCAGAGCAGGTTTACACATATTCCTAGACTATTGATATTCCTGAGCATGAATCTACCAAGGTAATAACCAACTCATCGGTACCTGCTTCGCTTGGCCATATCCCTGTGTTAATCCAATGAACTGAAATATAATTTTATAAGCATAATGATCACAACATCGGTATTACATTCATTAGGACTGTTGTCCTAATAAAATAAATGAATTCGTCTACCTTCAGTTAAAATGTTTAAGCACTCTCAGTGTATTGTGTGCCAATCTGGTCACCTACCTGCAGGGAAAATATCAACAAGATTGAACGAGTATAAAGTAAATTTACAAGGATGTTGTTGGGACCTAAGGATCTGCGTTACAGGGAAAGGTTGAATAATTTTGTACTTTATTCCCTGAAACGTAAAAGAATGAGGGGGTGTTTGATAGAGGTGTATAAAATTATGAACTTCGCCCGGCTGAGAAAGGAGGAGGGTTGGGCGTGGGGCGAGCAATCCATCTCGTAAAAACGTAGCGATAAAGAAACACAACCAGCAGCTCCAATGAAAATGGGCTACACCCGGGGACAAATTGAAAGATGTCCAGGGCAGAAGACTTCGGCAAGCTGCTGGGGTTGGATGAGATTGGAACTAGAAGTCATGGTTAAGGCTGAAATGCGAAATGTTTAAGGGGAGCCTGAGTGCGGGACGTCTTCACTTGGAGGGTGATAACAGTGTAGAACGAGCTGCCAACAGAAGTGTTGGGTGCGGGTTTTTGGAGTTTTGCTTGGGTGGGAGAGGTATGGTGGATATGGTACAGATGCATGTCAATGTAACTAGGCAGAATAATAGGTTGGCACATTGCAGATGAACTGAAGGTCTTGTCGCACTGTTGTAGTGTCTATGACTGACTCAGTAACACTCGACTGCGTGGATGTTTGACACGTTTTCTAAATCCACGCATCTTTTCCAACATTTATTTGAATTCTAAAGAAAATTCGTAATTTTATCCACAAAGTTGTCCTCTTAATTTCAGCAGATATTTCGTCCCGTTCTTCAGCTCCTGTCTGAATTTCTTCTGTGACAGTGTATAGATGCACGTGTTGGTGCAGGTACTCATGAATTGGAACATGAACCCAAATTGCTGAGCGATATATAACGGGTTACTCAGGTATCTGTTCGTGTAAAAGAAATTTTGACCTCTCCAGTTGGTGGTATACACTACGTAAGGCATCCACAAAACTATGAAGTTGGCTGACAGAGCGAACAGCAGAATTATTGACTTCCTCCGGTTCTCTACTTCCGAATCCCTCTGATTCTCGTTGCTGTTCCGGAGTCCCTGGCGGACTTTGTTTGCCGCAATAATATGCTGGATTGTTAAGGCATTGAACAATAAAATTAAACCGATTGGCAATAATGGTGTCATGATACTGTTAAATACCTGATATGCTGTCCACACTGGCGAACTGAAGTATTCAGTGCTGCCGACGCACCGCCAGGGTAAGTTGTCAATGATAACGTAAGGTTCCACTGAAAAATAAAATGGAATACATCTCGCGCAGCTCCCAATAGCTATAATAACTGTCACAATAGTCGCCATTCTTTCGGTGCAATATCGTTCCCGCAACTTTTGACAACAAATTGCGATACACCGATCCAGCGTGAAAGCCACCGTGAGCCAAACGGAAGAGTCCACGGCGCCAAACCTCAGGACAACTGTTACGGCGCAAATCGGAGTAAAGAGCAAAAACCAAGCATAAATATGTATGTTATTCATCTGCTCCAGAACGACAGCAATGATAACGCCATTCCCACTAGGTAACGAGTGATGCACTTGGAGAGTCCGCACTTGCCCCGAGACAGGATCACAATCGCCAGTAAATTAACTGTAAAAAAGTATAAAGCAGGTTAACTTGATTTGCGTCAAAACATTTTTTTATATCTAGTGACGTAACACGGCAGAAGGGCCATCCAGCCCAACGAGTCCACGCTGCACATTATGTGCCCAATTAACCTACAAACCCCTATGTCTTTGGAAGATGGGAGCATACAGGAGCACCCGGGGGAATCTCACGCGGTCCCGGGGGCGGGGGAGGTTCAGTTTACAAAGTATACTCTTTATTTTAGATTTCCAGTATTACAGTTGTTTTTTTTTAATTATTATTTACTAAAACGTTCTTACTGATTACATCTTCCAGTCATTCACATGTTCGTAGATACGTGACACCTCGCCTTCAGATAAAGATCACAAGGAAAGGCAGGCTGAGTGTCTTTTATTCGTTGCTCCATTGCCTGGGACTGCTGTTTGCAGTTACTGATAGTTTAATCCAGCAGTTTAAAAAATACTCGTGAGGATGTTGGATCAAACAACAGCAACTTGTGTCGGATCCTGAACACACACCTAGCACTCAGTGGTGGGAGTTGAACCCGAGACACTGGCATGGTAAAGCACTGCGCTGACCGTTCCGAAACATTTATGGGGAAATGCTTAGTATTGTGTTGAATGGACCTAGCTCTTCTATCGTATGCTGAGTTGGGTTGGCTTGGAATCGGCAGGTGTAAATTAAGCACGTTCAGGATCCGAAGTTGCACTCTAGTTGTGGGGTGGGGTGGGGGGAAAGCTGCGGATGAGCTGGCAGTTTAAAGTGGAGTCTCAAAACTCCGCAAGAAACTTACTCACGAGCGGCTTAATGCCGCAATCATCTAGACTTGGTCTGTCACTATAGATAAAAATGCCGAAGTCAGCTTTGATAATAGTAATACGGGAGATCCAGGAAGACTGTTCTTTCAGGCATCCAATATTAGACAAATAAAGCCGAACAATCGAAGTCAAACCTGATCAAAGAAGGCCATGAAGTCAGCCGGGGGGTTCTTCATATTATTGTTGAAATTGAGTGGACATTTAGTCAGGTATAAAACAAGAGTAACTTAATGCGTCCTTATGGCTGAGCTAAAAAAAACTCCCATGCTGGAAGTACAGCGGAAAGCAAATCAAAATAGTTACAGTGATTCTGAGGATTCCACATCATTGCAAGTTTGTTATTCTAAATTGCGAAATGTCAGAATTGATACAGGTTCAGACCTAAAACAATAAACACCTACTATGGTTCGGAAGGTCATGATAGGTACAATGGTGAGCAAAGTCAGTAATAACACAAACGGGAGTAATGCATACAACAAAAGAATCCGAAATTAGCCCTTACATACTGTTCGGGTCAAATTTGATCTGTTTGACATTTGACAGCAGTAAAAACACCTTAAATGACATTTTTAGATAAAATTTGATCACTTAACCTAAAATGACACAAAAAGCGCAAAAATGAATGTATTTAAAAATGTTATACTTTTGTACAGGTGCTGCAAGTTTTTGTACATTGAGGCTGTTCGGGGTCAAGTTTGACCTGTATCTATTGAAATGGATTTTAGATCTCTGAAACATTAATTAAGGCTTGGTCACCCGTTTATTAACGTCAGATAAGCTATTTATGCATTCGAAATAGATCTGTGGTTCAAAATTTAGTATGGACACTTGTGATGAAGGGATTCTTGGGCCGAGACAAAATTGACCCGGACCATACTGTGAAGGTTTAGAATATGAACAGGTTGTCTGAGAGAAATATATTAAAATAATAAACAAACCAGATATCTCAACCCTGAGCATTCAAAAAAAATCGTCTGCACTGGGTATCAAGACGAGTATCGTACAGTGCAGCCGACACAGCAAGAAGTCCGACCCACACTATACAGTATATACTGTAGTTCCGGTATCTTACCTGGAATACCGACCGTTGCAAGTACAGGATAGTAAATACCCGCTATGTAGTAAATGGCTGGGTATCCCATTTTCGCCATGCAGCAGCAATCAGTACTACAGAACGACCCCAAACGCCCTTATGTACTGGTGACTGTGTCAGCAATGTCTTATAAGGGAGTGACAGTCCACTGAGACAATTAACGTGGCCAACTCGGCAGACACATCAGGCACACACCACTGAACAAACACTTACTGTGAACCATTTTTACTCAATGTGTCACTGTGCGTTGAATTTCGCTCTTGCTTGAATATTATGATCTTTTTTAGTATCGTTTGCAGCCACGTTAAATGCAAATGTTGGACGATCTATTTCCATGACCGGAGATTAGAGCTGCTTTTGTAATCAACAATTAATAGCGTGGATAATCAGCTTCAAATCGCTCGTGTAGGTTCAAGATTGTTTATTGTCATCCTTCAGCTCACAATGTAAATGGAAACGACATGATTGTGACTCCAGATCAGATTTAATAAAAGCATTAAGAACATAATTTTAAAGAAACAAAAAAGCGCTGCAAATATAAACTGAAAAGCAGTCCTAGAAAACACAATATACAACTAACTATTATATACATAGACTGACTGTATGTATATAAAGTGATGCTCAGCGATCCATATGTAGTGGTGCTTTGGTCATCTACAACATGAGGTGTGAAGCATGCTGAGAAGAAATGGACTTTACTTTGGCAGGGTGCATGAGGTGCATATCTTCCTGGAAAATGAAGATGTTACCTCACCTCCAATCATTTCAGCCGTTCTCCGTGCTGGAAACAGCAGTTTCTGTTTCTAATTATATTTGTATTAAGATTAAAAATATAAATATTTACAGCGTTAAGTCAGCGGTTATGGTAACATAAACTATGTGTTGATATCTTAAGACAAATTAATACTTATCACATACCTGCATCAGAGTGGTCTGTGAAGGATACGTTGCGGCCATCTCACGAAACCAGCCGTAGTTTCTGGTCCAAAAGAAGAGCAGCAAATCCCAGCAAAGAAATCGCCCTTCCGGTCTGAAACATCCGACTCAGGCACTGAAAATCCTGATGAACTCTTCAATCATCCATTTTCTTTGCCGTAGTCCCTTGTGTTTTATAAACACTCGATCACTTGCACCTTCTGCGGTATTTCTAGGCCAAGATTCTACCACAATTTTTGTCGGGCCGATTCCTCTCCGCAAAAGTTTGTCGACTGCATCTACACATGAATTCTCTGCCCCTTAGTGAAGGTCTCGCGCTCGCATATATCTGTCCCTCTGACTCGTCATTTTCTGTACCACCCGTAATCTGCAAAACCGAGTTGCTTGAAGCAGTCGGTCACAGCAGGCGAACGCCATGTTTTGGCGCTAAAATTTTCAAGTTCGCTTAGATAGATAAATGGTGTTAATGTCTTGTAAAAATAAATCTAAAAAAGTTTTTATTCCCTTAATTTTCCATGTTAGAAAAGCCTTATCCAAAGTTGATGGCTTAAGAAAATAAATATTACTAGAAATTAAAAAATCACTTAATTCAAAACATCTACGAATTTAAAACCAAATTCTTGAAGTATGTTTAACAATAAGGTTAAGAGCTTGTCTACCTATTCTGGAGAGCGAAAACGGAAGAGGAGCTCCTAATAAAGAAGCTAACGAAAACCACACTACTGAATTTTCCTCCAGCTGTAACCATGAAGGACAAACTTGGTCGTCCAGATCATAAATCCAAAAAGTAATATAACGAATATTAAATGCCCAATAATAAAATCTAAAGTTTGGTAAAGCCAGTCCTCCATCTTTTTTTTTTTGATTTTTGCAATAAAAGTTTATTCACTCTAGAGCTTTTATTATTCCAAACATAAGACAAAATCAGAGAATCTATTTTATCAAAAAATGTTTTTGGAACAAAAGAGGGAACTGCTTGAAATATATATAAAAATTTGGGTAGAATATCCATTTTTATAGCATTTATTCAACCTATCAATGATATCGACATAGGTGACCATTTGAGCCTGTTGAGTATATTCAACTAAAAGGAAGAAATTATACCTATATAGGTCTTTAAATTTTTTGTAATTTTGATACCAAGGTAAATAAAATGGTTTTGGCAATATTAAAAGGTATTTGATCATAATAATCAGAATAATTATTAATAATAAATACTTCACTTTTATGTAAATTAAGTTTATATCCAGATAAAGTACCAAATTCCATAAATATAGATAACATAGAAGTAATAGATTTCTTAGGATTTGAAATGTAAACTAATAAATCATCCGCATATAACGAAACTTTATGTAATTTATCCTCTCTCCTAATCCCCTGCACAGAATTAGAATCCCTAAGAGCAATAGCAAGTAGTTCTAAAGGCAAATTAAATAACAAAGGACTAAGGGGACAACCCTGACGGGTACCTCTATATAATCTAAAGTAAGGAGACTTTTGATTATTAGTTAGAACCACAGCTACCGGGCCATGATAAATCAATTTAATCCAGGAAAAAAAAATCCTGAACCAAAATTGAACCTCTTCAAAACCTGAAATAGATAAGGCCACTCCACCCTATCCAAAACTTTCTCTGCATCCAAAGATACAATACATTCAGATTCTTTGGCTGAGGGGGAATAAATAATATATAATAATCTTCGAATATTAAAATGTGCGTACCTATTTTAATACATCCTGTTTGATCGCTTGAGATAACATTCGGCAAGATACGCTCAAGCCTATTTGCTGGAATCTTAAGAGGATTTTAAAAGCCACATTCAATAAAGAAATACGTCTATAGGATACACATTCCAGTGGGCCTTTTCCTTTTTTTGGAATCAATGAAATTAGTGCTTCATAAAAAGTTTTAGGAAGGTTCCCAGAGGATGTAGAATCGGTGAACGTTTGATGAAGATGTGGTATAAGCATTTTATGAAAGGTCTTGTAAAATTCTACCATATAGCCATCAGGTCCCGGAGATTTACCTAATTGCATAGAGGATATAGCCTTGGCTATCTCCTCTTGTTTAATAGGTGCATCTAACATATCAGCATCTTGAATCGAAATTTGAGGTATGTTTAACCTTTGCAAAAATTTATTCATAGTAATAGTACTATCAGAGAATTCAGATTTATAAAGATTAGAATGAAAGTCCATAAATATCTTATTAATTTCATAAGGATCCAAAGTTTCTGCTCTATCTGGTCGGCGAATTTTTAAAATCTGTCTTCTGACCATCCCAGCCTTTAATTGACCCGCTAAGAGTTTAGTAGATTTTCCGCCAATGTATATAAATAAACTTTTAGATTTAAAAATTTGCTGTTCAATGGCAAGGTCAGAAGCAAATCATACTGTGATTGAAGTTCGACCCTTTCTTTATATGGGTCTTCAGTAGGTTTAACTGAATACGCTTTATCTATCTGTTTAATTTTATTAATAAGCACTGACAATTCCGCTTTAGTTTTCTTTCTCAAGACTGCTGAATATGAGATTATCTGTCCCCTAAGAAAAGATATCAAGGTGTCCCATAGAACCAGATTTGACATTCCTTCAGTTGTATTAAATTGAAAAAATATAGAACTTTTCTCCTTAATCAAATTAACAAAAGCTGGATCCTGTAACAATACGGGGTTCAATCTCCACTGTGAGATTTTCAAAAATCTATACGCAAGTTTAAGGGTTAACTTTAAAGGCGCGTGATCTGAAAGCGCAATGATGACATTTGCACATTCAACAACGGAGTTTCAAACAAATGTAATCAATTCGAGAATATTCATGATGGACGTGTGAGAAAAAAGAGAAATCGTTATCATTGGGGAGTTTATATCTCCAAAATCGACAAGACCATATTCTAATAAAAAAAGAGTTAATACAAGCTGCCGCTTTATTAGGAAGCGACGGATTGGTTGATGACCTGTCAATCACCGGATTTAAGCAACAATTAAAGTCACCACCCATGCTCAGTTTATATTCATTGAGACTCGATAACTCTGAAAAACGTTTCTTTAAAAAATCAGAATTATCTACATTAGGTGCGTACACACACACCAGAGCTACCTTTTGCTCGCATAATAAACCAGTAACAATTAAATATCTTCCAATCGAATCAGTAGTAGTATTAAAGTGTACAAAATAAATTTTGGGACTAAGAAATATAGAAACGCCTCTTGTTTTACTATCCGACAGCGAGTGAAATAGAGGTTCTTTCCAGAAGCGGAAAAACCTGTCCTCATCCTGTTTTCATATATAATTTTCTTGCGCAAAAATAATATCAGCATTAAGTGTTTTTAATTTCTTAAAAACCTTTTTACTGTTAATGGTGTGATTGACACCGTTCCAATTCCAAGATATTATATTGATTTTATTAACATCCATGTTTAAAATTGAGTTTAATATTATACAAAAGAAATGTTACGCAAGTACAGATTAAACCAAAAGGCGCGGGTACAACCAGAAGGAGTGACATTTACGAAAGAGAAATCCATCAAAAGAACTGCCCAATCAAAAAAAGAAGCTACCCTAATAGACCCCCTCCCTCCTCCCCCCACCCAAAGGATAGAAATGAAGGAACCAATAGGCTGGTCCCATTCTGACTAATAACCTTTGACCCTGTTCTCCATCATGCAGCTCTGTAAGAAAAGCAAACATCCCACGAAAAATAGCCATTATAAAAGGCACAAACTGAATTCAACTACTATAATGTTATGTCTAACATTAATAAAAACATAATCAACAACGGTCTTCTTAGAATCAGCTAAAGTAGCTTAAACACATATTCAAAAGAAGGAATAAATCTGAGCAAATAATGTTACAAACAATATTCTTTCTCTCGAAAAAGAAAAGTAAATAACCCTACAAAACAGTTATATATGTACTAATTATTATTAAGGTAAAAAAATTAAATCGACCACGTCCCATACCAGAGAATGTAAAGATATAGCATTTACTTAACTCAAAAGCTCCATAAACAACTCATACAGCAGATACTTCAAAATTGCCTACTGAATATAATCGGTGTAACTTTAATATTTTATTCAGTCGGCTTAACTTTAAGGTTTGTAACATACACCCATCTCTCCTGAGGAGAGTAGATTCTCAATGATTGAGATTTTTCAGGAAAAATTATCAGTTTTGCTGGAAAGCGAAGGGAGGGATTTAAATCTAATTTATACATTTCACTCATAACTTCTCGATATTTCTCTCTTTTGGCAAAGATTTCGGGAGGATAATCAATTATACGAATCTGTGTTGAATTAAAGAATAATTTCCGTTTCTTTCTGACCTCGAAGAATAGCTTCTTTAGTCGTATAATAGTGCAAAGAAAGTATAACTGGTCGAGGGCATAATTCGGATGAACGCCGAGAAAATGGAATTCTGTGGGCTCTGTCAATAAAGGGGCTAGCTTCGAGATTCTCATTAAAAAGTGGGTACAGCATATCCGAGAAGAATTTTAACAGATCGCCAGCTTCAGTATTTTCAGGCAGTCCCAGAATACGCAGATTCCTCCGACGCCCTCTTCTATCTAAATAAACCATTCTTTTCTTCGTTTTAGGATAGCTCCGAGGTAATTTCATTGATTTTCTTTTCCACCGAAGATGTCTTCATTTCTTGATCTTTAATAGTTTGCTTGAATAAAACATGCTCACTCTCGATTCGGGTTGTAGTCTGCTGAAGTGTTTGATGTTGAGAGTCCGAGTTTTCCAGAGAGTCTTGAATCGTAGAAATACCTTTTCGAGCTTCCCGTTTGAACCGGCCAGCTTATCAATTTTAATAATAAGCGATCCGAATTCCGACTTCATGTATTATATTGAAGAAAATATTCCCGCTAGTGTTTTCTTGGTTTGTTCCGTTTGCTCCATTTCAGGGAAAGTCTTGCCGCTTCTCAGTTCCATACGAGAACGACTTTTTTCGACCATTGTAATTAAGTCGTAAATCGTTTAGTAGAGATAATAAATCCTTCAATAGAAGTAGTACATCATCAAAACTAAAAGGGATCTGTTAGTCGGGTATAAAATATATTAAAAGAGAGAGCCACTAGAAATGCGACCTACTCCATGTGCTACAAAATGGAGAATCTCGTCGTTTCCTACGAAGAAAGGACGGCAGTGCCTCTACCTCCTCAGGAGTTTGCGAAGATTCGGCATGACATCTGAAACTTTGATAAACTTCTACAGATGTGCAGAGAAGAGAATATTAACTGGAGGCAAGTCTCTCTATAGGGAAACACTAATACCCTTGAACGGAAAATCCTACAAAAGGTGCTGGATATGGCCCAGTCCATCGCGGCAACGCCCTCCCCGCCGTTGAGCACATATAAACGGAACGCTGCCGCAAGAAAGCAACATCCATCATCATGGATCCCCGCCATCCAGGACATGCTCTCTTCTCGCCCAAGTCATCGGGAAGAAGGTACAGAAACCTCAGGAGTCTCACCACCAGGTTTAGGAACAGTTAATACCCCTCCATCATCAGGCTCTTGAGCCAAGATTAACTTCACTGAGCAGTACCTGCCCCACATAGAAATGCTTCCGCAACCTAAAGATTCATTTTCAAGGACTCTTAATCTCATGTTATTGATATTTATTATTTACTTATGCATTATATTTATTATTTCTTTCTTTTAGTATTTGCACAGTTTATGCATTAGTTGGACGCCCAAGTTGATGCAGTCTTTCATTGGTTGTTTTGGTTATTATTCTATGTATGTATTGAAAATGCTCGCAAGACAATGAATCGGGGTTGCATATGGTGACTTATGTACTTTGATAATAAATTTACTTTGAACTTTGAATTGTTCGTTGTAAATTGTCCTGTAATTTGGCTAAGGTTAAATCGGTGGGTTGCTGGGCAGCGCGACTTGGTAGGTCTGACGATCCTGTTCCATACTGCATCTCGAAATAATCTCGAAAAATAAAATTATGTGTTCTATCTAAAGAGCAGTAATACGGGTGCTGAAATCTGAGTTTCGAAAAGAAACGCTGGAACAGAGCGATAAAAGCAACTATTGTTGAGTGTGAAAGCTGAAATGGTTTTGGAAATGTAGGAACAGTGTGACTGCATAACTGCGAGGGTGAGTGCTCTGTAAGTACACAGTCACGGTTTTTGTCCTTAGATTGCGAGGAGATCGGACTGAATCACGAAGACATAGAGCAATACAGCTCTGAAAAGGCCCTTCTGTCCATCTAGTCCATGTTGAAGTATTATTCTAACTAATGCCATCGACCCGCACGTGGACCACAGCCCTTCATATCCCTCTCATCCATGTTATCCTAACTTCCCTAAACAGCTGCAATTGAACCCATAACCATCACTTCCTCTGGCAACTCGTTACTCCAAGGAGGGTGGGTAGCATCTGTGTGCGCTCTCGGTGGAGGCGATGGAATCAGATACAATACCGCGTTACAGAGTCTTCCAGACAGGCACATTAATAGAAAAGGCACAGAATGGTAGGGTCCTAATGTGAATTGCTTGTATTACTGTAGAAGGGAAGCTTGGCTGGCATGCACGTAGTTGGCCAATGGGCCCGTTTAGCACGATCATACTGACTCTGCGACAAAAGATAGAACTGCATTAAATTTGTTCTCCACATTACTGCGTGCAAATCTTCAGCGAATGTATAACTGAGATCTTCTAGGCAAACGTGAGGGTCTTCAACTTGGAATAAGAACTGATGCTGCCACCCTTTTCTGGAATCTATTGCCTCCATCTCTTAAAGTGACTTTTCTATTTTTTTCATCCTTTTTCAGCATAATCGATAGTCCGGTTAAAAAAAAAACACAAACCTGCTCTCTATCCCGACGAGACTTTGCACCTGCACCAGGCTTGGAGCACGTGCTTTAACAGCCTCTCCCAACCCCGTCCCCACATCCCACGCACGGTGGTTTAATCACAGGTCGGCATTTCGTTATCCTGCACGCACCTCGAGCTGAGCTGAAGAGTTCCAGAAAGTACATGCATTGGTTTTAGGAACATTTCAATGATAGAGGTAAGTGAAGTTGAGTGAATCGTGAAAGTAAATTGCCAAACAATATTAAAGTCGATAGTAAAAGCTTTTACGAGTATGTAATAAATAAAACAGAGATGAAAGTGGATATAGGACAGCTAGAAAATTAGGCCAGAGAAGTAATAACGGGGGACGAGAAGATGGCAGATGAAATGAATGAGTATTTTGCATTACTCTTCTCTGTGGAAGGCACTAGCTGTGTGCCGAATATTTATAGGAGTGAGGGAAGAAAAGTGAGTGCAATTACTATTACAGTGGAGAAGCTGTTCAAAAAGCTGAAAGACCTAAGGGTACATAAGTCATCCGGACCAGATGAACTGCATCCTGGGGTTCTGAAAGAGACAGGGGTAGAGATTGTAGGGAGATTAATAATGAACTCTCAAAAATCATGGTGCCAAAGGAGTAGAAAATTGCTAATGTCACTTTACTCTTTAAGAAAGGAGGAAGGCAGCAGAGAGGAAATTATAGAGCAGCGAGCCTCACCTCAGTGGTTGGGAGACAACTGTTAAGTATGTGTTTATGGAGTACTTGATGGCACGGGACAAGATAGGAAAACGTCAACATGGGTTTCCTTGACAGAAAATCTTATCTGGCGATCCTTTGAGAATTATTTGAGAAGATTACAAGAAGAATAGATGAAGGGGATGCGGTGTATGTTGCATAATTGGACTTTCAAAAGGTCTTTGACAAGGTGTCACACATGAGGCTGCCACCAAGTTAAGAACCCATGGCATTCCATGAAAGTTACCGGCCTGGTTAGAGCATTGGTTAATTAGCAGGGCGCAGCGAGTGGGAATAAAAGGATCCTTTTCTGGTTGGCTGCCAGTGACATGTGGTGTTTCACAGAAGTCGGTGTTGGAACGCTTCTTTTTTCATGCTGATATATATCAATGATTTAGATGATGGAAAAGATGGCTTTATGCCAAGTTTGCAGAAAATACGAATATTGGTGGAGGAGCAGGTCGTGTTGAGGAAACAGGTCGGCTGCAGTAGGACTTCGATAGATTTGGAGAATGGGCAAGAGAATGGTAAATGAAATGCAATGTTGGAAAATACATGGTCATGCACTTAGATAATAGAAATAAATGTGTAGACTATTTTCTAAACTAGGAGAAAGTCCAAAAATTTGAGATGCAAAGTGGGAGTCCTGGTGCAAATAACCTAAAGATTAACTTCCAGGTTGAGCTGGTGGTGAGGAAGTCAAATGCAATGTTAGCATTCATTTCAAGAGGTCTAGAAAACAAGAGTAGGGTTGTAATGCTGAGGCTTTAGGAGGCACCGGTGAGGTCACGCTTTGAGTGCTATGAACAGTTTTAGGCTCTTCAATTAAAAGAAGATGGGCTGCCATTGGAGAGGGTTCAGAGGAGTTTCAAAGGAAATGAAAGTGTTATCTTACGAAGAACGTTTGATGGCTCTGGGTCTGTACTCGCTGGAATTTAGAAGGGTGAGGAAAGATATCATTGAAACATTTCGAATTTTGCAAGGGCTAGACTCAGTAGATGTGGGAAGCTTGTTTCCCATTGTGTGTGAGAATAGGACAAGAGGGCACAGCCTCAGGATGGAGGGGTGTCCATTTAAAACAGAGGCAGAGAAATTTATTTAGCCAGAGGCTGGTGAATTTGTGGAATTTGTTATCACAGACAGTTGTGCAGGCCAGGTTGTAGGATTTATTTAAGGCAGAGATTGATAGGCTCTTGATTGGACACGTTATCAAAGGGTACGGGAGATGGCCAGGCAGTAGGGCTGGGGGGGGGGGGGGGGGGAAGGGGGGAAGGATCAGCCATGATTGAATGGCGGAGCAGTCGATGGGCCAGATGGCCTAATTCTACTCCTATGTCTTATGGTCTTCTCCCCATAAGCTTTGAAGGTCTGACTAATAAAGAACCTATCAACATCCGTGTTAAATGTAGTCAATGAGTTGGCCTCCACAGCCATCCGTAGCAATGGACAAAGGAAAGGTAAAGTTAAGCATCGCATGTCCGGCTGTTGGTGAGGAAAATATCAGATGTCCATGTCCTTGGACCAGCTCGAGACAACATCGGGTTTGGATTTTACACTCCTTCCTGACGTCAGGTCGGAATTCCTCACAGAAACATGAAATTTCACGCCATTCTTCAAAATTCTCGATCACAGGCGTGGAGACGCCATGGATTGAATCCATGAACTCATACATGCACTCTTTAACTGACCTACGTATGTACTCACGTTCCTTAATTTCATAAGTCCCCTCTTTCTTCTGTTATCAGGAGAGCACAAAACATAGTCCTTGGAACACAGAGAATGGAAGCTGCCACCATCTGGCCTCATACCATACTCCAGCGCCCTCTGACATTTCAGTGACGGGTCTCCAGTGTTCTACCCCAATTCTCAGGCAGAGATGGCGATGGGACGATAGTGCACTTTTCTCTGCTTCGCCTTTTTGATCTATTGATCTGGATACTTCAGACCAAGTGCAAGGCGAGCGTTTGAAGGGTCTGAAGATAACTAAGTCACCTCGACCAGATGCTATACACCACAAGATTCTAAGAATGGTAAACTGGTAAATTGCACTGGTAAATTGCAAATGTCATTCCGTACTTAAAGAAGGGAGGGAGGCAAAATAAAAGATGTGGCTTCGGGGTAGTTGGAAGCACTTGACAAAGTATGCTATAGTCAGAATGGTTACCTTCAGAAACAACCTTGCCTGACAAATAACAAGCAGATAAGCAAAGGAGAATCGGTGGATACTGTGCATTTGGAATTTCTGAAGGCCTTTGAGAAGGTGTCACACATGTGACTGCGTAACAGGCTAAGAGCCCATGGTATTATAAGTGTAACGCCCGGTTAATATTTTTTACTGTAAATGCTGTAGGGTATTTAATTTAATAGTTTCTGTAAAAGCATCATGTTCTGCTGAGAGTTTTGGGGTTTGAGTTAAAGATCAGGGACTGTGATGTTCAACTTAGGAATTCTGAGTCATCCAATCAGGATAGTGGTATTGGGAGAAGATTCCAGACAAAGCTAGACGGAGAGCATTTGTGCCGGATGCTGGAGGAGGTTGTGGTCATTTTGGTAGAAGATAGAGAGAGAGATGGGGGATTCGATCCGACTGGAATGCGGGATTCAATGGTCCAAAATGCAAAGTTCTACTGTTGATGGAAGCGGCGCCGTGAGTAAGGGACACATTGGCTTGTGGAAAATATGAGCTCCAGCCTTGTGCACATTTCACTGGCTTAATGGGCCTTTTTCTGAAATTCATAAATACACCTTTATAATTGCATGCGGTTTACGATCCTTTATTTCTTGCCGACAGATAATTTCATGTGGGCAGTATTTACACAATAGTCCCTCAGATCAGGGTTCCGGTGGTCGAAACATCTCAACTTTCTGGTTTGGGAGGACCCAGGTCATATCAATCCTGGATGTATGGAGTTGGAGAAAAGTGTTTTTCTCACCGCTGAGTCCAGCAGCTGTTAGCGAGTGGCTAAACAGCTATGCTTGTTGAAAAGCCCGGCAAAAAAGGTGTTTCACAGGATAGGTACTAACATTGATGGTGTGAATAAAGGGATTTTCTTGTTGGCTGCCGGTGAATAGTGGCGTTCCATATGGGTCTGTGTTCAGACCTCTTCTTTTTACGTTATGTGTTAATACATCGATGATGAAATTGATGTCTTTGTTGCCAAGTTAGCCAACGATACGAAGAAAGGTGGAGGGCCATGTAGTTTTGAAGAATTAGAGAGGCTACAGAAGGACTGAAGCAGATTACGAGAATAGGCAAAGCAGTAGCAGATGGAACACAGAGTTGGGAAGTGCGTAGAACGAAGTAAAAAATTAAGAAAAATGGTGCAAGAAAGAAATTGTAGAAATTTTCCAATATGGAGAGAAATTTCAAAACTCTGAGGAGCAAAGGGACTTGGCAGTCATTGTGCAGAATTCGCTGAAGGTTAATTTGCTGGTTGAGGGTGTTTGGAAGGCAAATGGGATGTACGACACTACACACAATTGTGCACAGTTCTGGTTGCCCAGTCACAGGCAACGTATCGGGAAGTTGGAAAGAGTGTGGAAACAGGGCTACTACCGTAAAAGGAGGACATGAGTTATAAGGAGAAAGGGCTCAGACAAGAGCCATTTTCCCTGGAATGTAATAAGCTGAAGGTGACCATTTAGAAATGTATAAGATCATGGGGTGTGGATCAGCTGGATGGTAACAACTAAGGGAGCCTGACTGGAGAATATAGCTTGAAACGATTTCCACGGGCGATCCTTTTCTACACGGAGGATAGTGGGTATATGGAATGAGCTGTCAGAGGAAGTAGTAGAAAGGTAAAAGACATTTGAATAGAAATGGTGTAGAGCAGAGGTGCCCAACCCCATGCTTAATGATATTGGTCATGACACAAAAAAAAATGTTGGGAATCCTGGTTTAGAGGAATATAGACCAAACACAGTCAAATGAGACGACCTCGGTTCTTGGTCAACGTGAATGAGTTGGACCGAATGGTTTGTTTCTGTGCTGTGTAACTCTCTGACTTAGTGAGTGAAAGATGAGTAGGACTAGCAGCTCGCCACTCTGGCTGCAGAAAGTTAACACCCGTGATACGGAGGCATGTAAGAGCAGAGCGGACTCTGCATTGATAAATCAGCCCATTAATGCAGTAATGATGGAGGGTGTCTCAGAAGACTTTTCACATGGGTAGAGCTTAGAAATAAAAGGCCATATTCACGTTGCTGGGATTATACTGCAGGCCTGCCAACAACTGGTGGGAATTTAAGGTGGAAGTGCTGGCAAATCACACAGATATGTAATGGAAATAAGGTTACTGCAGTCAGGCATTTCAACTTCCACAGTATTAATCGGATAAATTTTGTGTGAAAG
This sequence comes from Hypanus sabinus, assembly GCF_030144855.1. Taxonomy (NCBI): domain Eukaryota; kingdom Metazoa; phylum Chordata; class Chondrichthyes; order Myliobatiformes; family Dasyatidae; genus Hypanus; species Hypanus sabinus. The sequence goes on along the minus strand of NC_082729.1, from coordinate 21,780,665 downwards.
GATTAGAGGTGGGATTTTTAACGTGCATCCATTTTATGCCAGCAGTTCTCCTGGCTATAGGGCAGCGAGCTGCATTATGTGTCAGTGCATGAGGATTCGAAGGCACCTGAACATAACTGGGTAAGTTTCAAAGTTTTTCTCGAACAGGAAAATGGACGGTCTAGAAAGTGAGGCCATTATTAATATTAAACAGTACCTGGCACGTGTGCATGGGGAGAATTTATCTACATTTGGGGAGTGGGGGTCATTGCAGAGTGTAAGTAGTGAACATATCATATTCCTGTAAACGGAAAGGACAAGGAACATTGGACGTCAATCTCTATTGAGGGTTTTGTTAAATGAATAAGACGAAGACACTTGTCATAAGAGCACTGAAGACTGGTGGGGAGGGAGAGATATTCAGCTGTATGGTAGGTGTGTAAGGCATTCAAGGAAACGAAGCTAGAAGTGCAAGGTGAAATTATAAAAGCAACTGACACCTAATATTAAGGAAAACAATAATGTTTATAAATATTAAGATTTATAAGTAGATTAAAAGCAAGGGGGAATGGGTTTCTGGCCAAGACACTTGGTAACATCTGTATTCACCAAGGTGAAAGACATTGTGGTGTTTTCAGAATTAGAATCAGATTTAATATCACCAGCATGTTGTGGAACTTGTTGTCTTTGCGGCAGCAGTATAATGCAATACATGCTAATAGAAAAAGGTGAATTACAGTAAACAATAGTTAAATTAAGTAAGAATTGCAAAACTAGAAATAAAAAAGTAGTGAGATAGTATTCATGGGTTCAATATCCATTCAGGAATTGGGCGGCAGAGGGGAAGAAGCAGATCCTGAATCGTTGTGTGCGTTGCCTTTCAGTTTCTGTGGCTCGTTCCTTATGGTAGCAATGAGAACAAGGAATGACCTGGGTGATGAGAGTACTTAATGATAAATACTGCCTTGTTGAGACAACGCTGCTTGAAGATGTCCTGGGCATCTAGCGCCCATGATGAAAGTGACTACGTTTACAACTCTCTGCAGCTTACTTCGATCCTATGCAGCTGGTGCAGTGAAATTCTGTGGAATATTAAGATTAAGAAGATCATCAGCCATAATGGAATGGCAGAGCAGACTCAATTGGGCCGACTGGAAGGAAAGATATTGGAAAAAGTTCTGGATAATCTAGTATGGTATGGTAATTTTAAGCAGTTAATAATTGATTAGTGACTTAGTCACAATAATTAAGGACTATTTTAAGCAAAGTAGACGAATTATGTTGCTTTTTTACGTGTATTCATTGTTTTACTGTAACGAGCAGATTGAAATAAAGCATCTAAGAAAATATTTTCAAAAATTATTACCATCAATCTTTTCATAAGGCAATTGAAAAACATCATTGCTAATTAGTACTTCTATTGTAACAAGTTACTGTCCAAGTACTTAATGTGTATACCAGGTCTGCAACGAATTTAAAGCGTTTACGGTATCCTCCACGTCACGTGCTCTAGGTGGCGCCAAAGTGTTGCGATGCTCTGAAAATCTCAGTGCACTCGAGTTGGCAAATCATTCTTCGCGGCTTCATTTTGCAATAAAGATAATTGTTTCTATGTCTTTTATTGTGTGGCGTTTAAAAACATCAAGGAGCTTTGTGTATGTCACATACTTACATATTTTTTCCATATGCCATTTTGGGCTTGGATGTCATACGCTCACCACACCTGGTCAAGGATTTTATTTTTTGCCTGAAGCAGAAGAGGCTGAGGGGTGGTGACCTTATGGGGGTGTATAAAATTGTAGGGAAAAAAGGCAGTTCTTTTCCCAGCACGAAGGTGTGTAAAACAGGAATGCATAGGCTTAACGTCGGGGGGTGGGGGGGGGGGGGGTTCAACTCTTTCAAGGAAGCGGTGGGTATGCGAAATATCTCCCCCAGAGGAAGTAGGTATTATCACTAGATTTCAGAGACATTTAGACAGGTACATAGATAGGAAAGATTCAGAGAGATTAGGCCAGCCCCAGGTAATTATGATGTATAACAATGGGTCCAAGCAAAAGGTGTGTACAAGATGGCATGAAAATACAGAGGAGCAAGAGATTTGGGTGGGATCTAAGAATATCCTCTTTCACCCAGAGAAAAGTTACTTTAGATCACACTGGCTGAGGGGTGGTGCAGACAAGTAAATGAGCACTTGAATCATCAAGGTACAGGTGGTGGTTAGTGGACAGATGCTCAATGGTCAACTTCGACACAATGGGCCAAAAGCCCTGTTTCTCTGCTGCATAAACCCAGGACTGCAAAAGTACAATGGCAACCTGATGCACGGCCCTTCAGGCCAGACTCACCTGAAACATTCAGAACTCGGCAGATTGATTTCAGTAGGACAATGCTGCTAAGTGTCAAATGAAGAACCTTTTCCTCAGGTAGGGCACCAACATCGCCCCCCCCCCCATCACCAAGTGTGCTACGCCTACATGTATGAATAACACTCCTTTAGTACAGGAAATTGGTGAGCCATTGGGGATGTCAATTTCAAAGATCAAGACGTTCGGTAAGATAAAGGAGTTGAGAGTCTAAACAGCCAAAATTACTGCAGACAGTAGAGGGCTATCATTCATTGAGATATAACAGTCCAAACTCTATGATCCACTCCATGCACAATAAACAAGATTCACTGTTAGCCAACCACTTTAATTCTAATCTCCATCCCCATTCCAACATTTCAGCCTATTGCCTCCTCTATTGCCACCATGAGGCCCCTCAAATTAAGGAGCACTTAATTTTCCATCTGCTTGGCCTCCAACATGATAACCTGAATATCAATTTCTCCAACTTCTGGCAAATTTTCCTCGTCCCACTTTCCTCTTCTTCCATTCCCCACCCATCACCTCCCCCTGGTGCCTCTTTCCTTTTTCCATGGTCCACTCTTCTCTCCTTTCAGATTCCTCCTCCTTCAGTCCTTTACCTTTTCCACCTGTCATCTCCAAACTTCTCACTATTCTCTTCTCCCATCCACTAGCTTCACCTCCCTCAACCTTATTCTGCACTCTTCCTCCTTCTCAGTGAAGAATCTCAGCCCAAAATCTCAATTTATTCCTTTCCATCGATGTTGCCCAAACTGCTGAATTCCTCCAGCATTTTGTCTTGACTTCCAGCATCTACAAAATCCCTGCAGACCATCTACTCAAGCCCTCCAGCCCCAGTCACATCCTTGTCAATGTTTCCTGCACCCTCTCCAGTAGTCACATCCTTCCTCTGACCTGAACTGCACACAATACCCCAAGTGCAATCTCACCAACATCTTGCACAGTTGTAACATACTAATACATCCAACGAAGGCAAGGAAAGTCAAGCAGTTTCATTACTACATTAGCATTTTCATGAAATCTACTGAGGTATCTCTATTGTGCAATACTCTACAGCCCACCATTTACCGTGTGATCTTTTGCCCTGGTTTAACTGGCCAAAGCACAATACTTTGCATTTCGAATTAATTTCTACCTGTCCTTGCCCAGTTTTGTAGTTAATGCACAGTACATCCTGCTGTATCTTAAAACAACCTTCCTTAAAGTCCACTATACCATCAATTCTGGTGTCATCCACAAACTTATTATTGAAATGTGCACACCCTTCCAAATGATGACATCATTGTCATAAAAACCAGCACAGATGCCCACCAAGACACCACTGGTCATGGACCTGCAGTCTAAATATGTAATATGAAGATAAGAAGGGAGGAGACAGAGTTGTGAGAAGGCACTAGGTCAGGAGAAGGTGAGACACTGTGTACCGGGGGGGGGGGGAGGGGGGGTATGCGAGCCCAAGTATGAGAATGGGAATACTGAGACAGGGAAGTGCTGCAAAAACACACTGACACTGTTCACAGGGCAGCAGACAGGAAAAGGCCAATGTCCATAGTGGAAGAGCAGTCAGGCCCACCAGACTCACTTTAAAATCCACGTCGGAATGAAAGAGAGCAAAGAGTAGCTCAACTGATCGATCCAGTTGCCTCCTTCACCAGTTAAGCCTGCAAACAACAGAAGCCCATTAAATCATTTCATCAAAACCCCTGATTATTGACCACAGGAGGAAAAGGCCGGAAGTTTATGAACCAGTTCTCATTAGGGGCTCGGAGGTGGAAAGGTCCAATACCTTTAAGTTCCCTCGCATCATCATATCAGAGGATTATTCCTAGAAACAGCAGTCAAGAGAATTCCCAAAGAATTCACAACAGTTAGTCAACTTTCAACAATTCAACATGTCACAACAAAATCTGACAAACTTCTATTGATGCACAGTGGAAAGTATTCTAACTGGTTGCATCACAGCCTGGAATGGAAACACCAAAGCCCTGGAAAGGAAAAATTTACAGAATGTAATGGTTTTAGCCAGTCCATCACAAGCAAAGCCCATTTACATTGGAACAGTGGTTTAGAAAGTCTGCAAATAATGTGAACATTAGTGGTGTTGTGGATAGTGTAGAAAGTTGTTGTAGGTTACAAAACATTGAGAGAATGCAGAGCTGGGCTGAGAAGTCCACTGAGCACACCTACATGGAGCACTGCCACAAGAAAGCAGCATGCATCAAAGACCCCTACCAACTAGGGCAGGCGTTCTTCTCACTACTATCAGCACTGAGTTTACTTGCCTTAGGTCCCACACTACCAAGTCCAGGAAGTTATTACCCGACAACCTTCAGTGGCATGAATAACTTCACTCATGGCAAGTCTGAACTCAGAAGTTAATAAATTTCACAACAGATGCCAGTGATATTAAACCTGATTCTATAACATAAAAACTCACTTTCAAGGACTCTTTACAACATGTTCTCAGTCTTATTTTTATTTATATAATGTCTTCTTTAGCAAATCGGTTGTTAATGTATAGTTTGTCATAAATTCCAGTTTTTGTATTTTCCTGTAAATGCCTGCAAAAGAAAACACAAATCTATAACGTATATATACCAACTTTTAATAATAAATTTTACTTTGAACATTGCCAGCTAATGCACACAAGATCGAAAGACACAAACAGGGACATCATCAGGGGATGATGCTTTCCACAGGTTCACTCTCAGAATGGTCACCATCATTGGCTGTAGATTCAGGTTCACTGGAGTCTGACATGACGGGTGGGGACATACCCGTGTCCTTCTGTTCAAAACTTTCCAAGATGGTCTTAAGTACATCATGAAGGGATGTGCTGTTGTTAGTGCTGTTTTCTGGTTTTGTATCGCAACCCATTATAGCTTGCAAGTTCTGCAACATCTGACGGCCAGACTGAGACTCGTTTTCAGACTGGTACCGTCTCTTGGCTTCTTTGATCGCTTTACGTACGTCGTATTTCGCTTTCTTATAAAGGACAGGGTCGCCTGATTTGAATGCTGCAGTCCTAGCCCTCAGAAGAGAACGGATCTCCTCGTTCATCCATGGTTTCTGGTTTGGAAACACAGTAATTGTCCTCTTTGGTACACAGTCCTCGACACACTTGGTGATAAAGTCTGTGACGGTAGTGACATACTCCTCGTGACTGGCAGCCGAGTCCTTGAACATTTTCCAGTCTACCGACTCAAAGCAGTCACGTAGAATCTCCTTTGTTTCCTCAGACCAGCACGGTACCAGTTTTTGTTCTGGCTTCTCTCGTTTCACTTTCTGTCTATACGCAGGGATAAGGAACACAGCCCGGTGGGCTGGATTACTCAAGTGTTGACGAGGAATGGACCGATAAGCCTCTCTGATGGTCGTATAGCAATGGTCAAGGGTGTTTGGGCCACTGGTGGCAAAGGAGACGTGTTGGTAGTAATGTGGTGACACACTTCTGAAGTCGGCATGGTTGAAGTGTCCGGCAATAATGAACAGGGCTTCTGGGTATCTTCTTTCAAAGCTGTTAATCACAGCGCATAACGAATCAAGTGCGGGTTTCGTGTCTGTCTGAGGTGGGATATAGGCTGCCGTCAGGATAGTTACAGTGAACTCTCGTGGCAGGTAGAATGGGCGACACTTCACCGTTAGATATTCCAAGTTTGCAGTGCTGGCGCTCGCTAGAACCTTCACATCCGAGCACCATGAGGAGTTGATTAAGAAGCAGACCCCTCCGCCTCTATTTTCATCGGAGGATGCCGCGTAGTCCATCCGGTGAATGGAGAAGCCCTCAGGTTGAATGACGCTGTCAGGCAAATCGGACGTAAGACCCGTTTCAGTAAGACAAAGCACACAACAGTCCCTCAGCTCTCTTTGCGAGGTCAGTCTGGACCTTAGTTCATCAACTTTGTTCTCGATGGCCTGGACGTTAGCTAGTACTATGCTGGGGAGGGGGGTCTTGAACCCACGAGTTTTCAGTCTCGCCTGCAGCCCTGCCCTCTTGCCTCGCTTCCGAGTTATCTGCTGGTTCCGGTCATTTTGGGCCTCGACCCCCACAGGTCGAGTTGGGCCTCGGGCTTCGCGCCAAGTTGAGCTTCGGGCATCAAATCCACCTGTCTCGGGTGAACGGGTACCCTGGTAGAACCAGCCTCTGGGGTCAGCATCAGGTGTTCCAGGCAGTCGGGTCTTCATTCCAGTGAATCCACGGGCCACTTCTTCCGGCAGTCGGGTCTCAATAGCAGGGGTTCGCTGAGGTCGGAGCCGGCTGCGACCTGGCCGGACCCACCCTAGGCCTCGCTGGTCCGTTCTGTCAGGGTCCACGAGTTGGGTTGGGAGATCAGCTCCCGGAGGATGGCAGGTTGCCAGACCTGCAAGAATATTTAACAGAATGACATTAATAATTCTTAAAGACAGAGAACTTAGGATTTTGAAGAACAGAATGATTCTAGTAGTTCTAAAATGTGGATGTGTAGGGAGCAACTTTGCCATGCTCTGGCACCAAGTAACGACAATTTGCTGGGCATAGGAGCAGCCTGGTGATATCCTGCTCCCATGTGATCTGGTGGTAATGTGAGGACACAGGTCTTTACAACATGGGGTACTGTACAAGGAGCAGGGCAAATCTGCAATGGATTGTAAGGAAAAAGATAATTTCAGCACTGAAATGACACACAACATTACAGCTCCAGGCAGTGCAGACAAGTGTCAGTAGTCTGAGGACACAGAATGATACATCACACAGAACTACACTGCAAAGATTAAGAGTGTACAAACCACAAGGCCGCAGCTTAAGGATGTAGCTATATAAACCCACCATACTGCTCTGTATAGGAACAGACAGCAATGGATGATATATACAATGAACTTTAGAACACCAAGTCTTTAACCATAAGGACAAAGATCCAAAAAAAAAGCTCTCCACACTGTGCAATGAACACAGACCTATACACACCAAGCACTATTCCACCATTAAATACCAACACAACCTGACCACCTCAAGGACTGAGACCCGTACAAACCTGACACTGGACTGTGATTCATGGAACTGATAAGAGCAAAAAAGCTTGGTGGGGGAGTCCTAAACAAGGGAGACTGTGTAATGGAGATGTCGGGAGGCACATCCTCACATACAATGAGGTCAGTCCATTGGGCAGGACAGGCAGAGACCTTGACATGAGAGGGGTGGAAGAGGAAACAATCTACTTTAATGTACCAATGATGAAGATGAATGCACTGATGATGAAGTTGATCAGCCGGAGGGAGTGTGGGATTACCGCGGGCACAGATTACAGCCTTTCAGAGGAGAGCACTCTGCAGTGTCTGAATCCCCAGGAGCACATTAACTGTATCCTCGGACAATGCAGGAAGCTAGGAAAGTAATGAAGGGGAATCAGCATAGAAATGGACACCTATTTTAATCACCAAGTGTATGGTTAACGCTACAGCTTTAAGGCTACAAGGACAAGCCAGCATAAGCCTCTGCGATCAAAGTTGCACACGTTCCACCAAGTGCAACCTCAAGAATGTCTTGCGCAACAGTAACAAGACATTCAAGAAGGCCGCAAAGCAAACAAATATCTTTGTTGCTGCCGCCTTCAGGGAACTATACACTTTTAACTCTTTGCCCCTCTTGGTTTTACAACACACACACGGCTCTGACATTTACCATGTAGCCCCTATGCTGATTTAAATCACCAATATACTTCACTTTGTGCCTGTCTGGGTTAAATTCCAAATGCTATATCCTTGCCTATATTACTAATTAGTCTATTTCCTGTTGTGAGCTTCGGCAATCATCTTCACTAATTATCTATCATGTATTAAGTATGGCATCTACATTCTCATCAAAATCATTAACACACAGCCACAGGCCTCCAATCTAAAAAGGGATGTAAAAATAGATAGCTCCAGCCCAAACCAAACTTGCTGATGACACAATGGTTGGCCTCATCACCAAAGACAAGATGGCATGCAGAGAGGAGGTGGTGCTGCATGACTGTGCAGTATGTGAATTGAAAAGCATCTGACCGCAAGGCGCTACAGATAAGTGCAAGGACTGCTTACAGGAACACTGGGTCTCTCTTCCACTTATCCGAGATATTATCAGGAGCACTGCTTACACAGGGCTAGCATTGTCAAGGAACCCTCCCACCCATCCCAAATCTTTGACACCCTACCAGCAGAACGAAGTCTGACTGGATGGGAAACATCTTTCCCGAAACCGTGAGACAACTAAACTCCCTACCACCGCCCAACTTTTAATTACTTATGTTTAACTTATGTCATAAATGCACTTTATGAAAAATGTCAATCTTCTGGAATATGTTTTACTTGTTAACTTCTTCGTAGTAATATTAATTGTGCTGTGCAGGTTACTGGTACCTTGGCCCAGAAAAATGTCTGCAGTATATATGTGAACAGTTGAATTGACAATAAACTTTAATTTGAAAAACATCTGGAGAGCATAACTGTGAGAGGGAGCCAGGACCCAAGAGGTTACCGATAGATTAAGGGGGTGACCAAGGATCAGAATGGGAAAACTGAGGCAGGGAGCCAGTGTACTAAGGCACTGTCAAGACACTCACTGTTCCCTGGACGGCAGGCAGAAAGAGAAGAAGCCGGTGCCCATAGTGGAGGAGCAGCCACAGCACCTCGATTCCAACTGTCTGCTCCAGATCCAGAAGGGAAGGGCAAAGAGCGGGGAGCAGTTCTTCTGATCCAGTCGCCACCTTCGCTGCCTTGCCAGTCGCCACCTGAACCGCCTCGCCAGTCGCCACCTTCACCGCCTCGCCAGTCGCCACCTTCATCGCCTCGCCAGTCGCCACTTTCACCGCCTTGCCAGTCTCCACCTTCACTACCTCGCCACATCAACCTGCAAACCACAGGAGACACCTATCATATCACCTCTCATTATTTGAAACCCCAGCAAGTACACACTGACCACAGTGCACTTCAGTCTCTGCAGCCTCACCCGCAGTGCAGCCTAACCACCATCCCCAAAGCCCAGTACGCACCCTACTCCATGGACCTCACGACCATTCTGCGCCTGTACTGGCCCATCACTAAGGGAATAGCATTAATGATGCCAGCACAAAAATAGCCACAAATTTGAAAGTGGTTTTGCATCACATGACACCCTGTACACAGCTCAGGAGGTGAGTTCAGCGAGCTCTCAGATGACCTGCAGCGGATAGCCATGGCGTACAGAAGCTGCACACGACATTCAGTACAAAATCTGCGACTGGGGAAAGGAAATACAACTTGGCACCAGGGCAGAAAATACACTCAGACCCCACTTAACGCTGAGGATGTGTTTCTCGGAGGTGGAGCAGTATGTAAATCAGTGCACTTTGGGGTCATTGTAACATTATGTAAATGGACATGTGCCGGACTCTGTTTAAAAAATCAAACCCAATATGCATATTTTATGTATACATGGTAATCTGTGGAGTAACAAACACACAAACAGGCCTAACGTGCACATCAGTGGAGCAGCAATACATCGCTGCAGCAGCAGAGGGAACGCAAAAATTGGTGGCATTCTGTACTGCATTGAAGATTGCCAAAGGATACAACAGGATATAGATCAGTTGCAGATATGGGTGAAGAGGCAGATGGAGTTTAATCTGGATAAATGTAAGGTCTGTATATTGGGAGATCCAATATGAAGACCATTAGTTAGTGGGAGGAACGCTATCATTGATAAACAGATGGACCTTGCAGCCCAGCTACAAGGCTCCCTAAGGTGGCCACACACACGGATAGGCTGGTAAAAATGTGCATACAGTGACTACCTTCGTTAATTGAGGCATTCAGTTCAAGCACCAGGAAATAAGGTTACAGCTTTAGTCGAAGTTAAAATAAATTAAAGTACATTTGTTATGATGTAGACAATCATGGTCTTGGCAAATTTTCCTCCAAAAGTGGTCTGTCACTGCCTGCTTCTAGACTATGTCTTTACAAGACAGATGATCCCGATCACGATCAATACTCTTCAGTGACTGTCTGCCAAGCATCGGTGGTCATATAACCAGGATTTATAAGTAACTGGGACAAATCACACAACCATCCACCACTTGCTCCCATAGCTTCACTAGACCCTGATTGATGGGGGGGGGGGGGGGGGGGGGGGATTTCTAAGCAGGTGCTGCACCTCGCTCAAGGGTGACCAACGGGCTAGTGGGAAGGAGCACCTTGCACCTCCTTTGGTAGATGTTTATCTGAACCCTCCCACCCAAGTTATCAAAGTACAGTGGACCCTCCTTATCCGCGAGGGATTGGTTCTGGGACCACTTGCGGATACCAAAATTCGCGGATGCTCAAGTCGCTTATTCAACCTGTCTCAATGTGGTGGATATTAAGACGCGGCCGCAAAGTTCTGAATCCGTAGTGTTTCTGTTCACGAAAATAATTACGATAACAATTGAAAGTAAAGTGGAAATAATAAAGAGTTCGGAAAGAGGTGAAACACCATCGGTCATTGGAAAAGCGTTAGGCTACGTCGGTCAATGATCGGAACAATTTTAAAGAATAAAGTGAGAAAGGCTGTGCCCCGATGAAAGCTACAATTATTACTAAGCAACGCAGTGGTTAATTATTGGGTTTTGGGCTTTTGATCCTCCACATCAACCAGGCACAGCGGAGAGTGCACTTGGGAGCGATCTGACACTAGATCGAACTCGGGAATTTCCCCTCCCAAGCGCGGCGCTGAAACATACGTTTTTAAGTGCTTTATATGCATAGAATGGTAAAATATATACTATATACGAAGACAAACATTTGACTAACTGACACTAAATAATACCAGATACCTGTTCCGACTTACTTAGTAACAGAACGTCCGATTTTTTTTCGATCCCGGTCCACGATAACCCACGCACATCCTCCCATATACTTTAAATCATCTCTAGATTACTTATAATACCCAATGCAATGTAAATGCTATGTAAAATAGTTGTTATACTGCATTGTTCAGGGAATAATGACAAGAGAAGAAGTCCGTACATGCTCGAACAACAAGTGCTGGAAGAGCTGTTCCAGGTTTTCGTGATTAGCGGTTGGTTGAATTCACGCATGCGGAATTCGCGGATAAGGAGGGCCGACTGTATATGTCACTATATATTACCTTTGAGATTATTACAAGTTGATTAGGCTACATTTAGAGTATAATGTTCAGCACCGCTCACCTTGCTATAGGGAGGATGTGTAGGTTTTCGAGAGGGTGTGGGGGTGGTTTACATGATGCAGCCTTGTTTGAAGGAGATGTGCTGTGAGGTAAGGCGGAACAAACGGGCCATTTCCTCTCGAGTGGCAGAGCCTCAAGGGATATTTGACAGAAGTTATCAAAATTTTGTGAGGTATAGTTAGACAGTCAGTATTCTTTGCCAAGATTTAATTGGCCAGTACAGAACGAATGTATTTCACCTTAGCCAGGAATACACTGCCAGGGCTGATGGTAGAGGCAGTTGATATAGGGGTACTTAAGTAATGATTAAATTGGCGCATGAGCAAGGACAAAGACCATCCAGCCCATGCACTCTTCTCACCACTGCCAGCAGGAAGGAGGTACAGGTGCCTCAGGTCTCACACCACCACGTCCATAACTGAAACAGTTATTAACATTGAATCATCAGGCTGTTGAAGCAGCATGGATAACCTCAACTATGAACTGATTCACAGAGTCATAGAGATCACAGAGTCATCAGGTGCAGCAGGGATCTTCACAGCTGTAGTTGTGTTCTCCCTTTCAAAGCAGGCATGGAAGGCATTGTGGTAGTGAAAAACCACTGCCATTCATACGATTGTGTTTCACTCAGTAGGAAGTAATGTCTTGGAGACCTTGCCAGAGTTGCCGTGCATCTGATGTCGCCTCCAACCTCATTCAAAATTATCTCTTCGCCCTTGATATAGCCCTCAGCAAATCATACCTGGTTTCCTGGTATAGGCCTAGGTCGCCAGACTTGAATGCCACAGATCTAGCCTTCAGGAGATGACATAACTCCTGGTTGTTCCACAGCTTTTGGTTTGGGAGCATACAGTAAATCTTTGTAGGCACACACTCATCCACACTTTTAATGAAGTCGGTAACAACTGAACCATATTCATCCCAGTTCGAAGATGAATCTCTGAATACAGTCCAGTCCACCAGTTCAAAGCAGTCCTGTCGGCACTCCTGCAATTCCTTTGTCCATATCTTCTTGGTCCACACTACTGGTGTTGCAGTCTTCAGTCTCTGCCTATACTCAGGGAGTAAAAGTAGAGCCAGGTGATCAGACTGCCGGAAGTGAGGGTGTGAATTACACTGTAGGTATTCTTGATGGTGGTGTAGCAATGGCCCAGTGTGTTGTTTTCTCAGGTATTGCAAATGATCTGTTGATGGTAGCTGCTTCGTGATTTTTTCAGACTGGCCTGGTTAAAATCTCCCAAAACGATGGTGAAGGCGTTAGGAAATGCTGTTTTGTGCATGTTAATCCCATTGCTTGGATCATTTAAAGCCTCCTTGACATTGGCCTGACGTGGAATGTAAGGTGCTACCAAACTGACCTCAGAGAACTCCCGTGGTATGTAGAAAAGACAGGACTTAGCTGCTGGATATTGTGGGTCTGGCGAGCAGAATTGGGACAGCACTGATATATTTTTGCACCAAGAAAAGTTATTCATGCAGCATACTCCTCCACCTCTGCTTTTAAGAGATTCTATAGATCTTTCGTGAATAGTAAATATGTCAATCTGAATTGCTACATCCAGTACAGAAGGGGTGAATCAGGATTCAGTGAAACAAAGGACACACGGGGTCCGAATGTGCGCCTGTTTCAACACCCTAGCTCTGAGATCATCAATTTTATTCACCAGTGACTGCACATTCACCAGCAAGATAGTTGGTATAGGGAGTTTAAAACCCCTTTTCCTTAAACATACTTGTAACCCCGCTCTACACCCGCGCTCTCTCCAAGGTATCTTAGGTGGGCGCTTCCGATCACAATCAGTATTGCTTCCGTCAGTTTTAAGCAGCGATAGTTCATTTAAACGCAATAAGACATCTTTATTGACTGCACTAATCTTGGAAACAGTTGTACTTTTCAGCTGAGTCAGGCCGAAATGGGAATATTTAATCATATCCGTTGAGAGTACTGCTGCTACTCAAGTTGCACCTAGGTGCATCTGTTTTGCGGTGTAGCGGTTTCTTAAAAACAAACCAAAACCACTGAAAGACTGAGTATGGGTATTGACACCTTATGATACACTCCCGAATAACTGAGTTCCAAGTTGAAAGAAGTTGTTTTGACCCTTTACTATGAAACCAACAAAGATGAGAGATCTTATAGGAATAAAAAACTAAACTAAATGAGTGAAATAAGACTATTTGCATTCAAATTAGCATAATTAAGTGAAATAACAAAATAAGCAGTCAACACAAAAAAAAAATCACCTCCCCCATCCCATCCCTCTCAACTAAACTAACAAGGACAGTGTAAATATGTAACTATACTCACTGGCTTCTGCCACGCCCTGACCCACATGACAAATTACCATGAGCCATAATGAATGCACAAGACAATAGACAGACAGAAAAGAGATAGATGGCTCCAACAGGAGGGGTTGATTGCCAACTCATTTCCATTATTCAAATGCTACAAGCATGATAAAGGTAAGAAAGGTGGGAGAAATGTGTTTTGATCATGGAGAACATAACTGATGTTGAGAGGTGTTCTTGGGGATTATCCAGTGATGTTATTCAGTTGACCTTTTAAATAAGAACGGGATGACAACTTTAATGGGATTGTATTATAATTATACCATCAGTCAGCATAAGAGGCACCAATATGTCAGGAGAATGCAGATAACTAAAAGGATTATAGGGTTTTCAGCTTCCCCCATATCGACTGGACTGCCACAGTTCATAGAGCTCGGGCGAACAGAAATTCCTCAAAAAAGTTTTCCCAATCTGCATGTAGATGATCCTACTAGAAAAGGTGTAACACTGAACCTCCTGTTGGGAAATGAAGCAGTGACTGAGATGTCAGTATTTTGGGATCAGAAAATTAAACATCATTAGTTTTAAAAAGTTGTGGCCAAGATTTACACAGGAATTTGCACAGGTTGATTGCTAGAAGTTGTTTGTGGGTAAAGTGGTGCTTACCATGTGTGATGTGGCACGAGATGGGGAAAGTTCAGGGACAACAGGTTCCTGTGTGAAGGGCAAAGATGGCTGGATTAAGGGAACACATGTTGACACAGAATATTAAGGGACTGGAGGACACAGGCTTAAAATTGAGGGGTGACCAACAGAGAGAATGAGTGATTTTTTTCTAGCCAGAGAGTAGTGATCTGTGGAATGCTCTGCCACAGACTGCGGTGGAAGCCAAGTCCATGGGTATATCTAAAGCAGAAGTTGAGAGTTTGTGATTGATCAGGGCATCAAAGGATATGGTGAGAAGGCTGGTAAATGGGATCTGGGATCAGCCGTGATGGAATGGCAGAGCAGACTCAATAGGCTGAATGGCCTAACTGTGCTCAAATATCTTTTTGTCTTACTTGGATGACAAATAAGGTATAAGCACAGAATTAGCCCATTCAGCCCATCGACTCTGCTCTGCCATTCCATCATGGCTGATTTATTATTACTCTGAAACCAAATTCTCCTGCCTTTTTCCCTGTAACGCTTTGACTCTCCTACTGCTGAACAACCTTTTAACCATTTCAATTTGGTCAATTTGGTGAGAACATTTTTGCAGATGAGACCATGTCTGTGGTGTAGTGCACAGTGAAGGTTAAAAAAAGATTATAACACGACCTAAATCAGATGAAACAACAGGTAGAATTCATCTCTGACAATTGTGATGTGCAGCATATTTTGATCAGTTAAACCCGGACAGGATGTACAGAGTAAATTAAGAGTGGTGGAGAACAGAGAGACTGGGGAGTACATCATTCTCTGAAAGTGTAGAGATGATGATGAGGAAGGCATTTGGCACGCTGCCTTTCATTGGTTAGGGCTTTGAGAACAGGAGCTGTGAATTCATGTTGTAAGTGTACAAATAATTAAGGCCACAATGTATTTTATGAGTTCTAACAGGAAAGGTGTGACTAAGCTTGAGAGGATACAGAAAAGATTCAGAAGGGTAGTCCTCAGACTGGAGGGTTTGTATCAGGAGAGATTGAATATTAAATGCTTGGTATGCCAGGCACAAAGTTGGCTGTGGGTACATGGAGGTAGATATAATTACGAGGCATACATAGGTTACATACCCACAGACTGCTTCCCACGGTGTGGGTGTCTAAAACTCGAGGATATAGTTATAAGGTGACAGGAAGTTGTAAAGGGGATCTGAAGGGTAAATATTTCACAGAGAATAGTTGGTATCTGAATGAGCTGCCAAAGGGGGGTGGAGGAGGCAGAAACGCACAAAGTGTGTTTTGATCAACACTCCCCAGGAACCTGCCATTCACTGTGTACACCCTACTTTGGTTTAACTGCGCAATATAGAGAATTTAATTTACATGGCGCTAAAGCAGGCCCTTCAGCTAAAACATGCTGACAAAGTAGCGTACCTCAGCTAGTCTCATCAGATTGTATTTGGCCTATATCATTTTAAAGCATACCCATCCCTGTCTAAATGCCTTAGATGTTGAAGGTATATCTGCCTTTTCAACTTCCAGTGATAGCTCATTCCACAGACCTGCCACCTTGTGTGGAAAAAGTTGCCCCCACCAGGTTTGCTTTATATTGCTCTCCCTCACCAGAAATCCATGCCCACCAGTGTTAGACAGCCTTGAACAGGGAAAATGACCTCAACTGACCATGCACCTCAAGATCTTGTATACTTCTACAACAGGTTCCCGACTTGGGGCCCATGGACCCCTTGCTTAATAGTATTGGTCCATCACATAAAAAAGGTTGGGAACCCCTCAGTTTTCTACTTTCTGGGAAAAACTTGAGGCTTCACAGTCTCTCCTTCTAACCCAAACTCTCTGCTCCTAGTCACATCCTTGGATGCTGCCCATCCTGCTGAGTTCATCCAGCTTTTTGTACATCTTGATTTGACCACAGCATCTGCGGTGTACTTTGTGTTTACTTGTAAATCTTTTCTGCCCCCTCTCCAGCTGAATCTACCCTTCTGATGCTAGGCAGCAACAACTGCAGTTTCATCAACATATACAATATATCCTGATTCTGCGGTTGTACACAGCAACCTGAAAGCTGCACATTAACGTAAACATCAAATCAGCCAATCACGTGGCAGAAAAGCATGCAGACGTGTTCAAGATGTTCAGTTGTTGTTTGTACCAAACATCAGAATGCCAAGAAATGTTGTCCAAGTCACTTTGACCATCGATGGACTGTTGGTGCCAGTAAGGGTGGTTGGAATATCTCAGAAGTTGATCTTCTGGGATTTTCACACACAACAGTCTCTTATTTTAATGGTGCAAAAAAAAACAAAAAAAGGGAGTGAATTTATTTCAATAAAAGATCCGAGGAGAATGGCCAGACTGGTTCAAGCTGACATGGAGATACACATTAAAAACAGTGATGTGCAGGAAAGCAGCACTGAATGCACAGGACATCAGGACTTGAAGTGAATGGGTTACAGCTACCGAAGGTATCTAATAAAGTGGCCATGAACAACAGGAACCCAGCCCGTATATCTACAAGCCACCACTAGCCAGAGACTTCCAATCTGAAAAGGAATGCAACGATGCACAAAGTGCCAGAAATTGAAGAAAGCAAAGCTGTGAGGCTGCAAAAATGGAAAGAGATTACAGAGAGAATGAGGGATCTGAACCTGAGGCTGGGAGCCAGTGTAGTAGGGCACTGGCAAGACACTTACTGTTCCCTTGGCGGCTGGCAGGAAGAGAAGCAACCCACAGAGGATGAGTAGTCAGGACCACCAGACTCTATCAGTCCACTTCCAGATACACTTGGGAATGGCAGTGAACGAGGAGCAGTTCGCCATTCGCCACTTTCTTCATCTCTCCACATCGACCTGCAAACCAAAGTAGAAGCCCATTAGATTACCTCTCATTCTTTGACACTCCAGCAAGTACAAGCCAACCTCACTACACTTCAGTTCAGTTACACTGCCCAAGGTGGAAGTCTCACTTCCACCCAGCTACAATTCCCTCTGTGGACTTCGCCACTTCCCCGTGCCCACAGAAGCCCATTTTTGATGGAACAATGTAGGGGATCGTGTGCGTTCTCTGCCGTCAGCACACACAATCCGGCGAAAAGCTGCTGGACTCCACGTGAAGAACAGACAGCAGCTGGGATGTGGGGCAGACTGAACTGTCAATTGAAAGGGATCTGGCAGGGAAGTCTTTGCGCACAGGGACATTTTGGTGTAAAGTCGGCAACCAAGGAAGGGAAATACAAGTAACACATACAAAATGCTGAAAGAACTCAGCATGTATGCAGAGGAATAAAGAGTCAACATTTCCATCAGAGATCCTTCATTAGGAAGGAAATATGAATTTTCATTGTGGGCATCAAAGGGAAATATTCTAATGCGAGCACCATGAAACAGTACCGACACTAGTTGGGCCATTTGGCACACAATGTATAAAATTGCCACTTTTAAGCTTGCCCCCTCGAACCATAAAAGCATGTTTCCTGATGTTTAACATTTTTACCTGGGAAGCACATCCTGACTGCCCTATTATGCTTTTCATAACTGTTTAAGCTTCCATCAGCCCTCACATTTCCCTGTGGCACTGAGGAGAATAACACAACTTTGTTCAAAATGCCCTCAGTCCATACACTGCATCCTGGTAAATTCCTGCACATTTTCCAAATCCTTCCTGTAATGGTTCATCTATGTTTTCAGAAAAGATAAAACATTGAAGAAATTGGGGAAAAAAATTAACTGTCAGACCAATTTGCTCTTTACAATACTGCAGGTGATTTTATATGACTAAAAGACTGAAGATAACTGAAATGTCAGAAACATGGAACAAACACAGTGTTGGTAACAGCTGGCAGCTCAGGTAGCAGCTGTGGAGAGGGTAAGAGGCAAAAAGCAAATTTGCAGAAAAGTATGGGGAAAGAAACGATCTACAAAATAAAATTAATTTCTTATACAGCATAACCCACATTGTATGGAGACAAGACAGATAGCAACTATGATTACGTGAAAGGCACAGTAGCATAATGATTAGCACAACACTTTACAGTACCAGTAACCTGGATCCAAATCCCACCTGTAAGGAGTGTATATGTTTCCCCCCCCCCCCATGACCACGTGAGTTTCCTCCAGGTGCTCCAGCTTCCTTCCAGAGTCCAAAGACATACAGGTCGGTCGGTTAATTGGTCATTATAAATTATCGTGTGATTTGGCTAGGATTAAATCAAGGGATTACTGGGTGGCGTGGCTCGAAAGGCCTATTCTGTGCTGTATCTCAAATAAATTATTCCCTTAAGAGCTGCTGATAGCAGCTAGATTCCTAGTTTCAGAGATGTTTATAGCACTGAAAGAAGCCTTACAGCCCCAGCACTGACTAGTGGTAATCTATTTGTATGATTCTCATCTTCCAGCACTTCATATCAGTCAGTGATAATAAATCTAGTTAGTGGATCAGGTAAACATTGGTCTGAGAACTGAGGGAGTACTAGTGGGCATACGCTCTATTAAAAATGACAAGACCCAGTACTGGATAAAATATATTCTAGACTGTTGAAGGAAGTGGAAGGAGAATGTATTGCGGAGGCTTAGGATGTCATTGCTCATTCTTCCTCCAGCTACAAAAAGTGGGACCACAGGATCAGATGATACTTGTGTCGCGTGGGTTAAAATGTGAGAAAACAACACTATGCAATCACAGACGTTACTGTACTTGAATGGTGGGGTAATATTTGAAATCTGTTCTGAAGGAACACTCTAGTGTAAACTCTGGAAGGGCAGACATTAGACAGGGTCAGGTAACTGTTGGATTTACTGTGGTGGTAACAGGAAGGCGGATGACGATTTCAGCAGTACCCTTTGAATAGGTTCCAGAAATCAGGACCCATCTACAAATTCTGTTCCAGCTCGTCCCTGGTATAGCGAGAGAGTGGGGTTTCTTTGTAGCTGTCTGTCTCTTGTAAAGTAATAGTGGGATTTGTTCTGTACCTGTCAGTCCCTGATATAGAGTGAGAGTTTGGGGCTCATTCTGTACCTGTCAGTCTCTGGATCAGTGAGAGTGTGGGGTTCATATTGTACTGGTGAGTCTCTGATAGAGCCTGAAGGCATGCAGTTGATTCTGTACCTGGCAATCTCTGGAACATTTGAGAGTCTGGGTCAATTCAGCCTAACAAGTTGCACCGTCTGGCAACCTACCTATTTAACTCAAGCCTGATCTCAGGACAATTTACAATGACCAATTAACCTACAAACAATGCATCTTTTGACCATGGGAGGAAACCAAAGCACCCGGAGGAAACCCATTACGTATGTACAGTCAGCCCTCCTTATCCGCAGTGGATTGGTTCCAGCACACCCCCCCCCCCCACCCCCAACAGACAGCAAAAAACGTGGATGCTCAAGTCCCTTATTTAATTGTAACACTCACCCAACAGGCTGGTATATGTCTAGGGGAAAATGAGATCCAGCCACACACCACCCCCAACTCCCGTACACGCAGGTGCTGTGGGAATCAAGTTTATGCCTCGCGCATACACACAGTATCAAATTCACACCAGATACCGTTAAGAAATACACTTTAAAGATTTTACTAAAACTAAAAGAGAACTGGCAATACAATATATATGAAAGAAAAGAAAAAGCAAAAGGCGCCAACTTATCAAAGTTCATTTAGTTTAGTGCACATCTTGGGAGCTCAACCATCAAACCATTCGACCCCTCGTCACTTGCCTCCGACCTCCACGTCTTCCCACCTGGGACCACCCCCGGTGGTCAACCAAGCGGTGCAGCGCACGTCCACCTTCCTCGGCGTCTTCTTCCCGACTCCCCTGAAAACACGCGAAAACCCCCCAAGCTCCCAGCCTCACAAGACAAAATAACATTCCCCATTGGTTAACAAATGAATACAATCCCCATATCAGCAAGTCTAAAGCTAAACAACTGCGAGAGAAACACATACCAGACAAAGAAGCATTCCTACTCTTAACAAACCAAAGAAGCCATTTTAAGTAACATACACGGGACATTGTACATTCTCCCCCCACCAGCAAATGTCATACCCTCATGACATTACCAGAGTTCCCCAAAGCTTCTTGCAACACACAAAACCCAACCCAGGGGTAGAAAGCAGCGACATAACTACCCAGAGCAGTAGAAATCACACTCAGTTCTCCTAGTACCACATATGTCAACCGCTCCGGGAGGCGCCTACTTCTCTGAGACCCCCGTACCCCTTCTGCCGACCCTTCCGCCTCACTGGGCTCCCTCTTCACCTGCGAACCCGCTGCCTCGGACACCCCAGGTCTACCTGACAGACCCTCACCCCCTCCCTCACGGGGCTACCCCCTCACCTGAGAACCCTCCGGCTCACGTTTGGGTTCCACTCTCTCTCCCCTCCCAACACTGGTTGCCTCTCCATCTGACCCTCAATACCTTCCCTCCTCTCACCCAACTCAGTATGGGAAGGGCCAGGAGCCTCCTCTTCTGGTACTGGAGCACCAGCGAATGGGAACAGGGGCCACTCATCTGAGTCGTCATCTTCCGAATTGGTATCCAATCCCAGGTTAAGGACCCGTCTCAGCTCTTCAGCAGCGGCCTCTTCCTTCGCTTCGCGCCCTCGCAGAGTCCTTGTATTAGGCGCAACCTCTCACTCTCACTTCTTGTCCACCCCCACCGCTTGACCCAGGAGCAGCAGGTGATTCCAATGGAATACCTTGATAGGCCCATTCCCATCCTGAGGTTTCACCCGGTAAACTGCTAGATTCAGCATCTGGCTCTATATTACATAGGGGCTGACCGCCCATCGATCTGCCAACTTGTGCTTACCAGGGAGTCCCAAATTCCGACTCTGAATTTGAATCTGGACTGCCTGCCATTGTTAGAATAATACCTCTTGTGTTTCTGCTAATAATCCACAAACAATGGAAGGATGGGAAGACCATCAGTGGGATTCCCAAACAGGATTAAACTCCCAGGATCTGAGCTCCTGCAGATGCAATAGTGCTGCGCTGACCGTTGCCCCACATGTACTGAACCCAGTCATAGAGCACTACAGCACAGAAACTGGCCCTTTGGCCCATCTAGTCCATGCCCAACTATTATTCTACCTAGTCCTGCACCTGAACCACTCCCTTTCTCTTCCATGTAATTATTCCAACTTCTCTTAAATGTTAAAATCAAATCTGCATCCACTGTCAGCTCTACTTGCCCTCATGTTCCCCTTCAACATTTCAATTTTCACCCTTAACCCATGATCTCTAGCTCTACTCTATCTATACCACTCATAATGTTATATACCCCTTCATTCTCCTATGCTACATAGAATAAACGTTCCTCTTTCAAGCATTACCTACTCCTGCATTGTGCTGCCCTTCTACATATCTTGTCTGTGGATTGAAAGTGAAAAGGATTGTGAAAGTAAGATTTGATTTTCAGAACCTTTGCAGAGGTAGGGGTGTGTGTGTGTGTGTGTGTGTGTGTGTGTGTGTGCGTGTGCGTGTGCGTGTGCGTGTGCGTGTGCGCGTGCGCGTGCGCGTGCGTGTGCGTGTGCGTGTGTGTGTCTGTCTTCCGGCCATGCTTCTCTTCTGTCATTCTTGCAACCTACTAAAATGAGGGTCAAGGTAGAAAGTCGTAAGTTGCAAAGAATTGAGTAACTCTACCAGTGATTTTGAGAAAGAAGACTTTCTATTTATTTCACTAACTATATAGCTCAATTCAAAATTACTTAAAGCCACAACAATGGACAAAATAAGTCAAGAAAGCTACATTGGAAACTTAGAGAGTTTATAATGTCAGTTCTTATCATTTCAGTTTAGGGGTGTATAAGAAGCATTAGAAAGACCTGCTTTGATATCAGTGCAAGGTAAAATCTTAAAGAATATTCTTGTCCTCAAAAAGAATGTGACGGTGTAGAAGATTGTCAAGAAGGAGCTAGATAGATATCTGATGGATAGGGGAATCAAGGGATATGGAGACAAGGCAGGGACTGGGTATTGATAGTGAATGATCAGCCATGATCTCAGAATGGAGGTGCAGACTCGAGGGGCCGAATGGTCTATTTCTGCACCTATTGTCTATTGTCTAACATGCACAAGTGCTGCCACACATCCTCAACATCTGCTGGAACCAGCCGCCGTGATCTCTCTCAGATCGGGGTGTCCTCCGTCACCCGGATGATATGGCGAGTGCTTTTGGAGCAGCCCACATCAAACTCGCCCCGAGAAAAAACAGCTTCCATCTTCAGCATCTTCTCCACTAGCCTACGTTTCCACTCCGGCGACACAGGGGAATCCCCGAAGTTAAAGGCTTCAGCGGTCAGCTCCCTTCGATGCTCCAAACCCTCCCTGGTCGGGGTCCTCAATGGTACGCTCGACATTACCATCACCGGGAACAGATGTGCCAGTGGCATTCCCCTCTTCAAGGTGATTTCTCTTGCTATAGTGTTCCTGACACTTACGGCTATACGCCTCGCATGTACCACCCCTGGTCTCTGCACTTCGGACCTCACCAGCTCCCCCGCCGGAAATCATGTCTCCCCTTCAAGATCGTCCGGGGGGTCTACTAACAGGGCTTCGCCCATCGGCACTCCGGGGAATCTGGGGGTCCCCATCACTAGTGCTACCTCCCCTGGTCCAATCACCTCGGGCCTCGCCTGCGTACACCACACTGTCCCACAGTTACACTCCTTGAGAGGCTACCCCTTCTTCGAACACCGCTCAAAACTCTGGATGCACCAGGAGGGTCTCCAGAAAGTTTTCCCCCACTTTCTCCTTACAAGCTCCCTGGAGCTGTCGCACAACGGGGGTTAGTCCCCACCAGGAGGGCAGCACCATTGGTTTCCACCAGGTCAGGACACCCCAACACCAACGTCTCAATAGTTTCAGACACTCCCACATCGCCCTCCGAGAACTCCAATCTCACCAATAGGTACCCATCGTATGGGTAGTCACCCTCACTCACACCACAAATCTGCAGGGCGTCAAATGGGGTTACGGGCAAATGCTTTAGATATTGGTTGTAGAATCTCCGGTACAATAAGGTCACCTGCAATCCCGCATTAAGAACGGCTTTCACGTAAACTCTCTCTATCCATAGGCAGACACTGGCACGGGGTCCTACCAGCCCATCCGAAATAAAGGCGTGGGCACGCGGTGGTCCCCTGGCTGATCTCTGGGAACGTGTTCCTCCACAGGCTCCAGTCCGTTCCCTCACTGAGCCTCTCCTAAGTTTCCCGACACCTCTCCCTTCTTAGTCGCAGGGGAGCATGCCCTCCGCGGGAGTACTTGTCTCTCACAATCCCACCTAGTGTCCCTCCTCTCCACAGCTATAGCACATCCTTGGCCGCCCACAGTCCCACCTGAAATGCCCCTCTTTCCCACAGTTAAAGCACACGCTGCCTGCCACCCCTCCTGCTCCCAATCCACTGCACTGGTCGCCCCCGGGAGTGGGCACCTCCCCTGTCCCTCCCCTCCAAAGGGGGTTCTCTACTCCCCAGTGGGTTGTCATTCCTCCATCCAGCCACCACTTCCTGTATCGCTGAGGATCGCTGCCGTAGGCCCGCGCCCCTTTTCCGCCCCAACGCTCTCTCTTCCTCCCGCACCTCTCTAATCACTTGCCCGAACAATGGCGGGGGCCTTTCCTATAAGCCTGCCGGATAGTCCACGCCACCTTGTCCTCCTCCAGAGAGCCACTGAATATCTGACTCATCCACGCCAGGCGCCTTCACTACCCCCTGGCACCGCAACCCCGTAAGCATCCCCTCCATGCGAAATATGTACTCTGAGAGCTTTTCCACTCTCCGTTGTTCCAGGCGTTGAAACTCTGCTGAAAGCAGCCAGGGTTCCCCTGACAACCCAAATGCTTCCACCAAAACTTCTATGCATTCCTCCACTGAAGCCCCAGGCTTTTCAGCTTTCAACTCCCAGACTGTTTTGGCTGCCAAACCCCTCAAACTGCCCACCAATCGCTGTCTCTTCTCCTCCTCCGAGCCTGGCCACTCCTCTAACATCCAAGACATATGCTCGATCCAGGTCTCATAGTCCACCTCCCCATCCGGAGTAGGCTGGCTCCAGAGAACACCCACAGCTTCAGCCGTGGCCTCTCAGCCACACCCACCAGGGAGTTAAGTGCGGCTGCCAGCTCCGAGGCTTCCCCCCTACCTGGAGAGCAGGGCCTAGTCACGCCTCCGACCTCCCTTTACTAGTGCCGGGCACCTCTCTGGGGGCCACCTCTAGCTGTAACTCCTCCTGCGGTGTCTCATCATCATCCTCGGAGAGGGTGTGGAGCCCCCATGGCCCCGCCTCCCCCGGAACACTGACCGTCGCTGGCAGTTCCAACGTCCTGACGTCAGCACTCGTACGAACCAACACACAGCTAGACTCCACCTCTTTACCACACCGTCTAGCTACCAATTCAATCTGCCCAATACCTTTTACCAAACTTGATCCCCACACTAACGCGTCTCCCGAAAATCGAAAATCCACTCCACTCACTACACAGGCATACTGCAGTGGTACATCTTCCAACTCGCACGAGTTAACAATCTTATCTCTGTCGATCTCCACACTGCTGCCTGTGCGATTCCACAGCCCGACAATCCAATCCCGGGACGAGCACCCCACAAATGTAACACTCACCCAACAGGCTGGTATATGTCTAGGGGAAAATGAGATCCAGCCACACACCACCCCCAACTCCCGTACACGCAGGTGCTGTGGGAATCAAGTTTATTCCTCGCGCACACACACAGTATCAAATTCACACCAGATACCGTTATGAAATACACTTTAAAGATTTTACTAAAACTAAAAGAGAACTGGCAATGCAATATATATGAAAAAAGAAAAAGCAAAAGGCGCCAAATTATCAAAGTTCAGTCAGTTTAGTGCACATCGTTGGAGCTCAACCATCGAACTATTCGACCCCTCATCACTCTCCTCCAACCTCCACGTCTTCGCACCTGGGACCACCCCCGATGGTCAACCAAGCAGTGCAGCGCACATCCACCTTCCTCGGTGTCTTCTTCCCGACTCCCCTGAAAACCCGCAAAAACCCCCCAAGCTCCCAGCCTCACAAGACAAAATAACATTCCCCATCAGTTTACAAATCAATACAATCCCCATATCAGCAAGTCTGAAGCTAAACTACTGTGAGAGAAACACTTATCAGACATTCCTACTCTTAACAAACCAAAGAAGCCATTTTGAGTAACATACACAGGACATTGGACATAATCTAGCTCAGTGCAATGGTCTTTAGGACCCAGCAGAACTCAGGACCTTATTTAACCTGTCTCAGTGCGGTGGACTTTAAGAACCGGCGCAGGTTTGAATCCCCTGTGTTTCTGTTCAAGAAAATAATCACTATCACAATTAAATATAAAGTGGAAGTAATAAAGCAATCAGAAAGAGGTGAAACGCCATCGATCATTGGAAAAGCGTTAGGTTAGTCGGTCAACAATTTTAATGGAGCATGTGAAAGGCTGTGCCCCCAATGAAAGCTACATTACTAAGCAAAACAGTGGTTAAATTATTGAAATACATACGTTTCTTAAGTGTTTTATATACATAAAAAGGTAAACTACACACTATATACTAAGACAAACATATGACTGACGCTAAATAATACCAGACATACTTGGTCCGACTTAAAGACGGATTCAGGAACAGTATTCGTTCATAACCCGTGCTTGTACTTTAAAATCATCTCCAAATTACTTATACTTAATACAATGGAAATGTTATGTAAATAGTTGCTGTACTGCATTGTTTACGGAATAATGACAAGAAAAATAGTTTGTACATGCTCAAACGACGAGTGCTGGACAGAGAACTTCCGGGTTTTCCTGATCCGCAGTTGGTTGAATCCACACAGGTGGAATCCGCAGATAATGAGAGCCAAATGTCCGTACAAACCACTTACAGACAGCAGTAGAATGGAACTCTGAACTCTGGAATGTCATGCTGACTGCTATGCTACCGTGGTATCCATTGTTTTGGAAATAATCTGGTTACTATTGTTGTTACTCTGTGGAAGATGCTTAAACCGTTTATCAGAAAATTGCCTGGACTATTATAAACACATGCAGGTTTATTATCACCAGCATGTGTCGTGGAATTTGGTAACTTAGCAGCAGCGGTTCAATTCAAAAGACAATATAGAAGAAAAAAATAATAAAAAATAGATAAATTCATGTAATTTTGAATAGATTAAAATTCCTGCAAAAACAGAAATAATATAAGTGATGTACAGGTTCAATGTCCATTTAGGAATAAGATGGCAGAGGGAAAGAAGCTGTTCCTGAATCACTGAGTGTATGTCTTCAGACTTCTGTACCTCCTACCTAATGGTAACAGTGAGAAATGGGCATGCCCTGGGTGCTCGGGGTCCTTAATAATAGACACTGATTTTCTGAGACACCGCTCCTTGAAGAAGCCCTGGGTACTTTGTTGGCCAGTTCTCAAGATGGAGCTGACTAAATTTATAACCCTCTGCAGCTTCTGTCCTAAGCAGTAGCCGCCCCCCTCCTGCAAACCAGGCAGTGATGCAGCCTATCGGAATGCTCTCCACAGCACATCGAAAGAAGTCACTGAAGTTTTTTGTTGACATACCAAATCTCTTCCAACTCCAAATAAAGTATGGTAGTTGTCTTGCCTTGATAGCTGTATCAATATGTTGGGACCAGTATTGTACTCAGAGTTCGACACCCAGGCGTGTACAGATTAGAGCGTATGTCCTATCAGAATTTAAACGAGAAGACCCACACCCCTCCCTCACAGCTCACAAAAGGAGCAGATAGACACCTATTTCCAACCCACCCAGCCTTCCCCTGAAACATGGGACAAATCGAGACCTCAGCCAAGATTTGGCACTTCCCTTCAGGGACAGATGAACCGGGGAGGGATGGGACAGGCCACCTCAGGGGTGTGGATTCGATGTGGGAAGTGGACATTTTACCCAAATTATTTTAATGCTGACACCCACAGGACAGATACTCTGAACTGGGGCTGACCAATCCTTCAGCAGTTCTCTGGAGTTTCAGAGGCTGAAGAAAGGCCTAATGAAAGTATTCAAAATTAAAAGCGACATTCATCATTTGCATCTAGGTCTTTCTTTTTCTCCTGGGGTTGAGGCATCAAATAATCTACAGGCGAGAGGGTGAAAGTTTAACAGAGATGGTTTTGTTTTACACAGTGGGTGGTGATGCCTGGAACAACATCCAGAGGAGGTGGTGGAAGCATTAAAGAGGCATTTAGTCAGTTACATGAATAGACGTGGGATGAAGGGACATAGAAGTGTCAGTAGAAGTGCAGTTTCAATTGACATCTATGTCTACACAGGCATCACATGCTAAGGGGCCTGTTCCTGGGTTTGCTTGCAGCTACAATGATATGGAAAGGTTCCTTAAAGTTGTTACAACTGTGGGAGGAAGTGGAGATAAGCTCCCAGTGGTGTGCGCCTCAAATAGCCTCTGACAACTTAGTTCAGCTCCTGACCTTCACATGTAGCTTAGCTACCAAGCCTGGCGGAACTGCTTCTACTGACAGAATGGCAAAGTGGGTTTTAAAGCCAGTTACTTCAGGCAGGTAGGGTTCATCAGTTGTGGTTGGCAGCTCATTAGGAGGGGGAGCTTCTGAACTCAAACCTCCACTGCCTTGAGGCTCTGCTCACTCGTGGGGAATGCTTGCGAGTAAACACCAACCCCCCCCCCCCCAACCCCCGAGGGAAAAATCCAGAGCTGGAGTCCCTAAAGTAGCCCTACCTTGAGCTCAGTGTTGACTAGCAACTCCTGCAGTGATCCTGGGACGAACCGTATCAGTCTCTGCCATTACTTTGAGCTCATCAGATGTGTGGAGAGGAGGAACTTGCTACATGGGAAACAGCTTGCTCTCCATAACATACTGCCCAGGCTTGTGTATCTATACAGCTAGGACACAACATCCATGGTTGACCCTGACCAACAGAGGCCTTGATTGAATAAGAAAAGCTGAGTGAATATTATAGTTCACTGATGGTGAACTGAATATAAACATTAGGAGGTACAATACATCTGGAGGCCACATCTAGACCCCTTGATCAGCTCAGGTTTCTTTTAAGACATCAATATATTGGAAGCAGTTCAGGGAGGGTTGTGGGATAACACTGACAATAGGCTAATGAGGAAAGCATTGAAAAGTCTGGGTTTGTACCTGCTGGTGTTTAGAAGAGAGGAGAGAGGCCTTGACAGGACAGGTGGGGAAAGGACAAGACCACAAGACAAGGCGAGCAGATATAAATTAGGGGGTGAAATGTTACTGTGGACTGACAGGAGGAAATCTGCAGATGCTGGAAATTCAAGCAACACACACACAATGATGGTGGAACGCAGCTTGCCAGGCAGCATCTATAGGAAGAAGTACAGTCGACGCATCAGGCCGAGACCTTTCATCAGGACTAACTGAAAGAAGATAGTAAGAGATTTGAAAGTGGGTGGGGAGCGGGAGTCCAAAATGATGGAAGACAGGAGGGGGAAAGGTGAAGCTACGAGCTGGAAAGGTGATTGACAAAAGGGATACACAGCTGGAGAAGGATCATGGGATGGGAGGCCTAGGGGGAAGGGGAGCACCAGAGGGAGATGGAGAACAATAGACAGTAGGTGCAGGAGTAGGCCATTCGGCCCTTCTGACCAGCACTGCTATTCACTGTGATCATAGTTGATCATACACAATCTGTACCCCGTTCCTGCCCTCTCCCCATATCCCTTGACCCCGCTATCTATAAGAGCTCCAACTCTCTCTTGAAAGCATCCAGAGACTTGGCCTCCACTGCCTTCTGGGGCAGAGCATTCCAGATATCCACCACTCTCTGGGTGAAAAAGTTTTTCCTCATCTCCGTTCTAAATGGCCTACCCCTTATTCTTAAACTGTGGCCTCTAGTTCTGGACTCACCCATCTGCGGGAACATGCTTCCTGCCTCCAGTGTGTCCAATCCCTTAATAATCTTATATGTTTCAATCAGATCCCCTCTCATCCTTCTAAATTCCAGTGTATACAAGCCGAGTAGCTCCAATCTTTCAACATATGACAGTCCCACCATTCCAGGAATTAACCTTGTGAACCTACGCTGCACTCCCGCAATAGCAAGAATGTCCTTCCTCAAATTTGGAGACCAAAACTGCACACAATACTCCAGGTGGGGTCTCACCAGGGCCCCAGAGACAAGGAGCGATTGTGAGAGGTACAGAGAAAGAAGAAAACAAAAGGGGGGTAATAAATCAATAAGGGATGGGGTAAGAAGGGGAGGAGGGGCATTAACAGATGTTAGAGAAATCAATGTTCGTGTCCTCAGGTTGGAGGCTACCCAGACAGAATATAAGGTGCTCCTCCAACCTGAATGTGGTTTCATCTTAACAGTAGAGGAAGCCATGGATAGACACCTAAGAATGGGAATAGGGCATGGAATTAAAATGTGTGGCCACTGGGAGATCCTGCTTTCTCTGGCAAACAGAGTGGAGGTGTTCAACGAAACACATCTCCCAGTCTGCATAGGTGTTCAACGTCTCCCAGACTGCGTCGGGTCTCACCAATATATAAAAGGCCACACCAGGAGCACCGGACACAGTATACCACACCAGCCGACTCACAGGTGAAGTGTCATCTCAACTGGAAGGACTGTCTGGGGCCCTGAATGGTGGTGAGGGAGGAAGTGTAAGGGCAGGTGTAGCACTTGTTCCGCTTACAAGGATAAGTGCTAGGAAGGAGATCAGTGGGAAGGGATTGGGGGGGGGGGGGGGGGAAACGAATGGACAAGGGAGTCACATATGGAGCGATCCCTGCAGAAAGCAGAAGGCGGGAAGGGGGCGAGGGCAAGATGTGCTTGATGGTGGGATCCCGTTGGAGGTGGCAGAAGTTACGGAGAATTATATGTTGGACCCGGAGGCTGGTGGGGTGGTGGGGACAAGGGGAACGCTATCCTGAGTGGGGTGGCAGGCAGATGGGGTGACAGCAGATGTGCGTGAAATGGCAGAGATGCGTTTGAGAGCAGAGTTAATGGTGGAAGAAGGGAAGCTCCTTTCTTTAAAAAAGACATCTCCTTCGCCCTGGAATGAAAAGCCTCATCCTGAGAGCAGATGCGGCAGAGACGGAGGAACTGTGAGAAGGAATAGCATTTTTGAAAGAGACGGGCGGGAAGAGGAATAGTCCAGGTAGCTGTGAGAATCCATGGGCTTATAGTAGATATCAGTAGATAAGCCGACTCCAGAGATGGAGACAGAAAGATCAAGAAAGGGGAGGGAGGTGTCAGAAATGGACAAGGTAAATTTGAGGGCAGGATGAAAGTTGGAGGCAAAGTTAATGAAGTCAACAAGCTCAGTTCAGCCCAGCATGTGTGCAGGAAGCAGCACCAATGCAGTTGTCGACGTAGCAAAAGAAAAATGGGGGACAGATACCCGTATAGGCTTGGAACATGGACTGTTCCACAAAGCCAACAAAAAGGCAGGAATAGCTCGGACTCATACGGATGCCCATGGTTTGATGTTAAAATGAGACCAGCTGTAACCTCATTAAACATCAGAGAAGGTGGAAGGGGCTGAATAGGGACTCCTGCTCCTAATTCCTGTAGTGTGATGACCAGGACTGCACAGAGCACGCCAGCTTTGGGCCAACTTGTGGTTTTACAGTTTCAGCAGAACCTCTGCTCGGGCATTCTATACCTTTAGCCAACAAAACCAAGTCTCCTGTCTGCCTTCTGAACCCCCCAATCTATCCCTTAGCTTCAGGGACCTGATCACATGTGCTCCAAGGTCTTTCTGCCCTACTACAATTCTCCTCATTCTCTCATATACTATGCCTTGCCTGGGCTCCCCTGCTGCAACATCTCACATGCCTGGAATAAATTCCATTTGTTTCCTGCCTGCCTACCTCCCCAGTCCACTGATACCTTCATGCAGTCTTTAGCTTCCCTTCTCATCGTCATCCACACAGACAACTGTCACATCCCCTTGATCAAGTCACCACACTGACAGCAGAGTTGTCCCTTTCCACCAAAAGTAAGGGCCCTGGCACAGGTCTCCAGGCACTCCCACTCACGCAGTCTTCAGGCACTAAAGCACTTGTCAAGTCTTCTCACTCCCTGTCACTGAGACAGTCCAGAATCTAACCTGTCAATTTTCTTTGTATCCAATGGAATCAATCAGACCTGTAGGATTTGCCCAATACATTGCTAACAGCCATGTGGTCTACATCAAGCACACTCTACACTGCATAAATCAGTACAACACAGGAACATCCACAACAACTGCACCAACAGACCCTTTGGGTACAGGGAATGATTTGGGACAGTCAACATGGTTTTGTGCATGGCACACATCTACCCAATCTTAGAATTCTGTGATTACAAAGGAAGGTCAATGAAGGGAAGCCAGTGGATATTGTCTACATCAGGGGCTCCCAATGTTTTTTATGCCATGCACCCTTACCATTAACCGAGTGGTTCGTGAACCCCAGGTTGGGAACCCCTGATGGACTTTAGCATATAGTGTGCAAGTCCATATTTGTAGGCACATAAGTTCAAATCAACATTGCCTTAGCTGGAGAAGACAGTGGTAGTAGATGGTTTTCTCTCTAACTCTGCTGTTCCCAATCATTTTTATGCCATGGACCAACACCATTAATCAAGGGGCCCCAGAACTCTAAGTTTGGGAACCCTGCTATAATTGAAGCCCTGCATTGGTATAATGTCATTTGTCATCTATATTAATAATTTAAATGCGGTAAACTGGCTAGGCAAATTTGCAGATGATACCAAGATTGAGCGTGTACAGGACAACAAGGAAGACTATCAAAACTTGCAACGCAAGCTGGACCAGGTGCAAAAAAATGGGCAGATGGAACTTAATGCAGTCAAGTGTCAGGGGTTGCACATTGTCAGAACAAACAAGGACGAGGCTGACACAGTGAATAGTCAAGCATTGAGGTGTGTTACAGAACAAAGGGATCTTGAAATACAATGGAGCTTCCCTTCAAAGTGCCGTCATGAAATAGATAAGATCGTCAAGAGAGCGTTTGGAACTGGCCCTTATCAATCAAGTATTGAGTTCAAGAGTATGAATGTTAAATTGAAGTTGTATTAAGACGTTGTCGTGACTGAAATTGGAGTGTTGTGTACAGTCTGGTCACCTCCCTAACTGCAGATGCAAACAAGCTTGGAAGGAGTGCTGAGAAAATTTACAAGGTCGCTGGAACCCAAGTTACAAGGAAAGGTTGAAAATGTGAGGATTTCATTCAGAATCAGGTGTATTATTACCAGCATGTGATGTGAAATTTGTTAACTTAGCAGCAGCAGTTCAATGCAATACATAATTTAGCAGAGAGAAAAAAATAAATAAAATTTAAAATAATAATAAACAAGTCAGTCAATTATGGTAAATGTATATTGAATAGATTTTTTTTAATGCGCAGAAACAGTAATTCTGTATATTAAAAAAAGTGAGGTAGTTTCTAAAGATTCAATGTCTATTTAGGAATCGGATGGCAGAGGAGAAGCTGTTCCTGAATTGCTGAGTGTGTGCCTCAGGCTTTGGTACCTCCTAACATGCCCTGGGTTCTAGAGGTCTTTCTGAGACACCGCCCCGTGAAAATGCCCTGGGTACTTTGTAGGCTAGTATCCAAGATAGAGCTGACTAGATTTACAACCCTCTGCAGCTTCTTTCAGTCCTATGCAGGCTCCCGCCACCTCCACCCACCCACCCCCCCCCCCCACCGTACCAGACAGCAATGCAGCTTGTCAGAATGCTGTCAACAGTACAATGTAAGTTTTTGAGTGTATTTGTTGACATGCCAAATCTCTTCAAGCTAATGAAGTATAGCCGCTGTTGGGACCAGGTTAGATCCCCAGAGATCTAGACACCCAGGAACTCTCGACTTCTGATCCCCCTATGAGGATTGGTACGTATTCCTTCATCTTACCCTTCCTGAAGTCCACAATCAGCTCTTTCGTCTTACTTGAGTGCCAGGTTGTTGCTGCGGCACCACTCCATTAGTTGGCATATCTCACTCCTGTCGGCCCTCTCGTCACCACCTGAGATTCTACCAACAATGGTTGTATCGTCAGCAAATTTACAGACAGTACTTCAGCTATGCCGAGCCACACAGTCATTCGCTGCAGCTTAGAAAAATGAGGGGTGATCTTAGAAAGGCATACAAAATTGAGCAGCACATTTGAAGTAAATACATGCAAGCTCCCACCCCCACCCCCCCACCCGAGGCTGAGTGAATCTACAACTAGAGGTCATAAGTGAAGAGAGAAATCTTAAGGGGTACCTGAGGGGAAACTTCTGCAGTCAGAAGATGGTGCAAGTGTGAAACTAGCTGCTAGCTAAGATGGTGGATGGGGGTCCAAATGCAACATTGAAAAGAGGCCTGGATAGGTACATGAAAGAGAAAGG
The DNA here is from genome assembly GCF_030144855.1 of Hypanus sabinus. Classification (NCBI taxonomy): domain Eukaryota; kingdom Metazoa; phylum Chordata; class Chondrichthyes; order Myliobatiformes; family Dasyatidae; genus Hypanus; species Hypanus sabinus. Next base: position 21,746,793 of record NC_082729.1, on the reverse strand, counting down.
TATGGAGGACTATGGACCAGATGCAGGTAGATGGAACGAGGCAGAAAACAACATGTCATGGACTGGCTGAGCTAAAGGGCTTGCTCGGTACTGCAGCGTTACATGACTATTCGGATAACTCACCCCAGATTCCATTTGATCAAATTTCCCAGAACAGATGACCATATAGTAGTCTGTCAAAAGACACTGCTACAGTCCATGTAGAGAATGTCTACTAACATCATTTCCTTCAACTGTATTTGTATCCACCGCTTCAGAAAGTTCAACCAAATTCAATACTCATTAGGCACAAAGCCATGTTGACTCACCCTGACCAGGCCGCACCTTTCCAAATGCATGCTGTCTAGGAAGCCTCTCCAATAGCCCAACCACCACTGATGCTATGTCTATAGTACCTTGGAGCTTTCCTGAAATAAAGGCACAACAGTGTCACCGTCTAATCTTCTGTTCCTCTCCCTTGCGGCTATCCATGGCCCAAGTATCTCCGCAAGGTTCACTGCAATTCTTTCCCTGGCTTTACAGATCAGGCATCACAGATTTATCAGCTTTATACATTTTAATACACTCAGAACCTTGTCTCATTTAGCCTGTTTCAAAATAACATTAACTTCCTGGGTTTGCTAGCATTCATATCCTTCACAATAAACACACATGTGAAGTATTTGTTACTGTCTCACCCCATCTCCTGTGTTTCCACATGAGACCTTGATGCTGTTTACTGGTTCTTGTCCCCTCCCACCATTTAAATGATGCAGGGAAATGTGTGGCTGGATTTTGGGTCAGTGTGAGTCTAGAAATCTCTGTTCTGAAACTGTGGAACTGATGAGTTGCCACTGCCTCTGTGCTCTGTAACGTACCTTGTCTGTGAGTGATGGAATGAACGCTCTGTTCCTTGTGCCTCGCGAGGTCGGAACATCGGAGTTGATGGAAGATTTTCCCTGTGGAGAGGAAAAGAAATATTGGTCAGTGAGTGAGGCAGACATTGTGTGAAACAGCTGGTGTAACCAGTGCCAGTATTGGAGGCCACTGCAAGACTGCAACTCTCAGCTTCCGTCAAGCAGCAGAGAGCAGCTGCTCTCCACGAAAGGAAGGACAGACACCTCACCACTGGTCCGGGCATGGGACTGTTCATGCAACAGGCACACCTCGCATTTCCAGTCTGCTCTCCACTGGGACTCAGTGCCCACCAGCTGGCAACAGTTAAAGACCAGTTCATCGCCAGCTGAAAAACTTACTGACCACCCACCCCAGCAGTTGCCCATTCAACAAATTGTCATCAGGCAGGTGCTACAACCATCACCACCTTAACTACAGCTTCTCTCCTGTAGCTATCCAGCTTCTCAACAAAATAGGTGTATATCCCCACACAAAACACTGCAGAAACTCAGCAGGCCAGGCAGCGTTGTAGGAGCAACACATTACATTAGGTCTGAGTAGCCTCAAACCTGATAGGATGAACATCAATTTCTCGCACTTCCGGTAATGCCCACAGCCACCCCCCCCCCCCCCTCACCATTCCCCATCCCCTTTCTCACCTAAATCCTTGCCTGCCTATCATCTACCTCTGGTGCTCTTTCTTTCTTCCATGGTCTTCTATCCTCTGTCAGGTTCCCCCTTCTCCAGCCCTATATCTCGGTCACCAATCAACTTCCCAACTCTTTACTTCACCCTCCCCTCACTCTCAGTTTCACGTATCACCTTGTGTTTCTCCCTCCCCTCTAACTCATCTTTTTTTTCCTGTCCTGTTGAAGGGTCCCAGTCCAAAACGTCGAATGTTTATTCTTTTGCATAGATACTGCCTAGCCTGCTGAGTTCCTCCAGTATTTTGTATGTATTGGTTGGAATTCCAGCATCTGCAGAATTTCTCATTTGTCGGTGAAATATCCTAACTGTCTTGCACAATGGCCCTTCATGCTCTCCTTGTTCTGTTGAGGATTATACAGTCTGTTCATACGTTCACATTTGTTCCAGTTTAATTATTGACATTTGCACATGTGACTGTTCTGTTAATTGATCAAGGCTGTTTGAATTATCATCTTGTAAATTGTTGGTTGCGATTGTGTTGTCTGTTATGTTATTGAACAGCGTTATGCTTGAAACCGAACCATAAGCAATGTTTCACATGCTGGCAATAAAGTGAATCTGAAACAGTCACTAAACTGTGTCGACCAGTTGCTGCTGTGTTGTTTTCGCTTGTGGACATACGATGTCAGAATCAGGTTATCACTGATACATTATGAAATTCACTGTTTTGTGGCATTGGTACAGTGCCACACATCAAAAGACTGTTACAATAAGAATATTGAAAAATAAGAGGTGCAAACAGAAAGCTACAGTGATGTAATACACATGAACTATCCAAAAATCTGACGTCGGACAGGAAGAAGCTGTTCCTAAAATTCAAGCTATCGTAGGGGAAGAGCTATGTCTTTGTGAAGCAAAGTCTCTGATGTCCCTCTGGTACTGTAATCTTGCTCTGAGGGCATCAATTTTATTTTGCAGAGCATGTACATTAGCCAGGATTGTAGCGAGTGACGGACCTTATGGCCTTGCAGTCCAAAATGTGTAGCTCAATAGATTTTTTTTCAAAACATATTAAAGAATGTAGCTTTCTAAATTACCCAAGGCTGGTACTGTAGACTCTCACGGATTCTACAGTTGCACCATGGAGAGCATTCTAATTGCGGAATCACTATCTGGTATGGGGGTGGGGGGGGGGGGGGCCTTCTGCACAGGATCGAAATAAGTTTGCAGAGTGTTGTAAACTTAGTCAGCTCCATCATTGAGGAATGCCTCAAAAAGGCAGCACCTATCATTAAAGACCTGCATCACACAGGTCACGCCTCTTTACCATCAGGGCAGAAGCAGAATCGTGAAGGCACACACAGTCAACGATTCAGGAACAGCTTCTTTCCCTCTGCCATCCGATTTCTGAATGGACATTGAACAGTACTTCGCTACTTTTTTTATTTTTATTTGTGCAGTACTTATTTAACTATTTAATTGTTTCCTGTTACTATGCATTACATTGAACTGCTGGCACAAAGTCAACAAATTGAAGTACCGCTGATGTTAAACCGGATTCTGATTCAAGAAAATACGGCTGACGGACAGGATTGCATGGAAAATTTTAAGGCAGGGCCCCGAGTCATTAATATGCTGCTGGCTCATATACAGTCTTTGCAAAATATAATTTTAGTCCTTTAGCGATAATATTTGATTATTTCATTCGAAGCTGCACACAAAGAGTTGCCATTCTCCGGCGCCATTTTAACCAAAGTGTGGCGAAACTTGCGAGCTGCCCCCAGCACTGAGTTGTTAACGCATTTCACTGCACGCTTGCATGTGCATGTGATTCAAAAAATGATCATGCAAATCTAATTTTGCTCCAGTCAGCCTGCAATAGCAACTCTTTGTTGAACTGCTCCCACCGAGTACCCGGTTCTGTAAACAGTGGCGCTCCCACTAACACTCTCGGGGGGAGATTCCCCATTGATCTAAGTAAAGGAAACAACTTATTTTCACTCCGCCTACCCACCTTCCGCCCGGTGAACGTTCTCCTCCCTCCCCACACTTACTCCATGCTTCGGGCCCAGTCGCCTCTCCACTCCGCCTCTTCTCCCCAGCCTCCCCGGCTCCGGTGCCGATCTCTGAGTCCGTCTGCGGAACCGCTCCTAAAGCGATTCGCTGCCGGAAAGAGGCTGCTGTCCGCGACCTGACCCCGGAACCGAGAGCTCTCCATTCCTCCCCGACACTCTGTTTCCAAAACGACTCCCGCCGCTCGTTGACAAAATGGCGCTCGCAGGTCGCGCTGAAGCAGACTGCGCATGTGCACTGCTGCCGGCTGTCAATCAGGTCAAGGGGCGGGACCGTACGGCGCATCCGCTCTGCTACCCGCTGTCAATAAGATCATGGGGGCGAGATTTTAATAGGGTCCAGGAGCCGTACCTGCCGACTCGCAATCTGGTCAGGGGGACCTGTTCCCGTTCGGATGACGTGAAAGTGAGGGTCGCCGGAATTTGACCCAATCTATTCTGCTCAGAGTTTGAGCCTGCCATTTTAAACACGGATCAGCTTGCACTGCTCCCAAAAAGTGGTTGAGCAAATAAAAAGCATTTAAAAAGTTAAAATTAAAATCCCTCACTCGAGTCGGAGTGTGTACTGGGAACGTGCGGGAGCTGATATCCGACAGGAACAGCCCCACTCGCAAAATGCTGGAGAAATTCAGCAGGTATGGCAGAATCGATGGAAATGAAACCCTTTTTCGGGACTCGGAGTAACGAACTCGCCCACTGAGTTTAACGCATAAAAGCGCTTAAGGTATATCTGGGGAGAGAGGCTGAGCACAAAGTCCCTTCCTGGTAACTCTTCCGTCCCTGGTTCGTTGCAGACTCGGCTGTATCACATTCCGGATATCTTAATTTCCATCAGAACAAAGTAACATAAAGTCAAAGTAAATTTATTCTCAAAGTACGAATATATTACCATATATATCGCCTTGATATTCTTTTTTTCTTGCAGGCAATACAGGATTTTTAAAATGATTTTTAAACGAACCCATTGAGCTTGCTCCACCATTAAATCGTGGCTGCTTATTCCGCTTAACTAATTCCCTGCTATACAAAAAAAATCTAAGCGTGTCTTGAATATATTTAGTGAACTAGTCTCCACTGCTTCCCTGGACAGAGAATTCCATAGATGCACTATTCTATGAGCAGTTTCCCCTTAACTGCAACTTAAATCTATTCCCCCAAATCTTGAAACTACTTCTAGGCTGGCTTACCAGTAGAAACAACTTTCCTGCCTCTATCTTATCTATCCCTTTCATAACTTCAGATGATCCCAGAAGAGGTACATGATGAAACAGTCCAAAGTCAGCATGGTTTACATAAGGGAAAATGTTGCCTCACAAATGTGTTGAAATTCTGATGAAATAAGAAGCAGGATCGACAAAGGAGAATCAGTGGATGTTGTTTACTTGGATTTTCACAAGGTCTTTGACAAGGTGCCACACACAGGGCTGCTTAACAAATTAAGAACCCACAATATTATAGGAAAGATACTAGCATGGATAGAGCATTATCTGATTGGCAGCACGCAGAGTGGCAATACAGGGAGTCATTTCCTGTTGGCTGCCAGAGGCGAGTGGTGTTCAATATATGTCAATGAGTTGCTTGACAATATTGATTGCTCTGTGGCCACGTTTGTGGACAAAATGAAGATTGGTGAGGGGGCAGGTATTGTTGAGGAAGCAGACAAGATACAGAAGAAGTTAGACAGGTTAGGAGAGTGGGCAAAGAGATGAAATACAGTGTCAGGAAGTGCATGGTCATAAAAGAGAAGAACAGAGAGAAAACTCAAGACTTGGAGCAGGGACTTGGGAGTCCTCATGCAGGATTCCTTAAAGATTAATTTGCAGGTTGACTCAGTGGTGAGGTCGACTAATGCAATGTTAGCATTCATTCTGAGAGGACTGGAATATAAAAGCAAGGATGAAATGTTGAGGATTTATAAGACACTGGTGAGGTCTCACTTGGAGTATTGGGAGCAGTTCTGGGCCTCTTATCTGAGGAAGGATGTGCTGACTTTGGAGGGGGTTCAGAGGAGTTTAACAAAAATGATTCTGATAGGAAAGGCTTATCAAATGCAGAATGTTTGATGGCTCTTGGCCTTACTCACTGGAATTCAGAAGAATGAGAGAGGATCTCATTGAAACCTATTGATTGTTGGAAGGCTGAAAATGGATGTGAAGAGGATGTTTCCTACAGTGGGGGAGTCTAAGACCACAGGACCAGAATAGCGGGACGTCCATTTAGAACAGAGATCAGGGGGAAATTCCTTAGCCAGAGAGTAGTGAATCCATGGAATCTGTTGCCTCAGATGGCTGTCAAAGCCAAGTCATTGAGTATATTTAATGAAGAGGATTAGACAGGGCATGAAGAGGCATGGGACAAGGCAGGAGATTGGGGCTGACAGAAAATGGATCAGTGATGAAATGACAGAGCAGACTTGATGGGCCAATTGGGCTCCTGTATCTTATTGTCTTATTTCATCTAATTCACCTGAATTTCAGCAAGTATAGTCCCAGGTAACCCAATCTCTCCTCATAGGTGAACCCCCTCATTCTAGAATCAACTTGGTGAACCTCCTCAGCACCGCCTGCAAAGCCAGTATATCCTTCCTTAAGTAAGAAGACAACAGCTGCACACAGTACTCCACACCAGTACTATGTACAGTTGCATTATAACTTCCCTGCTCTTAAATTCATTCCTTCTAGCACTGAAGGCCAACATTCCATTTGCCATCTTGCACCTGTAAACCAACCTTTTGCAATTTATGCATAAGTGCTCCCAAGTTGCGAAGTAACATTGCAGCTCTGTAAAACCCTGGTTAGATAGCATTCGGAATATGATATTCAATTCTGGTCACCTCATTATAAAGAGAATGTGTTAGCTTTAGAGAGGTTGCAGGGAGATTTACCAGGATTATGCCTGGATTAGAGAGCATGTTTTAAGAAGATATGTTGTGTGAGCAAGGGCTTTTCTTTTGAAGCAAGAGGATATGATAGAAGTGTACAAAATGATAAGAGGCATAGAATGAGTATATAGCTAGAGGCTATTTCCTAGGGTGGAAAGGGTGATTGCAGGGGTCATAATTTCAAAGTGACTGGCGGAAAGTATAAGGTGATGTCAAAGGCATGTATTTTGGGAAGGTGGGTGAAATACTCAGCTAGGGCTGGTGGTAGAAGCAGATACTGTGGGAAAATTTAAGAACCTCTTAGATAGACAAATTAATCACTGGCGTTTAGGGCAGCGATGAAGTTCCTCCATCTCTGTCCCAACAGAGATAGCCATCTTCTCTATTGTAACATACACGTATACAAAACAATTACATATACAATTTTAGTGTTTAGGCAATATCATCCCAGATTTCCCCTCTTTATTTCTTGTACATTGCGACAGACGCAACAAAAGAAATTTTACTCGCTTGGATTTAATTAATTAATTAATTTATGAACGATTGTGCCCTGCTGTTGTGCAGGGGGACGTAGAACATAGAATACTACAGGCCCATTGGCCTGAACTTTTAATGTACTGTAAGATCAATATAACCCTTATCTCTTATGTAAGTCTCCGTTTTTCTATCATCTACACCAGGGGTGTCAAACTCATTTTAGGTCACGGGCCGGATTGAGAAAAATGCGACTTCATGTGGGCCGGATCAGTTGTGCATGCGCGCATGCTCCCACAGCTTTCGTTGCCTTCATTTTTTTCAACCTGCTCTCATGTGTCTCAGTCTCTGCTATATCTAAAATTGCTTAACTTTACGAATTTCATTTTTTATGAAGCAGATTGCCTAGCAAGCATTCTTTTTATGTTTGGTATTAACTTACAGACGTAGATTACAAGAAAGTAGGCAACGAGAAAGTAACGATGCTATTTCGGCTAAGATTGTTTTGGGAGCCATACCTTTTCCATTAATAAACCGTTTGAAATCAAGCATTAGCAAACACAAATGTAGACCTAATGCAGGGGTGTCAAAATCAAATACACAGTGGGCCAAAATTTAAAAATTGGTATAAGTTGAGGGCTGGACTGGTTCAGCGTTTATTGCAAAACTTATTGAAATGAATTTATTACACATATTAACCTGGAACTAACAAAGCTTAGGTTATTGCCTACAAAAACAACATTGAACATTAAATAAATAAAAAATCAGTTGCATTTATTTCTTATGGCTTTATCTGCAGTTTTTCCGGAGTAATTTCTAATGAAAACATTTTTCCACAGGCCAACACTCTGTGATTCACACTAGGCATCTCATCTTGGATGCAAGTTCATCAATGTTTGGAGTCAGGCTCTGAGCTGAGGAAATCCTCAGAATTGAGTGAAGGTGTGTATCAGAAAGACGACTCCTGTGTGATGTTTTGTTTATCTTCATCAAAGAAAACAGTTGTTCACACAGATATGTGCTGCCAAACATAGAGAGCATTTGAGCAGCTTGGGTACGCAGCTGGGGCATTGTGTCGGGAATGAAACGTAGAAACTGTGCAGCGCCCACCGAGTCATACTTTGCCTTGAGTGTGTCACTACATTGGAGTTCAATCGGCTCCATTTGTATGTTGGTTGGTGTGCTTTCCACGTCAGCTGCAAATGGATTACTGAGCAGTTCAAACCTGCATTTTTGGGCTTCAAAGTCGGCAAATCGCCGTGTGAAGTTGGCACCAAGTATGCTAAGTTTTTCAGCAAACTTTGCACGTGGGAACACTGCGGTGGGAACACTGCTGTGGAAACCTGCTCTTTCATAGTTTGGCAACACGGAAAATCGCTCAAGTTTTCTTGCTGCATCTGCATCTCCCACAGGCGCTGCTTGGTTTTAAAAGCCCTCACTGCAGCGTACATGTCTGTGATCACACGACCCCGCCCCTGAAGCTGCAGGTTGAGCGCATTGAGATGGTTCGTGATGTCACACAGAAACGCCATTTCACAAAGCAACTTTTTATCCCGGAGCTCTGTTGCGTCTTTCCCTTTGCTTTCCATGAACTGACAGATCTCCTCACGCAACTCGAAACATCTTTTCAGTACTTTTCCTTGGCTTAACCATCGCACCTCTCTGTGATAGGGTAAATCATTATATTCTGAACCCAACTCCTCCAGAAACGACTTGAATTCGCGGTGATTTAAACCTTTGGCTCTTTTGAAGTTTACTGCTCGTGTTATGGTGCTCATTATATGTTCCATTTTCAAGGCTTTGCCACACAACGATTCCTGGTGTATGATGCAGTGATAAGCTGTCAGCTCACCTGCACCGTTTTCCTCCCGCAGCTTCTCCCGGATCCTGCCCACCAATCCACTCTTCTGACCACACAACGCGGGCTTCTGTTTCTTGTCCAGATGCTTGTATTTGTCGTGGTGTTTCGTTTCATAGTGTCGTCTTACGTTATATTCTTTAATTACAGACACACCGTCTCCGCACACAAGACAAACAGGTTTGCCCTTTATATCTGCGAACATATACTCTGCCTCCCACCTGCCTTGAAAACCCCTGTTTTCAAAGTCCACCTTTCGTTCAGCCATATTTGGGGTGAGGGATAGCTGAAAGTTGACCACACGTGACTAGCGCCATAAGGATGCTGATGAGAGAGTAAGGCAAGCGCGAGCAATGCACTGGCAGTGCATTGTGGGATTTGTAGTATTAGTGGTGCATGCAATATACCGGCAGGCCAGCTCTAATAGAGAAAAAAAATTATTCTTTAATGATATTCAGGAAATAAATCAGGGAAACTGAATAAACACTAAAAACCCTGAAAACCTGGTACCTGAATAAACTCAGCATTAGCCATATCATACACCATAGGCGCTTCGATTACTGGGGCCAGCTTTAATAGTAATTAGATATTATCTCGTGGGCCAAAGATAATTCCACCGCGGGCCAAATCTGGCCCGCAGGCCTTGAGTTTGACATATATGATCTACACGATCATCACGAGGAAACATTGAAGATTGATTGGGCACATGAAGAGAGGGGAGGCAAACTTCATCATCAAGACAGCTCTTCATTGGGTCCGTGATGGGTAGAGGAAACACGGGAGACCACAGTCAATAAAGTGCTATACCGTAGAAGCAGAAATGAGGACCCTGAACCGTACCTGGGTTACAATGTTTGACCAGCATTGACCCTTGTGCCACTCTCTATAGCCAACCAGAGAAAGCCACATTTATCCCAACTGTTTACTATCCATCCTAATACAGTCTTCATTATTAAGTGCTGTGTCATGTGACATAGATGATCATGATCTATGACCAGACTTGTTCTTGGTAATTTTGTCTGCAGAACTGATTTGCCTTTACCTTCTTCTGGATTGTGTCTTTAGAAGATGGGTGACCCCAGCCATTATCAATTCTCTTCTAAGATTGTCTGCCTGGCATCAGTGGTCGCATAACCAGGACTTTGGTCTCCCGCGTTTCCTCCAATGGTGTCACATGGCCCTCATCGGGGCCTAAGCAGGTGCTATACCTTACCCAAGGGTGACCTGCAGGCTACCGGAGGGAAGTAGCACCTTACACCTCCTTTGGTTGAGTGTATCTCTACCTCGTCACCCATCTAATAAGTTACCCCAATTTAATGCATCCTGATTTATGGATTTGTCTTTTCTACAGCACCTTACCAGTCACCTTCTGGGAATCCAAGTAATCAAAATCCACCTGTTCACATTTTTATCCAGTGGACGCATTATTCTCTCAAAGAACTCCAGTAAGTTTGTCCAACAGAAGCTGCCCTTCATAAACACAAACAATTCTGCAGGTGCTGGGAATACAGAAGAACACTCACAAAATGCTGGTCAGGATGCTTCTATGCCAATAAATCAACAGTCAACATTTTGGGTGAAGACCCTTTATCAAGACTGGAAAGGAAGGGGGGAAGATGTCAGTGGCGGGGAGGGGAATGAGAACAAGCAAAATAGATGAAGCCACAGGGGTACAGCTATGATGTATCCTTAGCCTCCTGCTCTACTCGCTTTACACCTATGACTGTGTGGTTAAGTACATGTCCAACACCATATACAAGTTTGCTGATAACACCACTGTTGTGGGCTTTATTAAAGGAGGTGATGAATCAGCTTAAAGGAAGGAGGTTGAAAATTTGACTGAGTAGTGTAATAACAGAAACCTTTCACTCAATGTCAATAAGAACAGGGAACTAATTATAGACTTCAGGAACAGGAAAACCATAGGATCGACAGTACTGTCGATGTTTCGGGAGGAAACGCTTCGGCAGGACACGAGAGAAAAAGCCCCAAAACTTCCATCACCTCCAACTGGATCCCACCACCAAATACATTTTTCCGCCTCCTCACTTTTTGCTTCAGCAGGGATCACTTCCTTTGCAACTCCCTTGTCCATTCATCCCTCCACATTGATCTCCCTCCAGTCACTTATCCTTCCAAGCAAAATAAGTGCTACACCTGCCCCTACACCTCTCCCCTCACTACTATTCAGGGCCCCAAACAGTCCCTCCAGGCAGGATAAACTTCACCTGTGAGCCTGTTGGGGGTGGTGTTCAGTGCTCCAGGCGTGACATCTTGTATATCAGTGAGACCCGATGTAGATTAGGAGACTGATTCACCAAGCTACGCTCTGCCTGCCAAAACAAGCGGGATCTCCCAGTAGCCACCAATTTTATTCCTCATCATCATTTGAAATTCTGCCAAGAATTACATCATCAGCAAATTTACAAATTGATGGCATTTGAGCTGTGCCCAGCCACAGAGTAAAGGATGTAGACAGAGTATAGTAGTGGGTTAAGCATGTATCCTTGAGGTGTTCCAGTGTTGATTGTCAGCAAAGAGGAGATGTTATTTCCATTCCGCATAGACTGTGTTCTCCTAGTAATGTCTTCAAGGAGGGAGGTACAGACTCCCAGGTTTTGAAGCTTGGTGATTAGAACTGAGTGTGTGATTGTGTTGAACGCTGAGATGTAATCAACAAATAGGAGCCTGACATAGGACAAACAACCAATACGTAAAAGAAGAAAATTTGTTCAAATACAAAAAAAAGATAAATGTATAAATAAATAAATAAATTTCAGAAGCCAAACTGTGCAAATGCAAAACAAAATAATCCTGAGAACATGAGTTATAGTGTATTGGAAAGTCAGTCCAAAGGTGGTGGAATCAGTTTAGAGTTGAGTTGAGTGAAATTATACATCTGGTTGGAGGTGAAACACCTCATATTCCATTTCAGTAGATGCCAACTTGATGTCATGAACATCAATTTCTCAAACTTCCAGTAATTCCCCTCCTCTCTTTTTCCATTCGAGATTCTAGCTCCTCTCTTACCTCTTTCTCATTGCCCTGCCTGCCTATCACCTCCCTCTTTTGCCCCTCTACCTTCCCTTTCTCCCATGGCCCAGTCTTCTCTCCTATCAGATTCTTTCTTCTTCAGCACTTTACATTTTCCACCAATCATCTCCCAGCTTTACACTTCATCTCCCAATTCACCCACCCACCTACCTCACCCTCAGCTGTCTTTACCCATCATCTGCCAGCTTGTACCCTATCTCCTTGTACCACCCTGGGTTCTTTCTCCCTAATTTCCAGTCCTGATGAAGGGTCTTAGCCCAAAATGTCAACTGTTTATTACCCTCCATAAATGCTGCCTGATCTGCTGAGTTCCTTCAGCAATTTGTGTATGTTACTAAGGGAAAAAAAAACATTTTTTTGAAGAAGGTTCCTCATGTCTATGAGATGTGAAAAGAGAATTGACTGTCAGATATGCACTCAGTGCCAACTTTATTAGTTACACCTGTTACCTGCTCATTAATGCAAATATCTGATTAGCAAGCTATGATACAACAGCACAATGCATAAAAATATGCAATCATGATCAAGAGGTTCAGTTGTTGTTCAGACTAAAGATTAGAATGGGGAAGAAATGTGATCTAGTGACTGAGGAATGCCAGATGGAGTTGTTTGAGCATTTCACAACTGCTGATTTCCTGGGATTTTCATCACAACAGTCTCGAGACTTTACAGAGAATGATGCGGAAAACAAAAAAAAACATCCAGTGAGCATCAGACCTGTGAGGGAAAATTCCTTGTTAGTGAGAGAATTCAGTAGAGAATGGCCAGATGGACTTAAGCTGACAGTAACTCAAAGAACCATAAGTTACAAAAGTGGTGTGCAGAAGTGTATATCTGAGTGCATAACATATCCAGCCTGGAAGAGAAGATTCGGCATGACATCTAAAATTTCGACAAGCTTCTATAGATGTGTAATGATGAATATGTTGAGTGGCTGCACTACGGTCTGGTGTGAGGGGCAGTAATGCCTTGAGCGGAAGATCCTGCAAAATGTAGTGGATTGGGCAGAGTACATCATGGGTGAAGTCCTCCCAACTATTGAGCACATCTACATGAAATGTTGGCACCCATCATCAGGAATCTCCCCCATCTAGGACATCCTCTCTTCTGACTGCTACCATCAAGAAGAAGGTACAGGAGCCTCAGGAATCGCAACACCAGGTACAGGAACATATTACAGCCCCCTCAGCCAACAGGCTCTTGAAAAAAAAGAGCTAACTTCAATTAACTTCACTAGCCCCGTTAGTGAGGCACTCCTACAACCAATGGACTCTTCATCTCACGTTCTCAATATTTATTGCTTGTTTATTACTAGTTGCATTTGCACAGTTTGTTGTCTTTTGTATTCTGCATGTACACCCTAGTTGAATGGTCTTTCATTGATTCTATTACAGTTGCAATTCTATTGATTTATTGATTATGCCCACAAGAAAATAAATCTCAGGTTTCTATATATTGACATATGTGTACTTCAATAATAGAATTTACTTTGAATTTTGAACTTTGGAGTTTGGATGGGCTACAACAGCAGAAGACCTCACTGAGTTTCACTCCTGTACTTAATAACATGGCTATTGAGCATAGTTGAAAGAATAAGAATACAGAGTCTTCAAGATGAAATCGCAGTCAAAGTAATCTTGAGGAGGAAAAGGAAGACTAGCAAGTTAGTGAAATAACGTGTTTCATATGGACAGGGCAGTTGGGGGTACTGGAAGAAAGAAGAAAAATCAGTTTAAGGTTGAACAGAAATAAAAAATATATAAACAGAATTGCAAAAACTCATAAGAATGAGTTGTTTTAATGCAAAATTTGTGGTTCCAGAGTGGGGGAGCTTATCCAAATGATCCACTGATACAGTCATCATGGAGAACTGGACTCAGAACACATGCACATTTACTCCTCAATCAGACTTCATTTTACATATGCACAAGGAGAACAGGATAGAGTTATATTGGCCCTTCAGCTCATCTCGTCCATGCTGAACCATTTAAGCTGCCTTCTTCCATCGACCTTACCAGGATTATAGCCCTGCATACTCCTACCATCCATGTACCTATCTAAACCTCTTAAATTTTGAAATCGAACTTGCATGCACCACGTGCATTGGCTTGTTCCCCAACCTCACACCCCTCTGAGTGAAAAGGTTTCCCCTCATGTTACCTTTAAGCTTTTCACTTTTTACCCTTAACCCCTGACCTGTAGTTCCCAACCTCAGTGGAAAATCCTGCTTGCACTTAACTTATGTATACCCCTCAAAATTTTATATGTCTCTGACAAATCTCCCCTCAATCTTCTATGTTCCAAGGATTAAAGTCCTAACCTATTCAATTTCCTATAACTCAGGTCCTCCAGTCACAGCAACATCACATTGGAGCACTGTTAGACCACGTTCAAGAATGCCTAGTTGTTATTCCATACCCAAACTTCGTAAAGTCTGATCACCTGGCTGTACTTCTACTCCCTGAGTATAGGCAGAGATTGAAGACCGTAGCACCAGCAGTGAGGTCCAAAACAGTATGGACAATAGAAGCACAGGAGTTGAAGAACCTGCTGGGTTCTTCCAGCATTTTGTGTGTGTTGCTTTGTATTTCCAACATCTGCAGAACTTTTTGTTTTTAATATCAAAAGATTAATCTGTTAAGCAAAAAGGATAAGAATGGAGAATTTTAAGAATACAAGCAGTGACATCTCTCTGGAAACCAACCATTGCAGGACAGATGCCCCCCATGTCAGAAACATGGAGATTACATTGGGATGTAGAGGAACATATGACTCCTTTTCCCAAGTATTACCTTTTCTATTTTTCGACTCTGCAGCGAGGGTCATGAAAGCCCAATGGGTGTGCAGAGAGGTATTTAGTTTTGAAAATTTGTGTGCATGTCAACTGAGCCAATAAAGATAACTGTGCATAAAACAGATTCCCCATGTGCTTAACAGATCATTATTGTTCTGGGTTAACATCTGCCACAGTGGAAACATGGAATCAGCAGGACTTGAATCTTGCAGAGAAACCCTAATGGGTTTCTAGACCATTATTTTAACTACTCAGCTATGACTACAGTAATCCCTAGGGTTGACTCAGCAGCAGGGGCAGTGATCGTTTCTGCTCTCCTGGTGAAGGTGGTGCCCAGGTCGCCTTCTAGAGCCACGGTGGTTCGTGTGGTGAGGGCTTTCAATGACAAGAATCTTAGATTTGGACCCAGCTCTCAGGCAGTAATGGTAATGGGGATACTGGCCTGATCAACTGGGCTCTGACTCATTACTGATCCTTTAATCAAGTAGATGACCAGGTTTTGCTTAACATTCAAAACATTGAGGCACCAAGTATAAAATTTGGTTACTGAGTGTAACTCCGGATGGCATTCAGATGCAGACTCACTGGGAGGGTATTGGTGGAAAGAATCTCCCTTCCTCTTGGGAGATTCTTCCCTTCTTCTGCTTACTTGCAGGCCTGGATGTTCCATTGGGCTTTGAGACCGTAAGACATAGGAGCAGAATTAAGCCATTCAGACCATCAAGTCTGCTCTGTCATTCCACCATGGCTGATCTATTATCCCTCTGAATACTTCTCTCCTGCCTTCTCCTGTAACCTTCGACACCCTGATTAAGCAAGAACCTATCAAATTCCTTAACTATACCCAATGACTTGGCTTGTACAGCCATCTGTGATAAAGAATTACCCAGATTCACCACCATCTGCTTATGAATACTTTCCCCATCTCTGTTCTAAATAGATGTCCCTCTATTCTGAGGCTGACCCCTCTGGTCCCAGACTTCCCCCACTATAGGAAACATTCTCTCCACACCCACTCTGACTAGGCCTTTCAACATTCAGTAGTTTTCATTGAGATCCTGCTCCCCTCATTCTTCTAACCTCCAGTCAGTATAGACACAAAGCCATCGAACTCTCCCCACACATTAACCCTTTCATTCCTGGGTTAATTATTGCGAACCTCTTCTGGACCCTCTCCATAGCCAGCACATCCTTTCTTAGATAAGTGGGGAAAGCTGCTCACAATACTCCAAGCCTTAGCATTGCATCCTTGCTTCTAAAAACTTAGTCCTCTTGAAATGAATGCTTACATTGCATTTGTTCTCCTTGCCATCAACGCAACTGCCAGGTAAACTTTAGGGAACGCTGTACGAAAACTCCCTTGTCCTTCGACTTTTGAATTTTCACCCTATTTTGAAAACAGTGCATTCTTTGACCAAAGTGCGTGCATGTACTTCTCTACACTATGTTCCATCTGTCACTCCTTGCCCATTCTCCCAATCTAAAGACACCCTGCATCCTCATCACTACCTGTCCTTCCACATATCTTTGGATCATCTGGAAACTTGGCCATAAAGCCTTCAATTAATGCATCTAAATCATTGACATATAATGTATAGAAGCTGTCCCAATATTGCCCCTGTGGAACACTACTAGTCACAGGCACCAAACCAGAAAAGATTCCTGTTATTCTCATTCTTTGCCTCCTACCAGTCAGACAACCTTTTATCCATGATAGTATCTTTCCTGCAGTACTATGGGCTTTTACCTTGTTCAGCAACCTCATGTGTGGCACTTTGACAGAGTCCTTCTGAAAATCCAAATAAACTACATTGACTGACTATCTTTTATCTATCATGTCTATTATTTCATCAAAGAATTCCAACAGATTTGTCAAGCAAGGTTTCCTCTTCTGTCCTATTTTGTCTTGTGTCTCCAAGTACCCCAAAATCTCATGCTTAATAATGGACCCCAACAGCTTTCCTGCCATGGACATTTGCAATTTTCCAGTACTCTGGATCCATTTCAACATCCAGTGATTCTTGAATAATCCTCCACAACCTCTTCAGCTACCTGGGCTACTCAAATAGGTGACTTATCTACCTTGAGACTTTTCAGCTTCGTAAGTGACTTCTTCTTAGTAAAAACAATGACACCTGATACTCTTGCATTTCTGGAATTTTGTTAGTATCTCCCACAATGAAGAATAACACAAAATATTTATTAAGTTTGTCCACCATTTATTTGTTCCCCATTACTACCATTCCAACAGTCTGATATATGCTATTATCTGTCTTTTACTCTTTATACATCTTAAAAAACTTTTTGTAATCCCTTTTATATTATTGGCTAGCTTACCTTCATATTTCATCTTTTTTTGTATGGGTTTCTTAGTTGCCTTCTGTTGCTTTTTCAAAGCTTCCCATTCCTCTACTTTCCCAATAATTTTTGTCCTATTATATGCCCTCACTTTTGCTTTTTGTTATCATTAACTTTGCTTGTCACTCACAATTGCCTCATCCTCCCTTTATCTTCTTTATCTTTCCAGCACCTTCCAGAAACTCCAGCCATTGCTTTTCTTCTAGCGTCCCCTTCCAATCAACTTTGGTCAGCTCCTCTATCTTGCCTCTGTTGTTCCCTTTACTCCACTGTGGTATGGACACATCCTCTTTTAGCTTCTCCTCCTCAAACTGCAGGGTGATTTTTTTTCATACTATGATATCTGCTTCCTAAAGGTTCCTTCACATTCTTACTAATCAAACTGGGTCATTACGTAACACCCAATCCAGAATTGTTATTCCCCTAGTGGGTTCTACTGCAATATGCTCTAAAAAGCCACCTCATAGACCTTTTACACATTGCCTCTTTTGGGAGCCAGCATGAACCTGATGCAGCCAGCATGCAGCCAATCTGCCTGCATATTGAAGTCCTCCATGATTTTTGCCCCATTGCACATTTTACATGCCTTTTCTATCTCCCATTGTAATCTGTAGCCCACATCCTGGCTATTGTTTGGAGGTCTGTAGAAAACTCCCATCAGGGAATTTTTTACTTCCGGAATTTCTTATCTCTTCGAACAAGGATTCTACATCTTCAGATCCTATATCTCCTCTTTCTAAGGATTTATTTTCTCTAGCAACAGAGCCATCCCACTTACTCTGGCTAACTGCCTGTCATTTTGATACAATGAGTATTCTTGGATGTTAAGTCCTACCTATAATCTTCTTTCAGGCATGACTCAGCATTGCCCATAGCATCACACCTGCCAAATACTAACTGTGATACAAGAGGAGCCACTTTCTTCCATATATTGAAAACATTCAAATTTAACACCTTCTGTCCTCAATTCATCACCCTTTTCGATTTTGACCCCCGTTACACCTTAACTCCATCCCACTGACTGCAAATTTGCCGTATCATCTGCACCGAGTTGGATGTCAATTCAAGATTATTGTCATTTTGACCATAAACTGCTGGTACAGTACACAGTAAAGATGAAACAACGTTCCTCCAGGACTCTAGTGCTACATGAAACACCACAAAACTGCACTGGACTATGTGAGACAGCACAAGGCTACACTAGACTACATAAAACAACATAAAAACTGCACTAGACTACAGACCTGCACAGGGCTACATAAGGTGCACAAAACAGTGCAGGGCAGTAAAATAATTAATAAACAAGACAATAAGCATAGTAGAGGACAAATTACAATATAATAATAAATTATGTAGATATCAGTCTAGACTGGGTATTGAGGAGTCTGAAGGCTTGGGGGAAGAAACTGTTGCACAGTCTGGTCTTGAGACCCCGAATGCTTCGGTACCTTTTGCCGGACGGCAGGAAGGAAGGAGAAGAGTTTGTGTGAGGGGTGCGTGGAGTTCTTCAGAATACTGTCAGCTTTGCGGGTGCAGTGTGTGGTGTAAATGCCCGTAATAGCGGAAAGAGAGACCCCAATGATCTTCTCAGCTGACCTCGCTATACGCTGCAGGGTTTTGCAATCCGAGACAGAGCAATTCCCGGACCAGACAGTGATGCAGCTGCTCAGGATGCTCTGGATACATCCTCTGTAGGATGTGGTGAGGATGAGGGGTGGGAGATTGACTTTTCTCAGCCTTCGCAGAAAGTAGTGACGCTGCTGGGCTTTCTTGGCTATGGAGCTGGTGTCGAGGGACCAGTTAAGATTCTCTGCCAGGTGAACACCAAGAAATTTGGTGCTCTTAACGATCTCAAAGGAGCAGCCGTAAATGTTCAGCGGAGAGTGGTCGCTCTGTGCTCTCCTGAAGTCAACAACAATCTCTTTTGTTTTGCTCACATTTAGAGACAGGTTGTTGGCTCTGTACCAGTCTGGGAGCTCTGTACAGTGTGGTGAACTATGTGCCTGTCGGGACACGCCCCTGCTGACTGCTCCTGTGGCTCCTCCCACAGGCCCCTGTATGAAGGAGATCTGCGGCCTGACGCTCGGCCTCAGTCTCCAAGACCTTGTATGATAGACACTCACTCCTGGTTCCTTCTTCCAGTCAATAAAAGCCGATATCTCGCCTTACGTCTCAGTGTGAGTTATTGATGGTGCATCTTACAGTCAGCTCCTCTCTGTATGCTGTCTCGTCGTTCTTGCTGATGAGACCCACCACGGTCGTGTCATCGGCGAAAATGATGATATGGTTCAAGCTGCGTATTGCTGCACAGTTGTGGGTCAGCAGAGTGAACAGCAGTGGACTGAGCACACAGCCCTGGGGGGGTGGGGGGGGGCGTGCTTAATATGATGGTGTTGGAGATGCTGCTCCCGATCCGGAATGACGGAAGACTTCCAGTCAATTGGCCCATCCTCTGCCTATCCCGTCGGTTCCCATCTCCCTGCCAAATTAGTTTAAACTCTGACAGCTGGAGCAAACTTGCCTGTATGGGTGGGTACTCACTGATTCCCCACCCCCTCGGGTTCGTTTGCAACTCGCCACTTTTGTACAGGTCATACCTTCCCCAGAAGGAATTCCAATGATTTAGTAATCTCCTTGCCCCCTTCATCAATTCTTCACCGACGCATTCATCTTCCAAATTATCCTATTTCTTACTCTCACTCATGCATGGCACAGACAGCAGGTTAGAGATAACTACGAGGTCCTGCTTTTCAGCCTTCTGCCTAACTTCTCATATTCTCTCTTTTAGCACCTCCTCCCCATGTCGTTGGTATCAATATGTACCACGACTTCCGGCTATTCAGCCTCCCGTTTTCAAATGCTGTGGACCAGATAAGACCCTGACCTTGGCATGTGGGAGGCAACAAACCATGCGGGTGGCTCTTTCAGGTCCACAGAATCTGGTGTCTGTTGAACTCCCTATCACTACTGCTCTCCTCTACTTCCCCCACCCCTCCCCTTCTGAGCTACAGAGGCAGGCACACTGCGAGAAATCATGTCGCTGCGGTTTCCCCCTCTTCACTACCTGCATATTTCTGTTCCCCCTCTTGACAGTCACCCAGGTACCCGCCTCCTGCATTTTAGGGGTGACTCCCCGCCTCCAGCTTCGATCTATCACCTCCTCATTTCCCAGTATGAACCGAAAGTCGTCCAACTTCAATGCAGTTCGCTAACAGTCTCTAAGGAGCTTAGCTTGGTGCATTTTTTGTAGGTGTAGTTATCAGGGAGACTTGAGGTCTCCCAAATTTTCCACATTTCACACACGAGGAACGTAGCACTCAGGACCCATTCACAGCGCGCTAACTGTGTACTAACAGGAAAGAAAATTTACTAGTATATTCGCAACCTTAAACGGACGGATTACTTCAACACTAAGACTAAAATAGCGCTTTAATCGTTTTCTTTCAGCATTGATACAAAAAGCGATTTAGATTTGTATTAATATAGAAACATAAAAGAATGCTTCTCCCCGTCGGGGAATTGAACCCCGGTCTCCCGCGTGACAGGCGGGGATACTAACCACTATACTAACGAGGAACTGATGTAACAGCGCGTTGTATAACTCCCCTAACAGAGTACAGGAAGGCAGTATTGCGACATCTGTGGATTTTCTTTTGTTTGCGAGGGGACTACAGCATTGTTTGGTTTTTTTTACTGTGAAGCCTCTCGGAGATCTCAGGATTGCTTTCCATATGATTATAAGGGCATAAGACATAGGAGCGAATTAGCCGCTTCGGCCCGTCTTATTTGCTCCGCCATTCAGTCGTGAGTGATTTACTATCCCTCTCAAACGTACCCTCGACACCCGGACTACCGCTTTAGAAGTAGCCAATGACTTCGCCTCCACAGCGATGTGTGGCAATGAATTCCACAGATGCACCACCCGTTGGTTAAAATTCCTCCTCATCCCTATTCTAAAGGAACGCCCTTGTATTCTGAGACTGTGCCCTCTGGTCCTAGACTCATCCATTATGGAAAGCACCCTTTCCACGTTCACCCTTTCAATATTCGACAGGTTTCAATGATATTTCTGTCATTTCTCACCCTCATTCTTCTAAACTCTAGCGAGTCAGTGCACGGCCTAAAGCCACTTGTATACGCTAACTACTGTCATTCCTGGGGTCAATCTCGTAAACCTCTGGACCCTCTCTAATGCCAACACACCATTTCTCAGATAAGGGGCCCAGGACTGCTCACAATACTCCCAAGTGCGGTCTGACCAACGTCTTACAAGTTCTGAGTGTTACACCTGTGCTTTTATATTCCAGATCCTCGAGACATTAATGCTTTTGCGGCTTTGACACAAGGCCGGATGAGACGCTCCGATTCGGGCCTGATTGTGCTTTGGTAAGCAAAGTTCACCGTCAATGGAGACATTGCGCTGCTGATCCCGACCTTCCGGAGGGAATCGGGGAAGGTGGGGGGGGGGGGGGGGGAGAGCTTCCTCTGCTCCTTGTGCTAGAACACTCATCTCTGCCTGACATGTATAGTTAGGCCGTTTCTTTTTCTCTTTTCCCACAGCGCCTCGCGGCGCAGTTCCCACCGTTCTGTTGTTCAGAACAGTGTTAGGTGTTAATTACACAGTGTTAATTACCTGAGTCTAATCATCGCAGCCACTCACCTAGCCTCAGAATCAAGCTTCATACCACTGTACGTCGCGAACACTCAATAAAATGCTCTCTCTCTCTCTTTCTCTCTCCCCCCCCACACACACACATATATGTTTAACTAATTAAGAATTAAGATGTGCTTCTTGCTTGTTTTCTCTTTCTCAATTCTGATGAGCAAGCATCCATCTGAATGTTTAAATTCGTTCCACTTTCCGTGGCAGCGGCCCAATCTGCTGTGCGTTTTCAGCGTCTTTTATATTATGTGTTACAGAAGAATATGACTTTATAGAGGGTACATGGAGCTTAGAAAAATATTGGGCTATCGGTAACCCTAGGTAATTTCTAAAGTAGGTACTGTACATGTTTGGCACAACATTGTGAGCCGAGGGGCCAGTACTGTGCTGTAGACTTTCTGTTTTATACAGCAGATAGAACTGCACACAATGGCAGAATCTTCCTAGCCAAGTAAAAACTCAACAGAACTAAAAACTGATGACATAAAAAGGTATCGGTAGGACTTCATTTGAAATAGTACATAAAATATGAAACTTACCGTGTTTTCAAAAACACCGACAATTAACGACCATTGCCATAGCAGAGGATGGTTTCGATCCATCGACCTCTGGGTTATGGGCCCAGCACGCTTCCGCTGCGCCACTCTGCTGTGATGTAAACTTGTTTCCCTTTTTTTTTCTCTCTCTCTTCATCTGTCTGTGACTGTGCGTGTGCTGGTCCGTGAAATCCACTTCATTCCATTTACTCGCTTCACTTCAGATTCAAAATTGAAGACTGTCTATTGTCATTCTTCGGTACACGAATGTAAAGGAGAATCAAATGATTGTAACAGTATATTTACACAATAAATATAAATATGAAAGCAAACATTGTACACAATGTACAAGTATCTGAATATGGCGTATATACCATATATAAATGGACAAATTATGTGTACAGAAAGTGATACTAGGTGTCGGAGTGTACATAAGGTGACTGACAGGAATTGACCACTTAATGCTACTTTGTTGATTCCCCTTTTCCTGCTTTCACTTTCTCTCCGCCTTCTTTCTTACCTTCTGCCGCGCACCTATTGTGCCGTTTATGATTTACCCTAGTCTGCACCCTCGTTAATGTGTTTTAAGTACACCGAGAGCAGCAGGGTATTCGGAAAATGAGTGGGACCTGTAACGGGCCAAAGTTATAACACATTGATGGGCCCAGAGACTTTGGGCAAGGTCCAAGTGAATAGTTCTCATCTATATCCACGTAAGCGAAAGATATTATATAAAGAATTTTCAGCTGGAGTAGGGAAATCCAGCTTTGAGATTACCAAAGATCTAAAAGATTTACTTAAAAAAAATTAAATCCTCAGAGCCTGGGGAGATGTTTTCCTGGCTGCTGTCGGAGACCGAGGAGAGTCCCTTTCAGAGATATTTTGTCAATGTGCCTTCTAATACTTTCACAGATGCGTAGACTAACCTTTACAACTAGCAGAAAATGTTTCCATAGCTTGAAAACTGCTAGGCAATTTAAATGTTTTTCTTTGGTAAATGCACGATACAGATAATTAAAATGAAAATTGAAACAGTACATGCATTTTACTTTATTTATTAATTGGAAGGTTTATTGAAATACAGGACAACAAAGAAAATCTTTCAAGTTTTGTGAACTTTATCTTGGCTGTCTTTACTACAAATCCATTTTCTGTAAGCACTGTCCAGTTTACTTTCACATTCTGATGAAAAATATGTCAATCCTCATTAGATCATCCAAATGTTCCACTTCTAGTCTGTTTCTGGATTTACAGTTGATTGAATCCACACTTGCAGTCAGCACTAGAAGCTTGAAATGCTCCAACTATGTCAAAATTAATTGACTGTTCTTCAAATTCCTGGTTTTAAAGCACATAGTTCAATATACCAGTGAGCATCTTAGTTGAACCAGTCTTAACTTTCTAAAAAAGTACAAATTTGAAATCATGATATTTTTGAGGCAACATCTTTGTTGGAGTTTATGTTAGCTGAGTATTGTGAAAGATTATTATTCAGAGAATGTCAGCTGAATATTGAGAAAGTAGGGAGGCATGGGATCCAAGTGGAGATTGCTTTGTGGATCCAGGACTGGCTTGCCCACAGAAGGCAAAGAGTAGTTGTAGATGGGTCATATTCTGCATGAAGTTCAGTCACCAGTGGAGTGCCTCAGGGATCTGTTCTGGGACCCTTGCTGTTTGTGAATTTTATAAATGACCTGGAAGTGGAGGGATATGTTAGTAAGTTTGCTGATATGACGAATGTTGGAGGTGCTGTGGATAGAGTGGAGGGCTGTCAGTGGTTACAGTGGGACATTGATCGGATGCAAAACTGGGCTAAAAGGTGGCAGATGGAGTTCAACCCAGATAATTGTGAAGTGGTACATGTTGGTAGGTCAAATATGATGGCAGAATGTAATATTAATGGTAAGACTCTTAGCAGTGTGGAAGATCAGAGGGATCTTGGGGTCCGAGTCCATAGGATGCTCAAAGCAGCTGCACAAGTTGACTCTGTGGTTAAGAAGGCACATGGTGCAGGGAGACTTCCGGTGGCTGTAATGGAGTAGGTCGCAGTAGCTACGTGCTCTGAAATTATTCGCTTACTTTGCTGTTTATACCTATCTCGGTGAGAGCACCATGAGTAGAAAACACTCTAAAAAAGAGGCTACTTTAGAGGCTTTGACTGAACTGTTTCAACAAATGTCAGAGAGACTCGAAGAATTGGATAAACTGGATGATTTGGAATCCAAGTTTGACTTGTTACAGAATTCCTTCGAACTGGTTAAATCTGAACTGAAAACGCTTAATGGGAATCTTGGAAGTATTCAGCAGACTGTGAGGACACAGGTTTAAGGTGTTGGGGAGTAGGTACAGAGGAGATAACAGGGATACGTTTTTTACTGACAGAGTAGTGCGTATGTGGAATGGGCTGCCAGCAATGATGGTGGAGGTGAATATGATAGGGTCTTTTCAGAGATATTTGTATAGGTACATGAGGGCTATGCGTAAGCTTAGTAATTTCTAAGGTAGGGACATGTTTGGTACAACTTTGAGGGGCGAAGGGCCTGTATTGTGCTGTAGGTTTTCTATGTTTCTAAAATGCAGAATTGAAGAGAGAGCACGCGAAGGCAGCACTGGGAGAATCAGCAAAGGGATTCTAAGGTAATGTGAGTGTCCAGATTTCAAACTCTGGATAAATGTAGGACTGTGGGACTTGGTCTATAGCTGTGAGTCTCTAGTACTGTGTGCGAGTGTGGGGTTCATTCTGTACCTGTCAGTCTCTGGTACAGTGTGAGAACATAGGATGTAACTTATACCTGTCATTCTCTGGTAGATTGTGACTGTGTTGATGCATTCTCGCCCTGCCATTCTGTTGGACATTGTGAGAGGGAGGGATTCATTTTGTACCTGTGTATCTCTGTTACAGTGTGATTGGGGGTTTATTCTACACATGGTAATGGATGGTATAGTGTGAGAGTGTGGACATCAACCTCTATCTGAGATTGTCTGTTGGAAGGAGATTTCAGGATTCATTCTTTACCTGTCAGCCTCTGTTATAGTACAAAGTGTAGGCTAATACTGTCCTGTCAATCTCTAGTACAGTGTACTAGACATGTACAGACTGAGAGGGGAGGGGAGGAGAAGGAAGGAGAGAGGAGAGGGTGAGTGCGAGGGGAGGAGAGAGGGGAAGAGGAGGGATGAAAGTAGGGGAGGAGATAGGTTGGGGAAAGAGGAGAGGGGGATGGTGAGAGGGGAGTGGTAGGGGAGAGGGTAGTGAAGAGTGTAGCAGAGGAGGAGATTGGAGGATAGAGATGGAGAGTGGAGAGGGAGGGAGGGGAATAAAGGGGGGAAGGGGGAGAGGGGGATGGGGAGAGGTGGGTGGGGGTGGAGGGGAGAGGGGGAATGAGTGGAGAGGGGGAGGGACATGAAGGGAGAGGGAGGAGTAGGGGAGACAGCGAAGGGATAGAGGGGCGAGGGGAGTGGAGAGAATGGGGGAACGGAGGGAGGTGGGAAAGAGGTACGGGGAGGGTAGGGAGTTTGTGGAGAGAGGGAGTGAAGGAAGACTGTGAGTGAGGGGGAAGAGGGTGTGAGGGTAAAAAGTGGAATGAGGGTGTAAGAAGAAGTTGGGGAGGGGGATAATGGCAGAGGGGGAAAGTGGGGAGCGGGGCAGGGAGGGGGTGGGGCAAGAGAGGGGGATTGGAGGAGGGGAGGGTTTGGGGGGAGAGTGTAGGGAGGGGAGAGATAGCAGGAGGCAAGAAGAGGTGGGGAGTGAGGGAGGTGAATGAAGCTGGGAGGAGAGCACAGGAAGGGGCGAGAAAGGGGGAGTGGGGAGAGTAGTAGAGGGTGGAGGAGGATGGGTGAGGGTGGTGGATGGGGATGCGGGAGATGGGAGAGGTGGAGAAGGGGAGAGTGGGAGAGGGTGAGGGGAGGGGAGAGGTTGGGTGAGGGCAGTGGAGAGGGTGAGATGGGTGGGGAAGAGATCAGAGTGGTTAGCGAGTGGTTTAATGGTGGAGAGGGGAAGGGAGAGGAAGAGAGGGTTGAGTGGGTAGGCAGCGGTAGAGTAGGGCAGAGGGAGAGATGGAGAGTTTGGGAGGAAGGAGAGAGGCGTTATGGTGGGAGGGGGAGGGGGGTGTAGAGGGTGGAGGGGACGTGAGATCAGGGTGGATTAGTGAGGAGAGTAGTGTAGAAGAGGGGACAGGAAGTTTAGGGAGGAAATTGAGTGGGGAAGGGGGATGTGTGAGTGCAGAGAGAGGAGGGAAGGGGAGAAAGCAGTTGGGGAAGAGAAGGGAAGGGGAGTGGGGATGGGAGGGGATTGTGAAGGGGGTAGGGAGGGTGGCGACCAAGTTGGGGAGACTGCAGAGAGGGGAGAAATGCTGGAGAGGAAAGTGTTGTGGGGGTAGGGAGGGAGGAGAATGGGGGTTGGGGAGAGAGCAGGGAGAAGACGGAGAGCAGGGTAGAGGGTGGTGGATGATGGGTGAGATGTCGAGTGGGGGAGAGGAGCAATGGGAGAAGAGCGGGGATAGGAGAGGGGAGAAAGGAGGGGACAAGGTGAAGGGAAGGGGAAAGGGTGGTATAGGGAGAGGTAGAGGTAGAATGGATGAGGGAGGGAGGGGGAGAGTGGAGGGGATGTGGAGATGGAGAGAGCAGGTGAGAAAGGGCAGAGTGGGCAGGAAGGGGACATTGAGGGACGAGGGAGAGAGTGTGGTGAGGGTGGAGGGAGGGTTTGGGAGGAAGGAGAGAAGGTGTGGGGAGGGGGAGAGAGGGAGGAGGGGGAAAGAGGGGGGTATAGTGTAGAGTGTAGAGTGTGGTGAGGGGAAGGGAGTGGTGATGAGCAGATGAGTGGGGAGGAGAAGGGGTAGAAGAGGGGAGAGGGGCATAGGGAAGGGTGGAGCGTGGAGATGGAGTGGGGAGGGGGATAGGGTGCAGGGGGAGGGGAAGGAGGAGGAGAGAAGGGGAAGGAAGGGGAGAGGGGAAGCAGGAGTAAGCTAGGAATGAGGGGGCAGAAAAGAGGTGAAGGAGGAGGGGAGGGGGAGTGGATGGTAGGGGGAAAGGGTGTTGGTTGGAGCGAGGGGAGAATGGGGGCATGCAGGGAGAAAGAGAAGGGGTGAGAGAGGTGGGAATGTAGAGCGGGGTAGAGGGTGGAGGGTGGATGCAAGAGATGGGTGGAGGGGGCTGGGGGAGTGAGTTGGGGGAGTTGAGATAGTAATGGCAAGGGGAGAGATGGGGGAGGGTGGGAGAGGTCTGTGTGGGTACCGTGGGTAGGATGTAGAGGGGGAGAAGGTGAAGGAAGAGTGAGGGTAGTGAAGAGTGGGTGGAGTGGGTGAGAGGGTTTAGTTGGGAGGGAGGGGAAGAGTGGGGGATGGAGAGATTGGCAGGAGCAGGAATGGGAAAGTGAGGTGAGTGAGGAAGGGGGGGTGGGAGAGGGGAGAAGGGGATGTGGTGGGAGGAGGAAGGAGAGTGGGGGAGTAGAGGGTAGATGGAGGGGAGATGATGGGGATGGAGAGAGTGGGAGAAGAGAGCAAGGGTGGGATAGGAGAGGGGTGAGGGGGGGGAAATGGGGAGGCTGAAGAAGGAGGGTGAGGGGGATGAGAATGGAGAGTGGGGGAGGTGAGGGGGAGGGGGCAGAGGAGTGGTGAGAGGGAGACGAGAGGATAGAGATGGAGTAGGAATACAGAGAGGGGAGGGGGAATGAGGGGATTAGGGGAAGAGAGGGGTAGGGGATAGAAGGGGAGAGGGAGACAGGGGGGAGTGGAGAAATTGGGAACAGGAATGGTGAGGATGCAGAAGGGGAGGTGGAGAGGGACAGGGGAGTGAGTGAGAAGGAGGATGGGGGATGGAAGGGGAGGGAGGGGAGTAGAAAGCATAGGGAGCAATTCGGGGAGGTGGAGATAGAGGAGGGTGAGAGGGTAGGGCAGTGAGGAGAATGGCTGAGGGGAGATGGAGAGGAGAGTGGGGCAGATTGCCAATTGGGGTGAGTCTGGGAGATGAGGAGGGGGAGTGGGGAGGGGAAGAGGGATGTGGGATGGGGTGTTGGTGTGGGGGAGAGGGGGAACGGGGACTAAAAACATGACGGGAATGGACATTCTTCAACTCTCTCTCAAATACACACACACACACACACACACACACACACACACACACACACACACACACACACACACACACACACACACACACACACACACACACACACACACACACACACACACACACACACATGCATTCTCAACTCTCCTGGTGGTCCCAGCACCTCTCCAAACATGCTAATAGTGTAACCCTGCTTTCCTTCCTCTCTGTTCCACTTACTATAGTAGTGATCTCGATCCTATCCCACAGAAAATAATGGCTCCCCAAATGTATCACTTGCTACCTGGTGGAAATGGCAGTGATGGATCTGATGATTGTTATTTCTGACTTCTGTCTGAAATGGACCTTCATGATATATTTCCAAGTTTAGTTACTCTACCTTGCCACCAAATGCAGCTTTGTGATTTGCTTAGCAAGCAGTGGGAGCTAGAATACATGGTGCCAGATGTTTTTGCAGACCAAGGCAACTTCTTGCAATTCATCTGTGAAAGTTTATTCTTCTTTTCTCAGGTCTTCCTTTTATTTTCAATGTGGATGTGGTCCTATTGGAGTCTGTGATGTACAGTTGCAGTTCTCTGCAAGTGGGGTCTCAGACATGCTATGTGACCTGGTGTTCCGATATCTCCAGTTGTGGCCTGGAAGAGATGAGCCTTCAAGGTGCAGATGGTAGACAACTTGGTTCCTCACCAATGCTACCAACTGAAATGTCAGAAGAATCTGAAATATCGAGACAGTAGGCAATGTGTGGTTCTACCGTCAGAAAAAATCCTCTGCACTTGAGTCATCCTCTCTCACTCTCTCTTGAAGGTAGGTGAAAGCCTGTTGGTCCTTGAGTCAGGAAGTTCAGAGATATGTAATTCCATAACATCAAAACAGTGAGCTGTAGGTGTCTTGCTCTTGTTTGTTGCAGGAGTGACCTCTTTTTCCACCGTCAGTGAGAAAATGCCTTTCTGACATACAGAAGTTTTGGGATGGAGTGTAGTTTTTTGATGAACTCTCTAGATCATGGTGTCTTTGATGTCTTTGCAATTGCTTGCATGGTGGGGTGGGGAGCAGGGGTCAGTGGGTTTGCTGGAGCAAGTGGGGGTGGAGGATAGTCGATGCTTTTGCTGCTGCTTTTGTATAAGGGGGAGGGTGGGCTTGGGGTTCAGACATTTCTGTCACATTCTTTGGGTTTTTTTGTTTCGTGGATGTCTGCGAGGAGTGAGACTTTCAGGTTGCTAATTCTATATGTTCTCTGATATTAAATTGAAACATCGAACCATTGATTGCTATCTGGGTGATGGTCGCTTTACCATTTCATCAATTTGTGGCCGTTTGCTGTGAGAAGCTAAAGACAAAACACTGACGGAACAGTGACTGCGATGTGATGTTGAGAGAGTATCTCCGGTACTTCCTCTACAGATATGTAATAAAAGTTGGTGGTGTTTCCTGGGGTCGCATCTCGAAATGAAATTTGCATACATACCCTGCATGGCTGCCTTCAGTACATTTCATCATATTCTGATTCCTTGTATCCCATTCAATGTGTCCTTGCGTTAATTTTTTTGACAGCTAGGCAGATTGCAGTAGTCAGCAGAGTTTTCAGAAGACTGCAGGACCACAGTAATGGGGTGATTGACAGGGATCCAGGGATTGATAGCTGCAAGAAGTCCATGGTTTGCCCTTCAGTATAGCAGGCACTTTCATGTTGCTGTGGATTTCGATATCAATCAATGTATTAATCAGATTGTGTCATGGTCTGGATCGGTTCCCCTTTAAATTTAGTTAGGTTGTGTTCCAGACCATTGACTCCTTGTTCCCTTCTAATTCTGTTTCATGTGTCCCTTCAGCTTGGCAATCAAGGTAATCTACCCTCGACCTGAACTGGCAGCTTATAAGCCCTTGGCTTTAGCCATTCGGGGTGAGAGTGTTAAGAAGCATCAGCAAGTTGCTGTCACTACCACAAGCCAGAGTTATCCAGCCCGCGTCAGAGTACCAGCAATTCGCCTTCTTTCACCAGAGTGGGTCCAGGCAAGGTCAAACTGCAAGGGGTGAGTGCAAGCCGGTGTCCTGGCTCGATGTTCATGCCCAGTGTCTGTGTCTATCCCTCGAAGAAGAGTCGATGCCTGATCTGTAGGTGGAGTCCCAGCTCGATGTTCATGCCCTGTGTACACGTCTGTTCCCTTGAAGAAGAGTCCCAGCTCAATGCCTGATCTGAAGGAGGAGTCCTGGCTCAGTGTTCCTGACCTGTGTTTTGGTGTCCATGTTTCTGGCTGTGGCGATCCATGGTGTCCACGCTTCTGGCTGCGGTGAATCAAGGTCCTATTCTCCTAGACCTAGTCCAAGGTCCACAATGATCCAGGTTCCCTGTTCCCGGCTGCAGCGATCTATGGTCCCCACTGTCCAAGTCCAAGGGCCGCGGTGATCCATGTTCCCACTGTCCAAGTTATGGCTGCAATGATCCCATTTCCCCTTTTCCAATTCCCAGGTCCATGGCGATCCAAGTCCCTAGTCTCCTAGTCCAAGTTTCCTGTTCCTCTTTGTCCTCCTTGATTTCCCGATTTTCTGTATAGCAAGTAATAAACACTATTTTATTGAACCTAAGAAAGACGTGTTTGTGTCCTGCTTATGGGTCCTCTCCCAGAACCCTTATCCCCACCTTGTGACAGATTGTTCATTAGCCTGCTGCTGATCCATATTTATACTGTAAATATCACAACAGCAATTCTATTGCCGGTACTCGGTTTCTACACCAACACAATTACTTACATTGTTCCTTAGAACAAATTCCGAGCAGAGTTGATGAACGTGGTGAAACAGTCTCCTAATTGAATAATGAATTTCATTGAATCATAAAGGCAATCATTATAAATGCATAGATTTAAATAAATAAAATCTTTAAATAAATAGATCTCTGGTGCTCTCTGAATGAAATGGGGAGTCATGAGTTCTCCATGAAAGATCTAACAATCCACTCCTCATCTAACACATTTTAGTGAGTGTCATTCTACTGATATTTCATGTCAGCATTGACCTACACTTCAATAAGAAGAGAGAAAGACAGGGAGACAGAGAGAGATAGAGACATGATGCTATATCTCTCTATTCCCATCAGCTGCAGTTCATATTTTCCACATTCCCAGCCCCTGCCTGTTTCTACTCATCCATTTCAGTTTTGTATTTGTTTATCACACTAATATTTCTCAAATCTCTTCATGTCCCAATATAACCCTCTCTCTTTTTCTTGCCTCTCTGTATTTTCCTTCACCCAGACCTGGAGATTTCACACAAGCTATTTTCATATCATTGACCATATATCACCACCTTCCAACATAAACACGTTCAATTCTTTCACCTCACAAAGGTAACATTCCTGTTTCTCTTTGTAGCAACTCTGATGTACCTACTGCCTCTCTCTTCTTCTGTTTCACAGATTCCCTCTGTCTCTGTCTGTTTCACTGATCCATCTCCGAAATTCAGCCATTGCTGTAACAAAAGAATCATAGAGGGAGGGGCCCAAATTTGACTTGAATCAAGGTAATCCACACTCAATGGCGTTTGTATCAAGTACTCCTGCTGAGTAAAGCAAATACTGTATCCAATCAGCAAATCATGTGGCATCAACTCAATGCATAGAAGAAAACAGACATGGTCAAGATGTTCAGGTGTTGTTCAAACTGAACATTGGCACAGAGAAGAAATGTGATCGAAGTGACGTTGTGAATTGACTTGATGCCAGTCAAGGTGGTTGGTGTATATCAGACTCCCAATCTCCTGAGAGGCAGGTAGTTGGAGCTGTGACCATGGCCAGATCAGCCATGATCATATTGAATGGCGGAGCTCAGTCGATTGGCCAGATGGCCTACTCCTGTTCCTATTTCTTATGTTTCTTATGTTGGAGTTGATTGGAAAAGAAAACTGGCAGGGATGACAGGAGAGCAGCAATCACTGTAATTTCTTGAACCAGTTCAGAAGGCACAAGATCATATATGTCCCAAAGAGGAAGAAGTGTTCTAAAGAAAAGATGACACGAATCTGGCTAACAAGAAAAGTCAAAGCCAACATAAAGCCCAAAGAGAGAGCATATAATAGAGTAAAGATTAGTGGGAAGTTAGCAGATTGGGAAGATTTTAAAAACCAACAGAAGGCAAGTAAAAAGTCAATAAAGTAAATAAGGTACAAACGTGAGCTAGCCAATAATATTGAAGAAGATAGCGAAAGTTTCTTCAGATATCTAAAGTGTAAAAGAGAGGTGAGAGAAGATATTGGATCACTGGAAAGGGATGCTGAGAGATAGTAAAATGGGGCAATGAAACAATGAATGAACTAAATAAGTATTCTTCATCAGACTTGACTGTCAAAGACACTAGCCGTGTGGTGCAAGCCCCAGGTGTCAGGGTCATAAAGAGTGTGAAGTTACCATATCTGGCTCAGAAGGGTTTGGGAAACTGACAGGTCTGAGGGTAGGTGGGTCACCTGGATCAGATGATGTATACCCCAAAGTTCTGAAAGAGGTGGCTGCAGAGTTGTGGAGGCATTAATAATGATCTTTCAAGAATCATCAGACTCTGGAATTATTCTGGAAGAAAATTGCAAATGCCATGAACTCATCAAGAAGGGAGAGAGGCAGAAGAAAGGAATCTATAGGCCAGTTAGTCTGACAGTGGTGAGAAGATGAAGTTGATTATTAAAGAAGAGATCTCAGGGTACTTGGAGACACATGATAAAATAGGCCATAGACAGCATGGTTTCATCAAGGGAAAATCTTGCCTGACAAATCTGTTGGAATTCTTTGAAAAGGAATAGAAAAGAATAGAAAAGAATCAGATGAAAAGAATAGACAAAGGAGAATTGGTTGTGTACTTTGATTTTCAGAAGGCCTTTGACAAAATGCCACACACGAAGTGGCTTACAAAAAATGAGCTCATGATATTGCAGGAAAGATTCTAACATAGATAAAACAGTGGCTGATTGGCAGGAGGCAAAGAGTAGGAATAAACCGTGCCTTTTCCAACTGGCTAGTGGTGTTCCACAGGGTCTGAATTGGAACCAATTATTCTAATGTTATATGTCAATGATTTGGATGATGGAATGGATGGCTTTGTAGCAAAGTTTGCAGATAATCTGAGGATAGTTGGAGGGGCAGGTAGTTCTGAGGATGTAGACAGGCTGCAGAAGGACTTACAGCTTAGGAGAATGGGCAAATGAAAGTGTCAGGAAGTGTATGGCCATGCACTTTGGTAGAAGAAATGATTGACTATTTTCTAAATGGAGAGAAAATACAGAAAACTGAGATGCAGGGTTTTTACCGGATTCCGTGGGGTTTAATTTACAGGTTAATTCGGTGGTGAGGAAAGCAAATGCAATGTGAGCATTCAGATGAAGAGGACTAGAATATAAAAGCAAGGATGGAATGTTGAGACTTCATAAAGCATTGGCAGTATTGTGAGCAGCTTTGAGCCATTATCATAGAAAGGATGTGCTGAGACTGGTGAGGATTCATTGGAGGTTGAATAAAATGATTCTAGTATTGAATGGTTTGTTTTATGAAGAGCGTCTGAAGCCTCTGGGCTTGTAATCACTGGAAGTCGGCAGAATGAGGGGTGACTGCATTGAAAGCTACTGAAAGGTCAAAGGCCTTGATAGAGTGGATGTGGAGAGGGTATTTCCAACAATGGGAGAGTCAAAGAATAGAAGACACAGCCTCAGTGATGCACCATCAATAACTCACACTGAGACGTAAGGCGAGATATC
The DNA here is from genome assembly GCF_030144855.1 of Hypanus sabinus. Taxonomy (NCBI): domain Eukaryota; kingdom Metazoa; phylum Chordata; class Chondrichthyes; order Myliobatiformes; family Dasyatidae; genus Hypanus; species Hypanus sabinus. Next base: position 21,712,780 of record NC_082729.1, on the reverse strand, counting down.
GGCTTTTATTGACTGGAAGAAGGAACCAGGAGTGAGTGTCCATCATACTATGTCCTGGAGACTGAGGCCGAGCGTCAGGCCTCAGATCGCCTTTATACAGGGGCCTGTGGGAGGAGCCACAGGAGCAGTCAGCAGGGGGCGTGTCCAGACAGGCACATAGTTCACCACACTCAGGTTAGGGTGTCCTTTTATAATGGTGATGAGGAGGACTTTCGTTAGCTAGAGAATGGTGAATCTGTGAAATTCTTTGCCACAGGCAGCTGTGGAGGTCAAGTATTTATGTATTTTTAAAGCAGATTGATAGATCCTTGATTGGTCAGGACATGAAGGGCGTGGGGAGGAGCTGAGAGGAAACTGAGAGGAGCAGACTCGATTGAACTAATGGCCTAATTTTGCTCCTATATCTTATGGTCTAACTACTGAATCATCATCTATCTAAATAAGATTTCTCTTCCGAAGTCAGTTTACTAACATGTTCAGATGATTCTCCCTCAGGTGATTTACTCAAGGTGCTGACAGCAATGAATTTATTCACTAATACCTACAATGGCAAATTCGTTGCTGTTTATATGTTGTGGAACCTTTGAATATATCTGGCAGAATTATTAGATTATAGATGAATTTGTGAATGGATGGTCCAATGAATTCAAATAAAAATCAAATCAAGTTTAGTTGTCATTCAAACCTGACATAGTTACTGCAGAATAAGACAGCTTTTTTTTTCGGATATGGTGCAAAACATTCAAATAGCAAGAAAACTTGAAAATAGTGAGTAAAGTTAAAAAATGAATGTCGTATAATTCAAAAATCGAGCAAAAAAGGACATATATTATATGAGGTCTTATATATTTATATATTATAAAATCAGAGTGACAATGTCTGGCAGTCGATTGTCCAGTCTCCTGGCAATGCACTGAAGTGCGCAATCCAGTCTGTCATTCCACCTTTCTAGCAGGAAAGGGCAGCACCGACTGGACAGGCCAGGCACGAGATGCATGCGGACACCATGGTGTAGGGTTTCTGCGTCCTTCACCTGGTGTGCAGCAGCAGGCAAGCCCAATGCTTGAGGCTTAGTTCTCGCTACAATCGAGACTATATAGTTCCCATGTCATCTTTGCTGCCAACAGACAAAGTTAACAGGCCCGCAGCAACTTACATTACCTGTATCAAGGTCCAACAGAGTCTTGTGATCGCAAGTGAAATGTACGCGATAATCTCCCATGGTTATGCTGCACCAACGTCAATGCTTCTGAGTAGTAGACAGCAAGGTCTGCTCTGACATTTCCGCTGAACCCTCCGATATCCCGACTTATTCCTTCGATATTTTGGCTGGCTTCTTCTCCCAACATCACGTACAGCCATTTCAACTCCTCGGCCGGCTCCTCTGGCACCAGTCCAGGTACTCCGATCAATGAGAAGTTCACTGATGGAGTAGCCCTAAGGACCTGATGTTCTTGGAGTAGAATTGTATTTGTTGTGTGAAAAGAAATCTTACAAAGAAATATGCACCTTTGGTTGCACCCCACACCTCCTCGAGAGGCCATGTGTGTAAAGTCAGGCAGTAAAACAATAATGATATGGCATGTGAACATATGTAATTTTGACGTCTTAATAATATTTTTTTCTCTGCAATTTGTTACCAAAGGAATAGGTGTATGAGCTGAGCTCTGTGTTCAACAAGTTGATTATATTTGGACCAACACTTCCATCTATCCATCTGTCTATCTATTTACTATCTAGTTAGTTACGTGTTTCTTTGTTTATTTATTTATTTTATATGTATCTACCTACCTTTCTGTCCACTCGTCTATCAAGCAATGAATCTATTTATTTGTTTATTTTTCATTAACTTATTTTTTTGGTATTTGTACAGTTTGGCTTCTTATGCGGCTAGTTTTTGTGAGTAGCTTTCATTGATTCCATTGTATTTCATTGTTCTATTGTGAAGGCCCTTGAATACCATAAATGAGTGTATCTGGCGATGGCCACCTCATATTAATTCACATTCCATGGACATTGTCCATTGTAAGGTCTTCGTCCATTCCCAGGAAATATTTCACCACGACCTGCAGTTCTACCTTCCGAAAATTATTTGCCATATGGGTTGATGCTGAACGTTCAGGTCCCAGGATTGTTGGTTTAACTGGTGACAAGGCAGTCATCCCGTTAGCAGGTAGTGACAAGCCAAATCAAGTAATGTCAAGATTATTGTCATTGAACTATATACATATATCCCACAAACGAGCCAACTTTCTCCACACAATAACATAAAACACTACGAATTAAATCTAGAAATGAAAGATGCATAGATAAACAACATAAAGTCTATAAATTACATATTGTAGGGTGCAATACAAATTTTCTGGTGATACTTTGAATACGATGTGGCAGGAAGGTCAGAAGCTTATCACCTGAGGGAAGAAGTTGTTTCCCATATCAGTCTAGTTTTTAATCATTGGAGTCTTCTGCCTGATGGCAGAATGTTAAGGAGGATTCTGGATGAAATAGTGGGATGCTTGATAATACTGAGTGTTCTGCATAAATAGCGCTCCCAACAAATTTCAATGATGGTTGGAGGTGAAACCCCTATTATCCTCTAGGCAATTCTTACTATTCTTCCCATCTGATGCCCTGTTGCTCCTATACCTAATGAACATGCAGCTTTTCAGGATACTCCCAATGGAGCTTCTGTAAAATTCAATTGAGATGGAGGGGGAGTATGTGCCTTGTTATTCAGAGAGGTAAATTGAAGTCGTCTGTGTTGCGAACACCCAGGAAACTGGTGCAGCTCATGGAGGAGCCATGTCTGCGTTGACTGGGACGGTCCTTCTGACCTTCCTAAAGTCCACAAACATTTCCTTAAAAACCAACTCGTACACTGGTTCTACGTCCCCAACTGTACAATACCTGTATACCAGACTTGAATGATACATGCTTAATATATGCAGGCCGTCCAAAATTTCAAAGCCAATGGGCGAAAGGGATTGCGAAGATGACGTAGATGTTCTGAAATTGATTATCTCAAAATCAGGTTTAAAATGTCTTGAAATTTGTTGATTTGGTGCAGCAGTGCTCTACAATACATATTTATAAAAACTATAATTTAAAATATATTAAAAAGCAAAAGTGAATAACGCAAACATCAAAGGTAGCAGAATTTATTCATTTTTGCTTAGTAAAACAGCTAGTAAATGCAGTCATGGGATACTTCAGTGTCTTCTTCAACTCCTGCCTGAACTTAGCCTGGGTTACCGCGTAAATGAAAGAATTCGTGCAGAAACTCAGGCTTGAAAGCATGTTGCCGCTCTCTTGGAGAATGTAGCGTGGGTCCCCGAAATTGAATCCTGATATATATAAAATGCCTTTAATCTGCACGTATAGAAAATTAACGACATGTGTAGTCCACAGGAACAGAAAACTGACGGAGATAGTGAAAAGTAATATCATGGATTTTTTCCGCTTATCCGTTTCTGCATCTTCGGGATTCTTCCCCTCTTTCTCACCCCGAAGTCCCCTGCGGACTCTGTTCGATAACAAAATGTGTCTAATGGTCAGAACATTGAACAGCAGGATCAGAAGAAAAGGGATGCACGGTGTTAAAAGTTGGTCCAACCAATCATACGCTATCCAGACTGGTTCAGTGTAGAAACTTAGTTTATAATCACAAAACCTGGGTACGCCGTCTAGTATATACAAGGGCTGATACACAAAGTAATAGGGTACATTCTTAACGGTTGCCAGAAAACAGACAACAGATATAAGTACAGCAGCAGATTTCTCATTGCAATATCTCCTTTTCAGCTCCAGACAACAAATGGCGACAAACCGGTCGAACGTGAAAGCGACCGTCAACCACACAGAGCAATCCCTGCTGAAATAAATCAGCGCCGTGCTGAGACTACAGGCGGGAGTGATGGAGAGCAAACTGTTCCCGAAAAAGATATCAGTGATTCTTTTCAGTATCACGTTCGTGATAATGTCCAGCAGATCCGTCACCGCCATTGCCACTAGGTAATAAGTGACGCATTTGGAGAGACCGCATCTTCCCCGTGATAGGACCACAACTGCTGCCAAAGTCGCTGTTAAGGGAACAAGAAGAACGGTTCGAGACTGAATGTTTGAAGTCTCAGTACAGATGAGAATTCATGAGATGACTTTATAAATGACGCTATAAGGGTAAAAATAAAATTCACTCGAGTGATTCCTAAAATTGTAGCACGGTAAAAGGTAGGAATTGGACGACTGGGCCCATGGAAGGCTATTGGATTTTTAGTTGTGTATCCTCGATTACGAGAAATGGAAATAAGGGATTATCCTTAAAAGTTCAGTTAATATGGCCAACAACTCAGTATCATGTATACTTTATTCATCAGCGTTACATCTATATTCATACCCGTAGTTTTCTTTCTGTCTTTGAAAAGTATATTGAACAGATCTATTTAAATGGCTTCATGTCTGTAATCAGTATTATCGTGAGATAGATGTCCGTGCTCTACTACAGAACCCTCTATCCCGTTTAATCTGGGTGCTGCGAAGAAAACAGCCAACTGCATCTTCAGGTTTAAATGAGGAAATGATGTTTCTGAAGAAAATAACACAGGCATCGCTGGAAATGCGCGATGTACTAAAGAAGATCAATAGCATGTTCACTGGTTGGGTACTAAACCACTCACATAGCTGATAATGGCAGCTCTGCATAAACTAAATCTAATGGCGTCCTCTATTGCCACGATGAGGCCACATTTAGGTTTTATGAGCAACACCTTATATTGTATCTGTGTAGTCTCCAACCTGATGGCATGAACATCGACCCTCCCATTCCCGGTTCCCTCTCCCACATGATTTCCTTACCTGCCCATCACCTGCCTCTGGTGCTCCTCCCCCTTCCATATTTTCGATGTCATGTAGCTTCTCCTATAAGTTCCCCCTTTTCCAGACTTTTAGCTCTTTTACCCATCAGCTTTCAAGCTCTTCACTTGTGCCCTCCGTTCTCCGGGTTTCACCTATCACCTTCCTGCCCTTCTCCCAGCTTGACCTAACTTTTCATCTTTTTTTCCTGTCCTGATGAAGGTATTCGGTCGGAAACATCGACTGCTTACTCCTTTCCATAGATGCCACTTGGCATGATCCAATCGGCCAGCATTTAGCGTGTGTTGCATAAACCAAATGTCTGGAATGTTACCGCAGCCTGGCAGACACAAAATATTATTTAAGAAGGCTTGATGTGCAGCAATGCATCGTAGCATCACGCACGTTATGACATACATTTATACATCTAATACTGTTAATGTTAAATCATACAGTACACTATTAAATAAACGTTAGACATTTAACGTGAACAGATATATTCACATCACATTATTTCTTGAGATAATATCTGCAACATTTCTACTAGAAAACTTAAATGGCTCGGACATTTATCAAAGAATATCAGAATCACCATTGGACACTGATCTGTAAATACAGCAAGTTTGCCATCTAGATTCTTCATTGTAATTGTTCACTTACAACCAGCGCTGCTGAAACGAAGCAGTGGAATTCGGTATCAAACATCTCTGGAATCACTATAAACAAGGTACAGTAGATGATTGAGGATGCACAACTTACTGGGAAAACCTATAATGGCAAGAAAAGGATAGTAAATCGCATATAGCAGTCCGCTTACTGGGGCGTGCATGTTCTGTGTAAATGGTTCTAGTTTCTGCTTTTCTCCAGCTGTTATATTTGCCTGGGACTCCCCAGTGAGTCAATTATCTGCATGTTAGTAACGAGCCAAAAGTAAACAATGAATGCTTTTCGTCGTGCTGATGACAGGACTCAGGAGGGCTGATAGCTTCAATGCATGGTCGGCCCTTTAACCGTAAATCTGGGCACCAACACTCATCCGGGTCTCAGATGTGGGCGGTACAGTCAGGAGTCTCATGCGATTCACACTTTTGTGTTCAAAGAGTGGCCGTATTTCAATATTTCAATTGATTCTTCAACCTCTGCACTCACTTTCAAGTACTCCTCAACTCCTTTTCTCAGCATTATTTTCTTTCCTTTTTGTTATTAGTATTTGTGCGATTTGTCTTATTTTGCAAAGCTTTTGTCTTTCAGTCTTTGTTTATGTGTGGGTTTGCATAAATTCTATTGCGTTTCTTTATTTTTTCTGCATATGCGTGCAAGAAAATCCATCACAAGGTGCTATACGGTAACATATATGTATTTTGATCATAAATATCCTTCGTATATTGAATTTAATTGTGCGTTGTGGAAAGCACCATAGTATTCACAACACATAGAACACATAATGACTTGGAAAACTAAGAATTTCATCTCCAAATGAATTACGCAGAACAATGTGCTCAAATCAAATATTGTAGGGTACAATGCAAACTATCCATTGACGCTTCGAGGGAATAAGCTGTTGACAATCCAGTTCTTGTTTTTATACATAGGAGTCTCCTGCCTGATGGTTGAAAACGAGGGATTATTGATCATAATAAGGGCACTGAGCATGCAAAAGTCCCTATAAAAGTCACTGATGGAAAGTAAGCAACCCCCTATTATCCTCTCGAGACGGACGGCGCCGTGCAAGTCGAGAGCAGGGGTACTCCCTTCTGCCGCTGGCGTGGGATAGCGAGTCTGTCGGAATCTTGGGGACTTGTGGAAACGGTGGTGATTTCTTTTGAACTTACAGTCCTTTAACATCTTGGACTATTTTTACTGTGCCCATAGTGTATTTTGTTAATCAATTATGCTATTGTTTGCACTGTAGTAACTATATGTTGTAATTATGTGGTTTTGTGCAGGTCTTGTAGCTTTAGGTTTTGGTTTTGTTTTTGTCTGGTGGATTTGGAGCTCCTTTCCGGGCAACACGGTAGACGGTAGCGCAGTATTAATATGCAGCAGCCTCTCCGTACTCTGGATTGGGGATTGTTAAACATTACGCGGATTTTCTGATGTAGTCTGTTTTGTCATATGCTTTTGTGATATCATTCTGGGGGAACGTCGTCTCATTTTTAAAATGCATTGCATTTGTGGTTTCTAAATGACAATAAACTGAATCTGAATCAGAATCTGAATCTTTTGTCAGTCCTGATGAAGGGTCTCCACCGGAAACGTTGACTATTTACTTATTTTCATAGATGCTGCCTGGTTTGCTGAGTCCCTCCAGCATTTTGCGTGTGCAGCATAAATTAAATCTAGTCTGGAATTTTTGCGCAGCCGGGCATGATGAGCAAATAGTATGAAAAAATATCAGCATATCGAGCCTTTAATTCTATTGCAGTATATTATACTGAAATGAACTTCCCTCAAAGACCATTTGAAACAAACTGGCTAATTCAGGAGTCTTGGCCCTTCTTCCTTTGAACCATATGTCTGCACAAAGCACTTCTCACACGATGCACAGGGTTAAGAGTTGGGGTTGATGTATTAGCATGGATGGAGGATGGTTTAACTTGTATAAAGAGAGTTGGGATACATGTTTGTTGCTATAATTGGCAATCGGTGGTGAGCGGTGCCAGGCCTGCAACTGTTCATGATATGCATTGATGATCTGGAAGTGGAGTCTGAGTGTAGTGTATCTAAGTTTGCTGATGGTACTAAATTGATTGGAAAATCAAATTCTGCAGAAGATATGGAGAGTCTGCAGAGAGATATACATAGGTTCAATGAGTGGGCCAGGGTCTGGCACATGGATTACAATGTTGGTAAATGCGAGGTCACCCACATTGAAAGGAAAAACGAAAGAGGAAATTAGTATTTATATATTAAAAAATCGCAGCATGCTGCTGTATAGAGAGCCTTGGGAGTTCTTCTGCATAAATCACAAAAGGTTGGCTTGCAGGTGCAGCAGGCTTTCAAGAAGGCAAATGGGATGCTGGCCTTCCTTGCTGGAGGGGTTGAATTTAAGAGCAGGGAGCTATGCTGCAAATGTACAGGGTAGTGCTGAGGCTGCACCTGGAGAACTGTGTGCAGTTCTGCTCTCCGTTCTTGAGGACAGATATACTGGCTTTGGAGGTGGTTCAGAGGTTGTTCACCACGTTGAGTACAGATATGAGGAGGTTAGACTATAAGGAGAGATTGTGTCGCCTGGATCTGTACTCACTTGAATTCAGAATAATAAGAAGAGATTTTATAGTGTAATGAAGGTACCACAGCTCTGAGGGGCCGAAGGAGCGGGAGCAGCCCCCTCCTTCCGGAGAATCGCAAGATCTCTATTAATTCGGGTCTCGGAAGTGAGAGACAATGCAACGGTTCTGGCCATTGTTCTTAGAGGCACCTGTGTGTCCCTACTACGTGACAGCTACCATGGACCTGGACACCCTCGGGCAATGTGGGGGTGGAGAGTGCATCCCCCTACTTTGATGGACATCTCCAACTCTGCAAGTAAAGATAAAAGCGGACTGCAGGAGGCAGTACCCTAGCGATGCACCAGAAGAACTTGCTCGCTCAACGCTCCCGTGAGAGCTGGAAGCCACTCAACGCCACGTGTGCTCCTAACTCCTTTGCCTGGGGAGTGGGTGGCTGATAATACCGAGAAGGACTTCGAGCTAACAACGGGGAGAACAACGCTCCCCTGATTTTAACGGAGTGGCTTCATAAAGACACGGGCAAGTTTTCTTTTCGTTTTCACCGATCCCTCTAAAACACATGAAACCCAACGATTCCACGAAAGGCTAAAGTCTGCAGACTTCTGAATGACTTTTTATATTTCCAATGGACAAAAATATTATCCCCTAGACAACAGCCAAGATTACTTCTTAATGATGATTATTACTATACCCGCGCTTTGGATTGAGTATTGGTGATGTGCATTATCTGAATGTTTGCATTAACCTTACTTTTGTGCCCCTTTATAAATAAAAACGTTTGAAAATAGTGACATCAGACTTCAACGGACCTCTCTATCTTTGCAGGTAAGTTCTCCAGTTACGGGATACGTAACAACATTGGGGTTCTCGTCTCGGGATTTGACACCAAATTGGGAGGCCAGTGAATTGGGCTTGCAAATCCAAAACTTGAATCTGGTTACGCAGGTAGCCAGACGGGAAACCAGCAAAGATGGACGTGGGTGAATTTATGGAAGACCCGACGGTGGGGGCGCTAGAGGCGGCCACCAAATCAAACTTGTTAAATTTAGCGAAGGGGTTGAACCTCGCAGAAGTGAGGTCGTCCATGAAAAAGCGGGAGGTACGAAGGGCCATAACTCAGTATTACGTTGGGAAGAATGTGTTTGAAGATGAGGTATTGGGAGATATCCCTGAAAAAGTACCATCAAGTGGGACGGTTCAGTTAGAGGTGGAGAAATTAAGGTTGGAAAGTGAAATTAAGTTAAAAGAGCTGGAAGCGGTGGAGAGAGAGAAAGAAAGGGTTGAGAGAGAGAGAGAAAGGCAAAGACAGCATGAATTTCACCTAAAGAAGCTAGAAGCAGAAGAGAAAGAGAGGGAATGGGCCGAGAAAGAGAAACAGAGGCAACATGACTGGGAAATTGAAAAGGTGAGGAACGAGCGAAGAGATCAAGGGTTAGACCAAGCGGAGCAGTTTAATGTTAGTAGGGAGTTGAGATTCGTGCCCCCGTTCGAGGAGACAGATGTTGATAGTTATTACTTGCTTTTTGAAAAGGTGGCAGTAAATCAGAAGTGGCCAAAAGAGCAGTGGGTGGTGTTGTTACAAAGTGTGTTAAAGGGGAAAGCCCAACGAGCATATGCGGCGTTGTCCCTGGAGGAGGGAGGAGCGGAGAATTATGATGAGGTAAAGAAGGCCATTCTCCGGACTTATGAATTGGTACCTGAGGCCTATAGACAAAAGTTTAGAAATTTAAGGAAAGGGTGGAATCAAACGTATACCGAGCTAGCCCATGAGAAGGGGGTGCTCTTGGACCGTTGGTGCACCGCGGAAAGGGTGGACGAGGATTATGGGTGTCTCAGGGAGTTATTTTTGATTGAGGAATGTAAAAGTTGTGTTCTGGAGGAGATCCGGATGTATTTGAATGAGAAGCCGGATGTCCATTTCAGAATTTGCCAGGTTTGCGGACAAATATGTCCTAACCCACAAGACAAAGACTTCCTCGAATAAAGGTCCCCAGAGAGACCGTGGGAACGATCGAGAAAGTCCGACGAGTGAGGCAGAGGTCCCACCGGGAGCTAGCGGTAAGGTTGAGGGGGAAAGGCAAGACGGCCAGAGGGTTCCGGGTTTGACCTGTTTTAATTGTGGAAAGGAGGGGCACATTGCATCTCGATGCTTTGCTCCGAGAAAGGAGATAGGAAGAGGGAAAGCCGCAGTCCCTATCGGGTGTGCCGTGGTAATCAGCAAATCAACCAGAGAGCCGAGGGTAGACAGAGTACGAGAAGGCTCTGGGAGTTGTCTGTCACATGGAACCGTGTCTGTGACGGAGGGAGACACACCAGTTCCCGTACGAATCTGGAGGGATACGGGCGCTGAACTATCCCTGGTTAGCCGTAAGGTACTAGAATTTGGTCGGGAAACGGGCATGGTAAAGGTGGAAGGGATAAATAAAAGTATAGAAATGGTGCCCTTATATAAGGTCATTCTGGATTGTGAGCTGGTGTATGGACCAGTTGAAATAGGGGTACCCTCAGAATTCCCGAGAGCTGATGTGGACATCCTGCTGGGAAACGACTTAGCAGGGGGTAAGGTTTGGTCAGCCATGCTGTCGACCTGGCGACCGGCGACTGTGGTGGCCCCGCCCCTAGCGCCCAAGGACCATCTCGCCAGCGCGGTCACTCGCAGCATGTCGAGAGAGACAGCTGAGAACGAGAGCAGTTTAAATCTGGCCAGTTTTGATTTGGCCGAGACGTCTTTGCTGACCCTGTGCCACGAGGGTTTAGAGGGTGGTAAGACGAAGAGTAGTAAAGTGAAAGGGCGTAAGGGAAAGGAGATAGATCTGCCCTTAGTGAAGAGAAAGGTCCTAAAGGTAGGAAATACTGATGACAAACAGATGAAGCTGTTAAAAGGTCCAGAGTTGGACATGGATGATCTGTCTGGTTTGGCAGAATTATTTGAAGAACTTGAGAGTTCTAAAGGTGTTCCCGATAATGAGAAGAGGACAGTCCTAGATGGAAAGGATACCCTTGCCTCGAAGGAGTCTGCTGAAAAGGCCGAGAAGGTTGTTTCAGCTCGCAGGGTTGCGCCTTCCTTGGGTGGGAGCTGCCCAGAGAGTAACTGGGAGGATCGGGGGGGGGGGGGGGGGGGGAAGTGAGAATTTGGAAAAGGTACGGGTGTTGAAAGCCTGGAAGAGGCCAATGTCCAGTTTGAGTGTGTCAGAGATGGGGATGCACGAGGTGCTGAACCTGGTAATGGAGCTCAGAAGAAGTCTGAGGTATCTGATTCAGTGGAACAGGGCGGCCGTCCTTGTGGGTCAGATAGACTTGGTTCATTGGGAAAAGGGTTAAACTTGGTAACCAGGGGAAGTGTGAGTTCCCCGGTGTTTGTACTCGAAGGTGGGTTCAAAGTTAACGCCAAATTTAAGAATGGGAGGGTGAGGATTGTTATTGAAGGAAACGGAAAGTCTGTAGTTTCCAAATCGAAGGAATAAATCTTAAACCTGGCAGATCGCTCACAGAGTGAGCCGGGGGATAGCGGGGCCCCCCACTCTATTGTTATGCCAGGATGGGGTGTGAAAAGGCTGCCTTCGACATGCTACTTGAGCGAAGAGTTCGAATCAAACACCAATAGCCTGAAGGGGACTGATAAAAGGGCCAGCCACCTGGGTAAAATCGAAGAATTGGGTGGAAAGGGTCTAAGTTTGGGGCATGGTGTTGCAAAAATAATCCCGATGAACGAGGCTGGCGGGAGTTCACCACGGGGGAGCTTGCCGTAAAAGAGGTGATGGTTAATGGAGATGCCATTGTTAAACAGCCAAGTAGGTTGAACGGGTTTGTGCCAAAGCCTGTGAATAATAAAGACAGCCCCTTTTGGGAGACCTGCTGGTTACGTAAAATGACTGAAAAGATCAGTGTTCGCATAAATTTTTGTAAATGCACCTAAGCTAAGGTCACACCTCCTTAGTTTTGTTGTAAGAAAAAATAATAATAATAATAAATAGATGGTTATTGAATTGAAGTCTGATGCTAGAAGACTTTAGTACGGTACGCGATTTTAAGATATTAAAGAAAAGGGCACTGTAATCGTTAACTATTTAGATACTGACTTGAATGTATAAGCGTAGTATTCTGTAAAGAGAAAAAGCTTGGGTATTGTGTTAGATTAAAAATCCTGTAAGACACTGTACAACTCCGTTTTTTTACCGCTGGAAAAAAAAACGCGGTTTTTAGAGGGGAGGTGTTATGTAGGTACCACAGCTCTGAGGGGCTGAAGGAGTGGGAGCAGCCCCCTCCTTCCGGAGAATCGCAAGATCTCTATTAATTCGGGTCTTGGAAGTGAGAGACAATGCAACGGTTCAGGCCATTGTTCTTAGAGGCGCCTGTGTGTCCCTACTACGTGACAGCTACCATGGACCTGGACACCCTCGGGCAATGTTGGGGTGGAGTGTGCATCCCCCTACTTTGATGGACATCTCCAACTCTGCAAGTAAAGATAAAAGCGGACTGCAGGAGGCAGTACCCTAGCGATGCACCAGAAGAACTTGCTCGCTCAACGCTCCCGTGAGAGCTGGAAGCCACTCAACGCCACGTGTGCTCCTAACTCCTTTGCCTGGGGAGTGGGTGGCTGATAATACTGAGAAGGACTTCGAACTAACAATGGGGAGAACAACGCTCCCCTGATTTTAATGGAGTGGCTTCATAAAGACACGGGCAAGTTTTCTTTTTGTTTTCACCGATCCCTCTAAAACACGTGAAACCCAGCGATTCCTCGAAAGGCTAAAGTCTGCAGACTTCTGAATGACTTTTTATATTTCCAATGGACAAAAATATTATCCCCTAGACAACAGCCGAGATTACTTCTTGATGATGATTATTACTATACCCGCGCTTTGGATTGAGTATTGGTGATGTGCATTATCTGAATGTTTGCATTAACCTTACTTTTGTGCCCCTTTATAAATAAAAACGATTGAAAATAGTGACATCAGACTTCAACAGACCTCTCTATCTTTGCTGGTAAGTTCTCCAGTTACGGGATACGTAACAACATAAACATAAAATTTGCTGACACACATTCCTGAGTGGGACAACATGGCTCCGTATCTTTAGCTGAAGTCAAAACATGTCTTCCAGCAGGACACATTGTGTTTGAAGAAAAGTGTCGAAAAATGATACCTCACAGCACAGTAGTAGAATTGTTAACTAGGGCATTACATTCTCCCTCACCAAAAATAGTCATGTCCTCATGACTTTGGAACTTAATAAACCATTATAAATAACACAGTATTCAAATGAATGTTGTGATTTCAGCAATCTCAATCTAAGTAAAGAAGCCATCAGGAGGTAGTGACCATAATATGATGTGTTTATCTGCAATTTGAGAAGGATAAGGGCAGATTGGAGGTGTCAGTGTTGCAGTTGAACAGGGGAGACTATGGAGCCATGAGGGTGGAGCTGGCCAAAGTTAACTGGATGGATATCCTAGCAGAAAAGACAGTGGAACAGCAATGGCAGTTATTCTTGGGAATAACGCACAAGGTGCAAAATCAGTTCATCCCCCGGAGAAGGAAGGATTCAAAGGGGGGAAAGGGGCCACAGTGGTTGACAAAGGAAGTCAAAGATTGCATAGCATTAAAAACAAAAGGAAGTATGACAGAGCTGAAGTGAGTGTGTGGACAGATGATTGGGAAATTTTTAAGGAACAACAGAACCTAACTAAAAAGGCAATACGGGGAGAGAAAATGAGGTACGAACGCAAGCTAGCCAGAAATATAAAGGAGGATAGCAAAAGCTTTTTTGGGTATGTGAAGAGAAAGAAGATAGTTAAGAACAATGTTGGGCCCTTGAAGAATGAATTGGGTGAAATTGTTATGGGAAACAGAGAAATGGCAGAAGAACTTAATAAATACTTTAGATCTGTCTTCACTCGGGAAGATACAGTTAATCTCCCAGATGTATGGATGGGCCAAGGACATAGGGTAACAGAAGAAATGAAACAGATTGACATTAGGAAGGAAACCGTGATGAGTAGACTGATGGGACTGATGGCTGACAAATCCCCAGATCCAGATGGTCTGCATCCTAGTGCACTGAAGGAGGTGGCCCTGGAAAATGCGGATGCATTGGTAATCGTTTTCCAATGTTCCTTAGATTCAGGATCAGTTCCTGAGGATTGGAGAATGGCTAATGTTATCCCACTTTTTAAGAAAGGAGGGAGGGAGAAAACAGAGAACTGTCATCCTGTCAGCCTAACAACAGTAGTGGGGAAGATGCTAGAGTCCATTATTAAAGATGAAACAGTGGCATATCTAGATAGCACTGATAGGATTGGGCCGAGCCAGCATGGATTTACCAAGGGCAAATCATGCTTGACTAATCTATTGGAGTTTTTCGAGGATGTATCCTGGAAGTTAGACAGGGGAGATCCAGTGGATGTAGTGTACCTCGATTTTCAGAAGGCAGTTGATAAGGTCCCACATAGGAGATTGGTGGGTAAAATCAGAGCTCACGGCATTGGGGGGAAGATATTGACATGGATAGAAAACTGGTTGGCAGATAGAAAGCGAAGGACAATGGTGAATGAGTGTTTCTCGGAATAGCAGGTGGTGACTAGTGAGGTGCCACAGGGCTTGGTATTGGGACCACAGCTGTTTACGATTTACATAAATGATTTAGATGAAGACATTGAGAATAACATCAGCAAGTTTGCTGATGATACTAAGCAGGGTGGCAGTGTGACATGTGATGAGGATGTTAGGAGAATCCAGGGTGACTTGGATAGGCTGAGTGAGTGGGAAGATACTTTTGCAGATGACTTTTAATGTGAATAAGTGTGAGGTTATCCACTTTGGGAGTAAGAACAGGAAGGCAGATTATTTTCTGAACTGTGTAGAGTTACATAAGGGAGAAATATAAAGAGATCTTGGAGCACTTGTTCATCAGTCACTGAAGGTGAATGAGCAAGTGCAGCAGGCAGTGAAGAAGGCTAATGGAATGTTGGCCTTTATTACAAAGGGAATTAAGTAAAAGAGCAAGGACATTCTTTTACATTTGTACAGGGCCCTGGTGAGACCACACCTGGAGTATTGTGTACAGTTTTGGTCTCCAGTGTTAAGGAAGGATATCCTGGCTATAGAAGAAGTGCAGCGTAGATTCACAAGGTTAATTCCTGGGATGTCCAGACTGTCTTACGCAGAGAGGTTAGAGAGACTGGGCTTGTACACGCTGGAATTAAGGAGATTGAGAGGGGATCTGATTGAAACATATAAGATTATTAAGGGATTGGACAAGATAGAGGCAGGAAATATGTTCCAGATGCTGGGAGAGTCCAGTACCAGAGGACATGGTTTGAGAATAAGGGATAGGTCATTTAGGAAAAACCTCTTCTCCCAGAGAGTTGTGGGGGTCTGGAATGCACTGCCTCGGAAGGCAGTGGAGGCCAATTCTCTGGATGCATTCAAGAAGGAGCTAGATAGGTATCTTATAGGTAGGGGAATCAAGGGATATGGGGACAAAGCAGGAATCGGGTATTGATAGTAGATGATCAGCCATGATCTCAGAATGGCGGTGCAGGCTCGAAGGGCTGAAAGGTCTACTTCTGCACCTATTGTCTATATTGGCTATTTGTAAATGGAAGTTACATATCTCACCATGGGAAATTACATAACACTCTATTTCCCAGGTGCATCATCTGCCAACCTTGCCGGGGGTCCACTGATTTTCTGACTTCCTTACTTTCAGCTTCTACAGCGTCAGCCAACCCTTTCCTGTCCACTGGAGAACGCTTCCCCTCGTCTATTACTTGTACTTTCTGGGAATTCAGTTGCCCCTGTCCCATGATTGAATTCAGATTCTTTCATTTTAAGCAGGTGTTATTGAACATCTTCAAACTCCACTGCTGCTAACCGGTGAGACGTTCTTTCGATAAGGATGTCCTTTGTCACTCCAGCTACTCATCCAGGATGTAACATTGCAGGTTTAGACTGGGTGTACCATGTACTTCCTCGTTTATGCTAATCATTCTGCTTAGGAGAACTTGCACCGTCTCAAAAGCAGCTCTTAACATCAAGTGAATGGACAAAGCTTCTAAAAAATTCTTTCCATTTCTCTTCTTGCATTCTCCCTACTCACAATGGGAGTATTTGTTCCCACAAGAATGAAAGCTTCAACTTTTCAATCAGATCCAGGCAAACCAACAGTGGTGTGTCAATGGTCTCACTCCAACATCCGCTTCTGAAAACTCCAGTTTCAATGACAAATAAACATTGTATGGATGCTCGACAGTACTAAGCCCCCAAATCTAAAGGACACTGAGTGTTGTCAATAGTAAATTCATTAAAAACCTGTTGTAAAATCATTTATAAAGCAAAGTAACTTGAGAACCTATGTCATGTATGGCTCTCGAATAAACACCTTCAATCCATATGGATACATCAGAGTTTGTTCCCACTAAACCTTCAGGAATAGTATTTTGCACTTCACTGTTTTCTTTGATACATTGATTAGAATGTATCCTCTCTGAGTTGTCAGCCCGTTCCTTTACTGCGTCCCTCCATAGATTTGCTTCTTTTCTTCTTTGTTTGATTAACTGCTGACTTACTTTTCAAAGATATCCCTGTCCCTCAGAGTTTTGCTTAAAATCCCCATGCTCTCCCCAGTTATAACAGAAAATACCGATTTCTTCTCTATTAAAGACTCCTTTTCACCAGCATTCCTCTGCGCTTTAAGTGCTGCATGGATCATGTTTCCCAACAGACGTGTCAGAATTAGCTGAAACATTATAGATATCCGTCAAATCAACTCAGCTCAAAGGTTTTCCACATCATTCCTCAAAAGCTCTATCGCTGTGGCATCAGGTGTCACTTTAGCAGCAGAGTCTATCACTGAAGTTACTACTCAGCTTTTGGAAATGTTCCACTTTGCAATCATGTTTTCTTCCCCTCTAACGTCTCGAATTAACTTGGTAAAAGAAGGAGCAGGACGCATCTAGTGGATTATTCAAATATGTAGAAAATTCATGTTATGTTACAGCGTGCCCTTCACAACTTGCTCCATTCTCTGGCAATTTCTCTTAGACAGTTGAATGACCCCATTGTGGCATAAAGAGTGCAGCAATTTATCCAGCCAAAAAGGTAGGCAGATAGATTCTCTTCTTTCTCCGTAACTGTGAGGATAAATTTCATGAAAAGATCAGCTGAACTTGCAGTACTGCCAAAAGCATCTACCACTGCTTGCCAGCAATTAGCTGATGTGCCTAATGGATGTTCTACCTTTCGGAGCCTCACTATATCAGCTACTAGACATTTTAAACACTTTTCACATTATCTGAACACTACCATTCATCCAGTAACCGAGATGTTCTCTTTCCCATCAGGTGTGGGGTTGATTCGAGAGATCACTCTCAACTTATGATAAATTTGGCTCACTGCAGGTATACTTTTGGTATTTATCAACCAGTGATGTAATTGCTGAACCCAGCTCAGAATTTAAATCTACCGCTAACGGGCCATTAGAACTTTCAGGTCAGGCAACTCGTTCCTCACTTTGCTGAAAAGAGAACAACTTGTCTTTAAGTTCTTCACCCTGAGTTGCATAAAATATGTCTTAAAAATTTGCACTGCCCATGGCCTCACTTCTCCAAACTCTGTTATCTTATCAGACAGTGCGACTTTAGTTACATCACTGATAGCCAGGATAAACATGACATCTTTACACTTTGACTGGTCAAAACAATCAGCGTAATTTTTCCCAATATTTTGACAGAACCCTAACCCTAACCATAACAAAAAAGGCAACGTATGTGTGATTTCAAGGCTGAGGAATCTGGTAGATGACCTGGGGTTTAGCTGTGGGAGATAATCCCTCCACCTGTGAGTTGAGGACCCCATTGCGGTATTCATGAAAGTTAGTGAACAGAAAAGTTTTCCCTGTGTACTCTTCCTATACATATATATACATACACACACATACATACATACATACACACACATATAAGTATGCATATACACATATATACATATATATTATATACATACACATATACGCGCGCGCGCGCGCACACACACACACACACATATATATATTTTTATTTTGGTGGGGAAAAAGGAGTAAGTGAGCAAATAAAGAAGAATAACTGAGTAATATAAAATCCACATTATAATAAGTATTTCTCGAGATAGTTATATCACTGTCTTCTTTTGCTTGTGTCTAGCTTCTCAACATTTTTAAAGTTATCCAAACCTTATGGCTGTTCTGGAGGGGGTGAGGGCTGTCTTTGGAAAACTACCGGTTTCTTTCTGATATACTTCTCTTGGCCACCTCCCGTCTTCTGTCTTCTCGATTCTCGCACTACTTACCAAGCAGAGCGGGATAATTCGTCTGCCAGGCTTTCAGTCGGTTTGATCACGCTGACGGGCAACGCTCTGGTCTTCATGTCTGAAGTCGCCTCCTCTACTGTCTGTTACGGTTGGATCCCACCTTGATAAAACACTCGAAGTTTAGCAGGGTACGGAGTTTGAAATCTAATCCTTTCCTGCTTTAGTATTCGCTTTACTTCAGATTATTCTTTACGTTTCTACAGAACCGCGGTGGACGGGGTTTAATCTTGGTCGAAATTTATTAGTTCATCGTCTAAAAACACCCTCTTTTTACTCCAGGACTTCGTAGAATCTCCGCCTCGGTACTGTATCGAGGGAATTCAATTATTATTGAGCGTGGCTCATCTGCTCATCCTCGGGTAGGCCTCGGGACGATCGCCCGTCGCGCTATCTCAATTTCCAGCTGCATAGTCGCAGGAAGCTCCAGCTCATCCCGCAGCAACTTCCCGACAAACTCCGTCACAGCCAACTCCTCCTCTCCTTCGGGAACGTTGTACATTCTGATAATTTTCCGCCATAATCTTCCCTCTAGGTCAAACAGTTTACCTTCTAGTTGATTTAATTCTATTTATGGTCTTACTTAGTATTCGTTTCACGTTTTGCACACGATCTTCCACCTTCTCAATTCGAGTCTCTGCCACCGCTAATTTTTGATTGACGGTGGCGAGCTCTGACGTAATATGATGGAGCTGCTGTTTTATATTTTTCTGGAACTCCCTTATCTCTTTCAAATTGTCGATCATATTCGCCGCTTCACCTGAACGAGGCCCAGCGTCAGCCTCGCTAGCAGGCAGTCGTGTAGGAGAGCCGCTCGCTGCACTCCTCTCGTCCACAGGCTCCGTAGTGTCGCTTTTTTTATTTCCATTCCTTTTCCCCATTCTTGCCCCGCTTATCAGTTCAAATACTTCCGGAAAATACCATATTTGATGGGTTAACGGGGCAAAATATGCGTTTTTCCTGAGTAGATAACGACTTAAGTTGCCATTCTCAACGATGACGTCGCCGGAACCTTCCAGGAAAGATTCTAACATAGATAAAACAGTGGCTGATTGGCAGGATGCAAAGAGTGGGAATAAACAGAGCCTTTTCTGACTGGCTGCAGGATACTTGTGGTGTTCCACAGTGTCTGATTTGGAACCAATTCTTCTAACGCTATATGTCAATGATTTGGATGACACAATTAATGGCTTTGTAGCCAAGTTTGCAGATAATATCAGGAGAGCTGGAGAGGCAGGTAGTTCTGAAGATTTAGAGAGGCTGTAGAGGGACTTACAGCTTCGTAGAATGGGCAAAGTAAATGCAGATGAAAGTGTCGGGAAGTATATGGCCATGAACCTTGGTAGAAGAAATGGTTGACTATTTTCTAAATGGAGAGAAGATACTGAAAACTGAGATGCAGGATTTGTTCAGGATTTCCTGGAGTTTACAGGTTATGTCTGTGTCGAGGAAGGCAAATGCAATGTTAGCATTTATTTCAAGAGGACTAGAATATAAAAGCAAGGATGGAATTTTGAGACTTCAGTAAGCATTGGCAGTATTGTGAGCAGCTTTGAGCCCATTATCTTAGAAAGGATGTGCTGAGACTGGAGAGGATTCAAAGGAGGTTCACGGAAATGATTCCAGCATTGAACTGTTTGTTATACGAAGAGCGTCTGAAGCCTCTGGTCTTGTATTCACTGGAAGTCGGACGAATGAGGGGTGACCAGATTGAAATCTACCGAAAGTTCAAAGGCTTGAAAGAGTGAATGTGGAGAGGATATTTCCTGTGGTGGGAGAGTCAAAGCCTGGAAGAAGCAGCCTCAGAATTGGGTGTCCTTTTATAATGGAGATGCAGAGGAATTTCGTTAGCCAGAGAATGGTGAATCTGTGAAATTCTTTATGGTCATATCTTTATGTACTTTTAAAGTAGAAGTTGATAGATCCTTAACTGGTCAGGACATGAAGAGTATGGAGAGAAACTGAGAGGAACCTGAGAGGAGCAGACTCGATTGAACTAAATGCCTAATTTTGCTGCTATATCGTCTGGTCTAACTGCTGAATCAACATATCTCGAAATAAGATTTCTCTCCCGAAGTCAGTTCACTAACATGTTCAGATGATTCTCACTCAGGTGATTTACTCAAGGTGCTGACAGCAATAAATTTATTCACAATTACCTGCAATGGCAAATTCATGGCTGTTGATCTGCTGTGGAAATTTTGAATATATCTGGCAGAATTATTAGATTATAGACGAATATGTGAAGGGATGGCCCAATTAAATCAAATAAAAATCAAATCAGGTTTAATTGTCATTCAAATCTTACCTAGAGATAGCGGAATAAACAGCCTTTTTCTGGAATATGGTGCAGAATATTCAAATAGGAAGAAACCTTGAAAATAGTGAGTAAATTTCAAAAATGAATGTTGTATAATTCAAAAATCAAGCAAAAAGAACATGTATAATATATATATATATATATATATATATATATATATATAATAAGATCTGAGTGACAATGTTCGGCAGTCAAATGTCCTGTCTCCCAGCAATGCACTGAAGTGTGCAATCCAGTCTGTCATTCCACCTTTCTAGCAGGAAAGGGCAGCACCGACTGGACAGGCCAAGCATGAGATGCGTGCGGACACCATGGTGTAGGGTTTCTGCGTCCTTCCCCTGGTGTGCAGCAGCAAGCAAGCCCAAGGCTTGATGCCTAGACATCGCTACAATCGAGGCTATACAGCTCCTATGTCATCTTTCTCGCCAACAGACAAGGGTAACAGGCCCGAGGCAACTTACATTCCCTGTATCGTCCAACAGAGTTTTGTGATCGCCAGTGAAATGTACGAGATACTCTCCCAAGGTTATGCTGCACCAACGTCGATGCTTTAGAGTAGTAGACAGCAAGGTCTGCTCCGACATTCCCGCAGAGCCCTCCGATATGCCAACTGTCTCCTTCGGCTTTTCAGCTGGCTCCTTCGCCCAACATCATGTACGGCGATTTCAACACCTCGGCTGGCTCCTCCGGCACCAGTCCAGGTACTCCGATCAATGAGAAGTTCACTAATGGAGTAGTCCTACATCACCTAAGTTCTTGGAGTAGAATTGTCTTTGTTGCGTAAAAAGAAATCTTGCAAAGAAATATGCACCTTTGGTTGCACCCCACACCTCATCGAGAGACCGTGTGTTTGCCCACACCGTAGTCATACCGGAAGTCTTCCATCTTTAGTGTTGGTTTTACTTTCTCCTGCCTACACTGACGTACAATTATAAGAGGGGTAAAGCAAGACTGTAAAACAGCAATGATATTGCATGTGAACATGTGTCATTTTGACAACTTAGTAATTTTTTTCCTGCAATTTGTCACCAAAGCAATAGGTACATCAGCTGAACGCTATCCCAAATCAAGTCACTTCAAGTTTATTATCATTTAACTATCTGCATATATACCACCAAACGAGCCAACTTTCTTTGGATCATGGTGTAAAGTGTAATATGTACAACACACATATACCACACAATAACTTAAAAACACTACGAATGAAATTTAGAAATGAAATATGCATAGATAAACAAAATGAAGTCTATAAATTACGTATTGTAGGTGAAATGCAAACTTTCCGGTGATACTTTGAATGCGATGTGGCAGTGTTATGAAGGATGAACAGCTCTGATGGGCAGAAGGGTGCAGAGTTGTCCATGTTCCCCCCCACCCCCCGGGAGCATCGCAAACCGTTACTGTTGCTATGCTGCCAGTGAGAGAGAGAGAGATGTAAGGGAAAAACATGCTAGAACTGGAACATCAGCTACAGATAAGAGAGAGAAAAAGCAGGGGGAGAAAGACTAGTTGATTCACCATATTATGACTTCTGAAAGACTTCTGAAAGGCTTCTGAGAGGGTTGTTTACCTTATACTATTCTGTTCATTAAAATTCCTCAGTGGACAGCCGAAGTGGGCTGGTTTGATGGACAAAGCCATTCAAAACTGATTGACACCTGAGACCCCGTGAGTAGGGATAAAAGTGAGGTCTGGGGAGACAGTACTCAGACACACCAGGAGACACACTATTGAGCACTGGTTCAGTATTGCAACCCAGGTGAAGGTGTGGGGCATCGGATACCGATCAAAGGATCGGTCAGTTTGACTCACAGTGTTATAGCAGAGCCGGTGGGGGCTTGTGTGTGTGTCCACTCATGCCAGAGTGACGGGTCCACCACAGAAGAACGGTCCAGCTGAAGGACAGAGGGATCATACCTGAATGGCCACATTCGACGGATCAAGAACGTAAAGGAAGGGTTGCCTGCCTGTAGCTGTTACTGCTCCCTCTCTCTCTCTCTCTCTCTCTCTCTCTCTCTCTCTCTCTCTCTCCAAAGATTACAACACACCAACCAACACCTACCTCAGCACGGCTGAACTGAACTGAACTTTACACTTGTATATGACAATTCATTATTCCCTAGACATCGATAGAGCTTGTTTATTATTGATTATTATTATACCCGCACTTTTATGTTTAGTATTGCTAACGTGTATTATCCACATATTTGCATTATTGATATTGAATTGTGTAGTTTACTAATAAACACTGTTTAAAAATAGTACCACCAGACTCCAACGGATTCTTCTTTCTATGCTGGTCAGACACCCATTTACGGGGTACGTAACAAATTGGGGCCTCGTCTTCCGGGCTTTGATTGCCAAATTAGGGGGCCAGTGAATCGGGCTATGCGTCCATTATCTGATCTGGTTGCGTGGGTAACCAGATGGGAAACCAGCAGAGATGGAAATAGACAAATTTATAGAAAGCCGGACTTTGAAGGTGCTAGAGGGTGCCACAAAGACAGACTTGGTGAATGTTGCGAAACTATTAGATCTCTCAGAGTTGAAGTCGTCAATGAAAAAGTGGGAGATACAGAGGGCTATAGCCCAGCATTATATAACCGAGGATGTGTTCACTTATGATGTATTGGACCTGTTCCCTGAGGAGAAACCGATTGATGTTGCGGCCCAGTTTCAGTTAGAAAAATTACGGTTGGACTATGAGATCCAGCTAAAGGATTTGGAGACAAAAAGGGAGAAAGAAAGGGCTGGGTTGGAGGCACGGAGGGCGAAGGAGAAAGCTGAAAGGGAGATGGAGGAAAGGGGGAAGGAGAAACAGAGGCAGCATGCGCTGGAAATGGAAAGGTTAAAGCAGCAGGGAAGATACCGGGCGGTAGGCTCAAGTGAGGGGCTCCAGATTAGTCGGGAGATCCAGTTGGTACCTCCATTTGAGGAGACGGATGTCGATAATAAGTTCTTCCTCCATTTTGAGAAAGTGGCTGTGAACCAGAACTGGCCTAAGGAGAAATGGACCGTTCTGTTACAGAGCGTACTTAGGGGGAAGGCTCAGCAAGTGTATTCGGCATTGTCCATGGAGGAGTCTAGGAATTATGAGGAAGTAAAAAGGGCTGTATTAAGGAGTTATGAGTTGGTGCCAGAGGCATACCGACAGAAGTTCCGGAACTTGAGAAAGCCCTGGAACCACAGTCATTTAGAATTTGCCCTTGAGTTGCGAATGTGTCATGAGCGTTGGTGCGCCTCAAAAGGAGTTGCTTGAGATTATGATAAACTGGTGGAGTTAATGCTGATGGAGCAATTTAAAAGTTGTATCCCTGAAAATATGAAGACGTACTTGGATGAGAAGGAGACAAAGGCTCTGTCTGCGACTGCCAAATTATCAGACGAGTACGCCCTAACCCACAAGGCAAAGTTAGAATTACCAGAAAGACCGTAGGGACGGTAGAGAAAGCCCGCCGGCTAAGGTTGAGAGTAAGCCGGGAGCTACTGGCAAAGGTAAGGAAGAGGAATAGCAGGCTGGCAGGAAGTTTCCCAGCTTGACCTGTTATAATTGTGGAAAAGTTGGTCATATTGCATCTAAGTGCTTTGCTCCGAAGAAGGAGACAGGAAAAGGGAAAACAGCGATCCCTGCAGGTTGCATTGAGTCGGTCAGCAGATCAATGAGGGAGGCCAAGGTAGAGAGAGTATGAGAGGAGCGTGAGAAATTTATTTCGGAAGGGGCGGTGCATGTGAAAGAAGAAGAAACCCCAGTTCCAGTGAGGATCTGGAGAGATACTGGGGCTGACAAGTCATTGATCCTAAGTAAGGTGCTAGATTTCGGTCCTGAAACTGGAGAGGTGGTATTAAGAGGCATAGGAAAAGGAACAGAAGCTCTACCTTAGCACAGGATCATTTTAAAATGTGACCTGGTATCTGGATCAGTCGAAGTAGGGGTGCGGTCAGAATTACCGAAAGACGGCGTGGACGTCCTTCTTGGTGATGATTTAGCAGGTGGTGACTTGTGTTCAGCAGTGAAGCTGATAAGCAAGACTGTGAGTGCTGATGACACACCCCTAGGTTCTGAGATCTATCCCGCATGCGCAATCACTTGCAGCACGTCGAGAAAGGCGGCTGAGAAAGTGGACAGTTTAAATGTGTCCAGTGTTGATTTGGCTGAGATGTTCTTACCGACCCTGCACCAAGAGGGGTTAGGGGATGGTAAAGCGGAGAATAGGGAGGTGAAAGAGAGTAAAGGAGGTAGACCTGCCCTTAGCAAGGAGAGAATTTGTAAAAGGAGCAGGGACGTGACGAGGAGCTTGTGGCACTGAAAGAGTCAGTTCTTTCTGAGACAGAACTGGATAAAGGACCAGAGGGTTACTACCTGAAGGACGGAGTGCTGATGAGGAAGTGGAGGCCGACCACGGTGCCAGTCGATGAGGACTGGGCGGTGGTACATCAGGTGGTAGTTCCGAAGGAGTATCGGGATGAAATTTTGAACTTGGCTCACAAGGGACATCGAGGTGGACATTTGGGAGTAAGGAAGACAGTGGATAGGTTATGAAAGATTTCTAATGGCCAAATATGCGGAAGGATATTGCTGACTATTGTGAAAGGTGCCATACGTGTCAGGTGGTAGGAAAGCCGAATCAACTTACTCCTAAGGCACCTCTCAGACCGATACCCGCTTTTGAGGAACCTTTCTCCCGAATCAATGTGGATTTTGTGGGTCCTTTGCCTAAAACTGCGAGTGGGCGGCAGTACGTCATGACTACGATGTGTGCTGCTACACGATTTCCAGAGGCTCTGCCTCTGGGGAACATTAAGACCCCTGCGGTGGTTAAGGCACTCATTCAATTCTTTACCTCAGTGGGGCTACCTAAGGAAATACAGTCGGATCAGGGGAGTAGATTTACATCCCGTGCATTTCAGCCAATGTTGCCACGGATGGGAGTGAAACAAATTTTAGCCTCTGCATACCTTCCGGACTCCCAAGGAGCGTTGGAAAGATTCCACGCTACTATAAAGACCATGATCTAAACTTATTGTCAGGAAAACACTCGAGACTGGGATGATGCATTGTCACTTCTGTTATTTGCTGTAAGGGATACGGTTCAGGAATCTCTGGTGTTCAGTCCATTTGAGCTCGTTTTTGGTCACAAGCCCAGAGGACCTGTAACCGTACTAAAAGAGAAGTGGTCCAGCCCGAACGTACAAGTCAATGTGATTGACTACGTTTTGAAATTCCGAGAAAGACTCCATAAAGTATGCAATCTGGCAATGAAAAATCTTAAAGTCTCCCAGACAAAAATGAAACAATGGTATGATAAACAAGCTCGAGAGCAAGAATTTCACGTGCGCGATAAGGTTTTGGTCCTATTCCCTGTGGTTACCAACCCCCTACAGGCAAGGGTTCAAGGACCGTATAAAGTGATTAAGAAAATAGACTCGCTGAATTATGTGATCGAAACACCTGACAGACGAAAGCCGAGCCAGTTAGTTCACGTAAACATGATGAAAAGTTATCATGAATCGACCCCCACGGTGGTCGGTGCAGTTACGAAAACCGATGAGGCAGAAAGGAGTGTTGAGGAGGGACCGGAGAGTTTTGAAAAGATAAGCATAATACCTACCAGACTAGAGAACTCTGTTATTCTAGCTAAGAATAACTTCTGTATTTTGTTAGATTGTGTAATTCTATAAGACGCTGTATCAATTAATTTTCACCTTTGTGAAAATCCCCAGAAGGATGGGGGTGTTATGAAGGATGAACATCTCCGATGGGCAGAAGAGTGGAGAATTGCCCATGGTTCCCCCCCCCCCGGGAGAATCGCAAACCGTTACTGTTGCTATGCTGCTAATGAGAGAGAGAGGGAGATGTAAGGGAAAATCATGCTGGAACTGGAACATCTGCTACAGATAAGACAGAGATAAAGCAGGGGGAGAGAGACTTGTTGATTCACCATATGACTTCTGAAAGGCTTCTGAGAAGGTTGTTTACCTTATACCATTCTGTTCATTAAAATTCCTCAGTGGTCAGCCGGTGTGAGCTGGTTTGATGGACAAAGCCATTCAAAACTGATTGACACTTGAGACCCCGTGAGTAGGCATAAAAGTGAGGTCTGGGGAGACACCACTCAGACACACCAGGAGACACACTATTGAGCACAGGTTGAGTGTTGGAACCCACGTGAAGGTGTGGGGCATCGGATACCGAACAAAGGATCTGTCAATTTGACTTACAGTGTTATAGCAGGGCCGGTGGGGGCTTGTGTGTGTGTCCACTCATGCCAGAGTGATGAGTCCACCACAGAAGAACAGTCCAGCCGAAGGACAGAGTGGTCATACCTGAATGGCCACAACAGATCGACGGATCAAGAACGTTAATATAAAATATATTGAAAAGCAAAAGTGAATGACGCAAACATCAATGGCAGCAGAATTTATTCATTTTTGCTTAGTAAAACAGCTAGTAAATGCAGTCATGGGATACTTCAGTGTCTTCTTCAACTCCTGCCTGAATTTAGCCTGGGTTACCGCGTAAATGAAAGAATTCGTGCAGAAACTCAGGTTTGAAAGCATGTTACCGCTCTCTTGCAGAATGTAGCGTGGGTCCCCGAAATTGAATCCTGATATATAAGAACCGCTTTTAATTCGCACGTATAGAAAACTAATGACATATGTAATCCACAGAAACAGAAAACTGGCGGAGATAGTGAAAAGTAATATCATGGATTTTTTCCGCTTTTCTGTTTCTACATCTTCGAGATTCTTCCCCTCTTTCTCACCCCGAAGTCCCCTGCGGACTCTATTCGATACAAAAATGTGTTTAATAGTCAGAACATTGAACAGCAGGATCAGAAGAAATGGGACGCACGGCGTTAAAAGTTGGTCCAACCAATCATACGCTATCCAGAATGGTTCAGTGAAGAAACTTAGTTTATAATCACAAAACCAGGGCACGCCATCTAATATATACAAGGGCCGATACACAAAGTAATAGGGTACATTCATAAGGGTTGCCAGAATACAGACAATAGATATGACTACAGCAGCAGATTTCTCAGTACAATATCTCCTTTTCAGCTCCAGACAACAAATAGCGACAAACCGGTCGAACGTGAAAGCGACCGTCAACCACACCGAGAAGTCCCAGCTGAAATAAATCAGCACCGTGCTGAGACTGCAGGCGGGAGTGGTGGAGAGCAAACTGTTCCCGAAAAAGACACCAGTGATTCTATTCAGTATCACAGCAGTGACAATGACCAGCAGATCCGTTGCCGCCATTGCCAGTAGGTAATAAGTGACGCATTTGGAGAGACCGCATCTTCCCCGTGATAGGACCACAACTGCTGCCAAGCTCGCTGTTAAGGGAACAATAAGGACGGTTCGAGATTGAATGCTTGAAGTCTCAGTACAGATGGGAATTCATGAGATGACTTTATAAATGACCCTATCAGGGTAAAAATAAAATTCATTCGAGTGATTCCTAAAATTGTAGCACGGTATAAGGTTGGAATGGGTCGACTGGGCCCATAGAATGGGATTGGATTTTTAGTTCTGTATCCTCGATTACGAGAAATGGAAGCAAGGGTTTATCCTTAAAAGTTCAGTGAATATTGGCAACAAATCATGTATACTTTGTTCATCAGCATAACTTCTATATTCATATCCGTTATTTTCTTTCTATCTTTAAAAGGTATATTGAACAGATCTATTTAAATTGCTTCATGTCTGTAACCAGTATTACAGAGAGATAGATGTCCGTGCTCTACTGCAGAACCCTCTATCCCGTTTAATCTGGGTGTTGCAAAGAAAACAGCCAACCCGCATCTTCAGGTTTAAATGAGGAAATGACATTTCTGAAGAAAATAACAGGGGCATCGCCGGAATAGTGACCGACGCTGCTCGTTGTTCTAAAGAAGTTCAATGGCATGTTCGCTGGTTGGGTACTAATCCACTCACGGAGCTGATAATCTCAGCTCTGCGTAAACTAAATCTAATGGCGTACTCTATTGCCACGATGAGGCCATATTCAGGTTTTAAGAGCAATACCTTATATTGTGTCTGTGTATGCTGCAACCTGATGGCATGAACATCGATTTCTTGACCCTTCCATTCCCAGTTCCGTCTCTCACATCATCTCCTTACCTGCCCATCAACTGTCTCTGGTGCTCCTCCCCCTTCCATTTTTTCCGATGTTCTTTTTGCCTCTCCTATCAAATTCCCCCTTCTCCAGACTTTTAGCTCTTTTATTGATTAGCTTCCAATCCCTTCATTAGTGCCCTCCGTTCTCTGGGTTTCACCTATCACCTACATTCTTCCTGACCTCCTCCCAGCTTGACCTAACTTCTTATCTTTTGTTCCTGCCCTGATGAAGGTATGCGGTCGGAAAAGTCGGCAACTAACTCCTTTCCATAGATGCTACTTGGGATGCTCAGATCGTGCGGCATTTAGCCTGTGTTGCATAAGCTAAATGCCTGGAATGCTACGGCAGCCTGCCAGACATAAAATATTATTTAACAAGGCAACAAAACAAAATTGTAATACGTTACAGTATGGTACAGTCACAAATATAGAAATTATACTTGCTGTGAAGTCCCTCCCTAATAGAATTAATGTCAAGTAGAAGAAAAAAAATGAGCGTATCGAAACTTTAAATTCATTGCAGTATATTATACTAGCATGCAACTAATGTTTTGGACATAAAGGAGTCCTTGGAGCATTTCCCAGTAAAATGGAAGACAAAATTGAATTAATTCTATACAGCATGAACTAGTTTGCAATATGAAATTGTGTATTTACGTTATACTGTTTGATGTGTAACAATACATCGTAGCATCATGCACGTTATCAGATACATTTATATATCTGTTACTGCTAATGTTAAATCATACAGTACAGTATTAAATAAAGGTTAGACATTTAACGTGCACAGATATATTCACATCACTATTTCTTGAGATAAAATCTGCAACATTTCAACGAGAAAATATAAATGGCTCAGAGAGTTGTCAAAGAATATCTGTTAGAATCACCATTGGACACAGATCTGTAAATACAGGAAGTTTGCCATCTAGATTTTTAGTTGTAATTGCTCACTTACAAGTAGCGCTGCTGAAACAAAACAGTCGAATTCGGTATCAAACATCTCTGGAATCACTATAAGCAAGGTACAGTAGATGATTGAGGATGCACTACTTACTGGGAAAACCAATGATTGCCAGAAAAGGATAGTAAATGGCATATAGCAGTCCGCTTACTGGTCCATGCATTCTCTTCACAAGTGGTTCTGGTTTATGGTTATCTCCAGCATTTATATTTTGCTCGGGACTCCCCAGTGAGCCAATTACCTGCATGTTAGTAGCGAGCCAAAAGTAAACAGCGAATGCTTTTGGTCGTGCTGATGACAGGACTCAGGATTGCTGATAGCTTCACAACATGGTCTCTCCATTAATTGTAAATATGGCCACCAACACTCATCCGGTTCTTTGCTTGTGGGCGGTACAGTCAGGAGTCTCATGCAATTCAGTCACTTTGGTGTTCAAGGAGTGGCCGGAGCAAGTGCTCTCGTTTGTCGCAAACTGTGTGATAGTAGAAAGGGTATATAAAAAGACGATTTATTTTGTTGCTCCGTAATATCTCGTTTTATCAGTGGAGAGTATCGTGACTAGTTGCATCATGGAGTGACAAGGAAATACGAATACCCAGGAAAAGAAATGTCGTCAAATTTTGGAGGAAACAGCGCAATCCATAACAGTAATAGCCCTCCTCACCATTGTGCGCCTTTAGAAAGAGCGCCGCCACGGGAACGCAGCGTTCATTATCAATCGCCCTTTCCAGCCAGGCCATGATATCTTCTCGCTACTACCATCTGTCAGGAGGCACAGGAGTTTTAAATGCCACAACTTCATAAACAGCTATTGCCCGACAATCATCAGCTTCCTGAAGCAGCGTGGATAACTTCACTAATTCATATCTGAACTGATTCTTCAACCTATGTACTCTCTTTCAATTACTCCTCAACTCATTTTCTCAGCACTTTTTCTTTTTTTTATTAATACTTGTGCGATTTGTCTTAATTTGCATATTGCATGCCTTTCAGTCTTTGTTTATGTGTGGTTTTGCATAAATTCCATTGTATCTTTATTTTTTCTGCATATCCGTGCAAGAAAGTCATTCGCAAGGTAGCTTACGGTGACATATACGTACTTTGATCATAAATATCCTTTGAATTTGATTGTGCGTTGTGGAAAGCACCATAGTTTCCACAACACATATAACGCATAACGACTTGGGGAACTAAGAATTTCATTTACAAATGTATTACGTAGAGATAAAGTGCACAAATCAAATATTGTAGGGTACTATGCAAACTATCAGGTGATTTTTCAAATGCGATGTTGCAGGAATTTCCGAAACTTAATGGCCCGAGGGAAGAAGCTGTTCACAATCCAGTTCTTGTTTTTATGCAAACACAAGGAAATCTGCAGAGAGATGCTGAGCGATAGTAAAATGGTCAACGAAATAATGAATGAACTAAATAAGTATTTTGATTCAGACTTCACTGTCAAAGGCACGAGCAGTATGCTGCAAGTTCCAGGTGTCAGGGGTCATAATGAGTGTGAACATACAATATCTGGACAGAAGGTTTTGGGAAACTGGCCGGTCTGAAGGTGGATGAATCACCTGAACTAGATGCTGTATAGCCCAAGGTTCTGAAAGAGGTAGTTGAAGAGTTATGGAGGCATTGGTAGTGATCTTTTAATAATGATTAAATTCTGGAATGTTTCTGGAAGACAAGAAAATTTCATATGTCATCCTACTAATCAAGAAAAGAGGTAGGCAGAGGAAAGGAAACTATAGGCCAGTTAGTCTGACCTCAATGGTCGGGAAGATGAAGATGATTATTAAAGAAGAGGTCTTAGGGTACCTGGAAGCACATGATAAAATGGGCCATAGTCAGAACGGTTTCCTCAAGGGAAAATTTTGCCTGACAAATCTGTTGGAATTATCTGAAAAGGTAACAAGCAGAGTAGACAAAGGAGATCGGTGGTTCAGATGATTCCCTCTCAGGTGATTCACTCAAGGTGGCAACAGTAATGAATTTATTCACAGATACTTACAATGGCGAATTCATTGCTTTTGATATGTTGAGGAACTTTTGAATATATCTGGCAGAACTATTAGATTATAGCCAAATATGTGAAGGGATGGCCCAATGAAATCAAATGGAAATCAAATCGTTTAATTGTCATTCAAATCATACATAGATACTACGGAATAAGACAGCCTTTTTCTGGGGACATCGTGCAAAACATTAAAACAGCAGTCAAACTTGAAGACAGCAAGTAAAGTTCAAAAAACATGTTTTATAATTCAAAAAAAGCGAGCAAAATAACATATGTTATAATAGATATATATTATAAGGCCCTGAGTGACAATATCCGGCAGTCGATCGTCCTCCCGGCAATGCGCTGAAGTGCGCAATCCAGTCTGTCATTCCACCTCTCGAACACGGGAGGGCAACACCGACTGGAGAGGCCAGGCACAGCTGAATGCGGACAGCATGGCGCAGGGCTTCCGTATCCTTCACCTGTTGTGCAGCATCTGGCAAGCCCAAGGCATGAGGACTAATTCTTGCTACAGTCGAGACTATATAGCTCCCATGTCATTTGTCCCACCACCAGACAAGGGTAACAGGCCTGCGACATCTTGCTTTATCAAGGTCCAACAGGGTCTTGTGATCGCAAGTGAAATGTACGAGATAATCTCCCATGGTTATGCTGCACCAACGTCGATCCTTCTGAGTAGAGGCAACAAGGTCTGCTCCGACATTCCCGCAGAACCCTCCGATATCCCAACTGTCCCCTTCAACATTTCGGCCTGCTCCTTCCCCCAACATCACGGCTGGCTATTTCAACACCTTGGGTGGTTCCTCCAGCTCCTATCCAGCTACTCCGATCAATGAGTTCACTGATGGAGTAGCCCTACAGTACCTGAAGTTCTTTGTTGCGTAAATAGAAATCTTACGAAGAAATATGCGCCTTTGAT
The DNA here is from genome assembly GCF_030144855.1 of Hypanus sabinus. Lineage (NCBI taxonomy): Eukaryota > Metazoa > Chordata > Chondrichthyes > Myliobatiformes > Dasyatidae > Hypanus > Hypanus sabinus. The sequence goes on along the minus strand of NC_082729.1, from coordinate 21,680,003 downwards.
TGCCACAGCTCCCCCCCCCCACCACCAAACACACCCCGCGCGGGCGGCCTTGCGTTTGCACACAACGCCATCTTATCGGAAATCTTCCATCCTTAGTGATGGGTTTATTTTCTCCTGCCTGTACTGAAGTACAATTATAAAAGGAGTAAAACAAGGCAATAAAACAATAAATATATTTTTTCTTGTCTATGTATGTATGTATTTATTTATTTATTTCAATCTACCTATTTATCTATCTGTCCATTTGTCTATTAAGCTATGAATTTACTTATTTATTTACCATTAACTTATTTTTGGGTATTTGTGCAGTTTGCCTTCTTATGCTGCTAGTGTTTGTGAGTAGATTTCATTGAATATATTGTGTTCTATGATGAATGCCCTTGAATACCGTGAATGAGTGATTTTGGCAACGGCCATCTCATTTAATTCGCATTCCCTGGACATTGTCCATTGGCTTAGTCCATTCCCAGGAAATATTTCACCATGACCTGTAGTTCTACCTTCCCAAAATTATATGAGTTGATGCAGAAAGTTCAGGTCCAGGGATTGTTGGTTTAACTAGCAACAGGGCAGTGATCCTGTTAGCAGGCAGTTACAAGACCAATCAAGTCACGACAAGTTTATTGTCATTTAACTATATACATATAAACCAACAAACGAGCCAACCTTCTCCGGAAAATGGTGTCAAGTGTAATATGTGCAACACATATGTACGGGTCAATAACGTAAAAACATTACGAATTAAATCTAGAAATGCAATGTGCATAGATAAACAAAATAAAGTTTATAAATTAATTATTATAGGGCACGATGCAAATTTTGTGGTGATATTTTGAATGACATGTGGTAGTAAGTTCAGAAACATATGGCCAGAGGGAAGAAACAGTTTCCCATCTCATTCTAGTGTTTATTCATAGCTTTGCTGCTCCTATACCTAATGGAGATGCAGCTTTTCAGGATGCTGTCATTGGTGCTACTGTAAAATTCAACGGAGATGGAGTGGGAGTGTGTGCCTTTTTATTCAGAGAGGAAAATTGAGGGACCTGTTGAGGTCGTCCGTGAAGTGAAATTGGTGCACTTCATGGAGGAGCCAGATCTGCGTAGACGGGGGTGATCCTTCTGACCTTCCTAAAGTCCACAACCATTTCCTTAAAACCAACTTGTACACTGGTTCTAAGTTCCCAGCTGTACAGTACCTGTTTACCAGATTTGAATGATACATGCTTAATATATGCAGCACCCCCAAAATTACAAAGCCAATTGGCGATATGGATTGCGTAGGTGGTTTTGAAATTGATCATCTCAGAATCAGGTTTAAAATGTCTTGAAATTTGTTGATTTGGTGCAGAAGTGCATTACAATACAGATTTATAAAACTATAATTTAAAATATATTGAAAAGCAAAATTGAATGACGTAAACTTCAATGGCAGCAGAATTTATTCATTTTTGCTTATTAAAACAGCTTGTAACTGCAGTCATGGGGTACTTCAGGGTCTTCTTCAACTCCTCTCTGAAGTTAGCCTGGGTTACTGCGTAAATGAAAGAATTCGTGCAGAAACTCAGGTTTGAAAGCATGTTGGCGCTTTCTTGAAGAATGTAGCGTGGATTCCCGAAATTGAATCCTGATACATAAGAACCGCCTTTAATCCTCACGTATACAAAACTAATGACATATGTAATCCACAGTATCAGAAAGCTGGTGGAGACAGTGAAAAGTAATATCATGGATTTTTTACGCTTCTCGGTTTCTGCATCTTCGAGATTCTTCCCCTCTTTCTCACCCCGAAGTCCTCTGCGGACTCTGTTCGATAACAGAATATGTCTAATGGTCAGAACATTGAACAGCAGGATCAGAAGGAAAGGGACGCATGGCGTTAAAAGGCGGTCCAACCAATCATACACTATCCAGAATGGTTCAGTGAAGAAACTTGGTTTATAATCGCAAAACCAGGGCACGCCATCTAGTATATACAATGGCCGATACACAAAGTAATAGGGTACATTCTTCACGATTGTCAGAAGACAGACAACAGATATAACTACAACAGCAGATTTCTCATTGCAATGTCTCCTTTTCAGCTCGAAACAACAAATAGCGACAAAACGGTCGAAAGTGAAAGCGACTGTCAACCACACCGAGCAATCCCTGCTGAAATAAATCAGCACCGTGCTGAGACTACAGGCGGGAGTGGTGGAGAGCAAACTGTTCACGAAAAAGATACCGTTTATTCGATTCAGTATCACGCCCGTGACAATGACCAGCAGATCCGTCACCGCCATTGCCACCAGGTAATACGTGACGCATTTGGAGAGACCGCATCTTTCCCGTGATAGGACCACAACTGCTGCCAAGCTCGCTGTTAAGGGAAGAAGAAGAACGGTTCGAGACTGAATGTTTGAAGTCTCAGTACAGATGAGAATTCATGAGATGACTTTATAAATGACGCTATAAGGGTAAAAATAAAATTTACTCGAATGATTCCTAAAATTGTAGCACGGTATAAGGTAGGAATGGGTCGACTGGGCCCATGGAAGGCTATTGGAATTTTACTTCTGTATCCTCGATTAGGAGAAATGGAAGCAAGGGTTTATTCTTAAAAGTTTAGTGACTATGGCCAACAACTCAGTATCATCAGCGTTACGTTTATATTCATACTCGGAGTTTTCTTTCTGTCTCTGAAAAGTATATTGATCTATTTAAATTGCTTCATGTCTGTAATCAGTATTATCTTGAGATAGATGTCCGTGCTCTACTGCAAAACTCCGAATCCCGCTTAATCTGGGTGCTGCGAAAAAAAACCTGCCGTCCCGCCTCTTCAGGTTTAAATTAAATGACGTTTCTGAAGAAAATAACACGGGCATCGCCGGAAATGGGACCGACGCTGCGCGTTGTTTTAAAGAAACTCAATTACGCATTCGCTGGTTGAATACTAAACCACTCACATAGCTGATATTGGCCGTTGTACATAAACTAAATTTAATGGCATCCTCTGTTGCCACGATAAGGCCGCATTCAGGTTTTATGAGCAACACCTTATATCGAGTCTGTGTAGTCTCCAACCTGATGGCATGAAAATCGATTACTTGACCCTCCCATTCCTGGTTCCCTCTCTCACATCATCTCCTAACCTGCCCATCATCTGGCCCTAATGCTCCTCTCGCTTCCTTTTTTTCCCGATGGTCTTTTAGCCTCTCCTATCAAATTACTCCTTTCTCCAGCCTTTTAGCTCTTTTACCCATCAGATTCTGAGCCGCTCTCTTTTGCCCTCCGTTCTCCGGATTTCACCTATCACCTACCTTCTTCTTGCCCTCCTCCCATCTTGACCTAACGTCTCATCTTTTTGTTCCCGGTCCTGATGAAGGAATTTGGTCCGAAACGGCGACTGATTCCTCCTTTCTGTAGATGCTACTTGGCATTCTCAGATCGTCCATCATTTAGCGTCTGTTGCATAAACTAAATGTCTGAAATGTTACCGCAGCCGGGCAGACATATAAAATATCATTTAAAAAGGCACCAAAACTAAATTGTAATACGTCCCAGTATGGTACAGTCACAAGTATAGAGATTATACTTGCTGTGGAGCTCCTCCCTAATAGAAATGATGCCAAATAGAGGAACAAAATGAGCATATCGAACCTTTAAAGCGGTTGCATTATATTATACTGGCACCCAATTAATGTATTGGACAGAAAGGAGTCCTTGGTTACCCGCATTTTGCAATGAAATGGAAAGCAAAGTTGAATTAATTCTATACAGTATGAAGTAGTTCACAATATCAAATTCTGTATTTACGTTATATTGCTTGATGTGCAACAATGCATCGTAGCTTCGTGCACGTTATCACATACATTTATATATCTATTACTACCAATGTTAAATCATACTGTACACTATTAAATAAAGTTTAGACATCTAACGCGAACAGATATATTCACATCACATTATTTCTTGAGATAACATCTGCAACATTTCAACTAGAAAACATAAATGGCTTAGAGGGATGTCAAAGAATATCTGATAGAATCACCATTGGACACTGATCTGTAAATATAGCAAGTTTGTCATCTAGATTCTTAGTTGTAATTGCTCACTTACAACCAGCGCAGCTGAAACGAAGCAGTGGAATTCGGTATCAAGCATCTCTGGAATCACTATAAACAAGGTACAGTAGCTGATTGAAGATGCACAACTTACGGGGCAAACCAACGATGGCAAGAAAAGGATAGTAAATGGCAAATAGCAGTCCTCTTGCTGGTCCGTGCATTCTCTGCACAGATGGTTCTACTTTCTGCTTTTCTCCAGCTGTTATATTTAGCTCGGGACTCCCCAGTGAGTCAATTATCTGCATGTTAATAACGAGCCAAATGTAAACAATGAATGTTTTTCGTCGTGCTGATGACAGGACTCAGGAGGAATGATAGCATCAGAACCTTGTCTGTCCTTATACTGTGAATCTGGCCGGTACAGTCAGGAGTTTTATGCGAATTGGTCATTTGTGTGTTCAGAGTGGCCGGAGCAAATGCTCTCGTTTGTTGTCGCTCCGTAATATCTCGTGATGTTCAGTAGAGAGTATCGTGACTAGTTGCATCATAGAGTGGCAACGAAATACTCAGAAACAGAAGAGTCGACAAACTGTGGCGGGAGCAATGAAGTCCAAATCAGGATTAGCCACCCACCATTGTGCATATTTAGAAAGAGCGCCGCCACGAGAACGCAGCGTCCATCATCAATAGCCATTACCAGCCAGGCCATGATATCTTCTCGATACTACCATCTGTTTGGAGACACAGGAGATTTAAATGCCACAGCTTCATCAACAGTTATTGGCCGACAATCATCAGCCTCCTGAAGCAGCGTGGATAACTTCACTCATTCATACCTGAACTGATTCTTTAACCTATGAACTCACTTTCAAGGACTCATCAACTCATTCTCTCAGCATTATTTTCTCTTTTTTTATTAGTATTTGCGCGTTTTGTCTTAATTTTCAAATTGCATGTCTTTCAGTCTTTGTTTAAGTTTGTTTTCACATAAACTCTATTGTGTTTCTTTATTTTTTTGTACATACACGTGCAAGAAAATCCATTGCAAGGTAGAATACGGTGACATATACATGCTCTGATAATAAATATCATTCGCACTTTGAACTTGGTTGTGCGTTGTGGAAAGCACCATAGTGTGCACGAAACATATAACACATAATGTTCAGGGGAACTAAGAATTTAATCTACAAATGAATTACGTACAGCCAAAGTGCACAAATCAAACATTGGAGGGTACAGTGCAAACTATCTGATGACTCTTCGAATGTGATGTGGCAGGAAGTTCAGAAATTTAATGACCTGAGGGAAGAAGCTGTTGACTATCCAGTTCTTGCTTTTATGCAAACACGACGAAATCTGCAGATGGTGGAAATTCAAGCAACTGACCAAACACGAGGAAGTCTGCAGTTCATGCATCGGAGATTCCTGCGTGATGGTCGAATGAGTTGCATCCTTGACAATACTAAGGCAAATGTACCGATAAAAGTCACAGATGGAAAGTAAGCTACTGCCTATTATCCTCTCGGATTTTCTCATAGTCCTTTGTAGGGACTTCCTGTCCGATGGTATGGTGCTCCCATACCTGATGGACATGCAGCTTTTCAGAACGCTGTCGTGTAACGGCTGTGCCTTTTTATTCAGGGAAGTGATGTTGTCCGTTTTGTGAACTTGTTGCACTTTACGGAGAGCCTGGAGCACTTAACAGAGGAGCCTTCTCTGCAAAGTCGGGAATGATTGTCCTGTTCCATCCGAAATTACACAATCACTTATTTCATACGGACTCGTACATCGGCTGTCAGTCCACAAGTGTCCAATATCTATATACATGCCTGCATACATTTCAAAACTGTTTGGCGATACGGATTATAAGGATTGACGGAGGAAGTTTTTGATTGATAATCTGAAAATCTGTATCAGGTTTAATATGCAGGCCCCCTCCCATCAACATTCCCATTCCCATTTTCCTTTCTGAACAAATCAGCTAACCTGCTCATGATCTTCCTCCAGCACTCCTCCCCTTCCCTTTCTTTGATTGTCTTCTTCCCTCACCGATCAGATTACCCCTTCTCCGGCCATTTATCTCTTTCACCTATCAGCTTTCCAGCTCTTTACATCAATCCTCCCCCTCTCTTGCTTTCTTCTACTACCAACCCCATGTAACTTTTATCCCCTCTCCCCACCGTCTTGTCCTTTCGTCTCATCCCTTTGTCAGTCCTGATGAATGGTCTCAGCCCAAATCGCCGACTGTTTACTTATTTTCATAGATGCTGCCTGGCCTGCTGTGTTCCTGCAGCATTTTGTGTGTGTAGCAAAAATTAAATCGAGTTTGGAATTTTAGCGCTGCCCTGCAGAATTAGAAACTATTATGTAAAAAGAAACCAATGTATATTGTAAAACGTTCCAGGTGGGCACAGCTACAAAGATAGAGATTACACTTGCTGTAAAGCGCCTCTGTAATAGAATCAATGACAAAAATATGGAAAAAATAATTATATCAAGCTGTTACATCGATTGCAATATATTATATTGAAATGAGGCTCATACAGACCTAGAACTGTACAGATCTCGAGGGGCCGTTTGGTCTACCTCGATATTACACCGGTGACTTCCTGTATTCTTTCAGATCGAGCATTGAGTATAAGTCAAATCCCGTCACAAATTTATTGTCGGTGCTGCCCTCCAATGTTGATTGAAAGGAAGAGAAGTGGATTGTGTTCGTCTGCGGCGCAATTGCGTTTTGCAGCTTGGATTTGGAGGAACCCGGTTTAATTGCAATAAAATTTGAGCTCGAACTTGAACCCGAACCGAATTAACATTAGCCGGTTGGTAGATCAGAGATGGAACTTCCATCCATCACCTTTATGCGGTAAATTTATCTTGGCAACAGTGAAGCTTCCGACTCCCACTCTGGCTCAGATTCCCACAATGGGAAAAGGAGGACATATCCTGAGTAACGACAGTCTCGGCAGCGACCTCTTTTTATTTTTACGCTGTCGATTCGTACCCGCATTTCTCAAGTTCATGCTGTCTGTCACACTGCATTAAGGCATGAACACCTTTCTTCAGGAGACCGTTAACAAAAATACTACTAACGTAAGCCATCATTATGTATTAAGCAACCACGCCGTCTGCATTGTCACCTAAGAATTCCAAATATGAATTCTTGCCAGAAGTCAGCTGAATAACACATTCAGTTGACCCTCTCTTAGGCGATTTACTCAAGGCATTGATAGCAATGAATTTATTCACCAATATCTTCAACAGTCGAACACGTATCTCTTTGATAGGTTGTGGAAACGCTTAAATTGTCATGTAGTTTAATTAATTTGCAGCAGAATAAATAACGTGATACCACGTTGAATGAATAATGTTCAGATCATTTTCGCCACGTTTATCATGAAGTATAATTAAAAAGACTACAGTTGTCCACCTCTAATGCACGGCAGTAAATTAATAATGCTACAACAGGTTAAAATATGTAGATTTGCCTCATGACAATATTAAATTTATTCATGAATTTGTCATCAAAGGAATTGGTATTGGAGCTCAGCTTTGCATTCAAAAACGTGATTATATTTGGACTTCACTTGCTTCGGCACTGAACTGATACCATAAACTTCAGACTGACTGCTAAGGAGTTTCCAACTGATTCTCTATGAAGAATTAATTTATTAACTAATTTATTTATGTGTCCATCTTTTTATTTTTCTATTCACTTATTTACGTACGTATTTATTTGTATATTTATTTATCTATATATATCTCTTTCGATCCATCTTTTCATCTAGTAATTAATTATTGAATTATTTTAGTTGTTTATATTATATATATAAACAAATATGTTTATAGTTGTTGAAATATTTGCACAATTTGACGTATTCTGTATTAGTTGCTTGACGTTCTTTGCTTATGAGTAGATTTCATTGATTCTATTTTATTTCTTCGCTCTACTGTAAAAGCATTTCAATACTGTGAAGGTGTGTATTTTGCCACAGGGAAGGTGAACTCCGTGTCAATGTCCACAGTAAGATCTTGCATCATTCTCAACAAATATTTCATGTTGACGCCGTGATTCTACTTTCCCCAAATTAAACTCTACATGAGTCGGTGCAGAACGTTCAGGACCCGGGATTGCTGAGTTAACTGGTGACAAGATAGTCGCACTCAAATTAGCATTGATACCTTAAGCAGACAGTGATAACACCTACATCGGTTGTTAGGCCCCAACTGTACAATATCTGTATACATATCTTCGATATATGCACAACATATCTGCAAGCTGGCCTATGTTGAAAGCCGGTGGCGGTGTGCATTGTGAGGATGACGTGGAAAATTTTCCATCTGATGATCAGAGTCAGGTATATTATGTCGTGAATTTTAATGATTTCCGTCAGCAGGTACATAATAATAAAACTATAAATTACAATATGTTAAAAGGGTAAAGTGAATAAAGCATATAGCACAGATAACGGAAAATATATGCTTGCATCTTTTAAAACAGCTAATAACGACATGCATGGAATAATTCAGTATCTTCTTCAGCTCCTCTCTGAATTGCCTGGGTCAGCGCCTGAATAAACGTTTGAAAGCATGTTGGCGCTCTCTTGGAGAATGGAGTGTGTATCTCCGAAATCGAATCCGGTTACATAAGAAACATCTTTAATATGCACGTGTACAAAATTAATGAAGTACGTAATTCTCAGAACAGAAATCTGACGAAGATGGTGAAAAATAATATAATGTGTTTTTCTGATATTCCGTTTCTGCTTCTTTGAGATTCTTATCCTGCTCGCCCGAAGTCCCCTGCGGACCCTGTTGGACACGAAAATTTGCTTGATGGTCAGGACATTGAACAGCAGGATGAGAAGGAATGGGAGGCACGGTGTTAAAAGGAGGTCCAACCAGTCATACGTTATGCAGGTTGGCTCCATTATAAAGCAAAGTAACTTCAGGACCTATGTCAAGTATGGCTCGAGAATAAACTCCTTCAATCCATATGGGTACATCAGAGCTTCTTCCCACTAAACGTTCAGGAATAGTGTTTCGCACTTCAGTGCTTTCTTTGATACACTGATTAGAATGTACCCTCTCTGAAATGTCAGCCTGTTCCTTTACTGGGTCCCGTCATAGCTTTGCTTCTTTTCATCTCTTTTTGATTAACTGTTGACTCACTTTTCAAAGATATCCATGTCCCTCATAGTTTTGCTTCAAATCTGCATGCTCCCCACAGTTATAAAAGAAAATAGCGATTGCTTCTCTAGTCTGGAGCCCTTTTCACCAGCTTTCTTCTGTGTTGTCAGCCCTACTTGGATCAGGTTTTCCAACAGACCCGTCACGTTTAGTTGAAACTTAATCAGATATCCGTCAAGTCAACTCAGCTCCAAGGTTTTCCACCTCATTCCTCAAAAGCCCTATCTCTGTGGCATCAGGGGCCATTGTAGCAGCAGAGACTATCAGTGAAGGTACTACTCAGCTTTTGGAAAATGTTACACTTCGCAATCATGTTTTCTTCTTGTCTAACTTCTCCAAGTAACTTGGTAAAAGATAGAGAAGGACGCTTCTTGTGGATTATTGAAATACGCAGAGCAGTCATCTCATGTTACAGTGTGTCCTTCACCACTTGCTCCATCCTCCAGCAATTTTTCTCAGACAGTTAAATGTCCCCTTTATGGCGTAAACAGTGCAGTGATTTCTCCAACCTGAAAACGTAGGCAGATAGATTCTCTTCTTTCTCCTGAAATGTGTGGCTAAGTGCCTTTATAAGATCAGCTGAGCTTGCAGTACTGTCAAAACCATCTTCCACTGCTTGTAAGTAATTATCTGATGTGTCTAATGGATGTTCTGCCTTTCGGACCCTAACTGTATCAGCAACAAGACCTTTTAAACCCTTTTCATATTATCTGAGCACTGCCATTCATCCAGTAACCATGATGTTCTCTTTCCCATCAGGCGTGGGCTTGACTCTAGAGAACACTCTTAGCTGAAAATAAATTTGGCTCACTGCAGGTACACTTTCGGCATTTACCAACCAGTGATGTAATTGTTGAAAGCAGCTCAGAATTTAAATCAACCCCTAAAGGACCATTAGAAATTTCTGGTCAGGCAATTCGTTCCTCACTTTGCTGAAAAAGAGAACTACTTGTCTTTAAGTTCTTCACCTTCAACTGCATAAAATTCGTCCTTCAAAATATGAACTGCCCATGGCCCCACCTCTCCATGCTCTCTTTTCTTGTCAGACACTGTGAATTTAGTTACATCACTGATAGTTTTGTGGGAAGAGTAAGTATTCGGAAGTATGATGCTGTGCTTGGTGTGCTTGTGTTATACTGAGATATTGGATAAACTGTATCTGTTTTTCTTGCTGGGAGCTGAAGGTGACATAATAGAGGTTTTTAAAATTGTTAGGCTGGGTATCCTGCTGATCTATTTCACTTCCTACCACTGACGAAAATTAGGGAGCATTGTTTCAAGTGTCAGCGAGGAATTACAAGTGAATGTGAGGGCTAGATATTTCACATGAAGAATAGCTGGGATCTGGAATGAGCTACATCAAAAGTAGGTGGAAGCAGGAACACACATCTTCTCTCTGTTCAACAATGCTCTCCTAAACCCTACCAGTCACGTACGTATTCTGGCCTGGTTCAGTTTCCAGTTTCGAGAGGACTGGAATATAGAAGCAAGGACGTAATGCTGAGGCACTGTAAGGCATTAGTCAGGCCACACTTGAAGTACTATGAGCAGATTTGGGCCTGTTATCTAAGAACGGATATGCTGGCTTTGAAGCGGTTGCAGAAGAAGTTTCCAAGAACGATCCAGAGAATGAAAAGATTAATGTATAAGGAGCGTTTGATGACTCTGGGCATGTATTCGCTGGAGTTTAGAAGAATGAAAGTGGATCGCAGTGAAACCTATCAAATATTGAAAGTCCCTGATAGAGTAGATATGGAGAGGATGTTTCTAATAGTGGGGGAGTCTAGTACCAGAGGGCATAGTCTCAGAATACGAGATTTTCCCTTTAGAAGAGAGATGGGTTGAAATTTATTTAGCCAGAGGGAGGCAAATCTATGGACTTCGTCGCCAGAAATTGCTGAGCAGATCAAGTTATTGGGTATATTCGAAATGGAGGTTGTATAGCTTCTTGATTAGGAAGTGTGTTAAAGCTTATGTTGAGAAGGCAGGGCAATGGGACAGAATCACATAATAATTGGAGCAGACTCAGTGGCCTATTTCTGTTCTCATGTCTTATGGTCTTATAAAAAACAAATGACCCAGCACAGATCCCTGCTTCATACAGCTAATCACAGTCCTCGTAATCAGTGAGATAACCATCTAATATACTCTCTTGCTTCTCCTAAGCCAAAGTTGCCTATGGTTGTCTACTTTATCCTAAGCTAACATTCTGGACTAGCCCACCATGTAGCAGTTTGTAAAAGGCCATGCTAAAGTCAATGTAGAATTTGTCCACGACATTCCTTTTATTGATCCACCTTAAAAATTTCAAGATGTTTGTACATAACTCCCCCCACCCTCCGAAAGGCTTCTCTCATAAGTGTTTTCTTGAATCTTTTATATTTCTCAAGTGCCTCATTTGATTCTAACACTCTATACTCTTCCTTACCAGGTTCTTAATATTACTACACAACTAATGACTCTTATGACAAAAACCTTTCTCCAACTTAGAATCTTAATCAGAGGACCATCTCTATCCTTAACTATAATTAATTGTAATGGAATAATGATCACCACTTCTAACATTTTCCATTACATTCACTTTGGTCACCCACTCGTTCTCATTCCCCAATAGGAGAATCAGTAACACGCTATCTGTAGTTGTTCCTACTACATACTAAGTAAGGAAATTTTCCTGAAAACAAAAATGTTTGTTGAAAAAATTGCAAAAACTCTATACCATATACCACATGTATATACCATATGTCTGTCCCAGTCAACATGTAAGTTAAATCACATACCATCAGAAAAGTATACATCTTGCAAATGTTTGTAATTCCTCTGCAAATTTGTTCTTTTAATCCTGTATACTACTGATGTCTGTAATACCCATTAATGTCATCATTCTTTTTAATTCCTCTGTTCCACCCAAATTGTCTCAGGAGACAAACACCTTATGATTACAGTCATGGGATATTCCATGATGACTAATGCCTCCCCTCCCAATTTAATGACCCTCTATACAATGTCTAAAACAATATATCCATAGAACATTGATAAACTGCACTATCTTTCTATCTGATGCCTCACTAGCGAGCGGTATGAATGGCAATCCTGAGATCACCAGTTTGTGTCATGAGCCCTACAGTCCTGTGCACCTGTATTTGTTAATAGTGGTCTTATCTGGAGTCAGTAAGCCTTTGTGCTTTCTGTTTAACCTTGCCAAGTTTATTTTGACTAGCATGGGTTTTCCATGAATGGTACTGTGATTATTTAAAGTGAACTCCCAATTAGCTCTTATAGCGGGTTCCTTGTGTTTAAAGAATGTTTCATGTTGCGATGTCGCTCTGTCAAGCCACCAACATCCTGTTGCAATTCCAGTGATTAAATTCTTGCTTCCGTCTCTACATGGGAGTTTCTGTCTTTTCTCCACACCTGGCTTCAATCTCAGCTGCTGAATTTTTAAGACTACATACGTAGGAACAGGATTAGGGCATTTGCCCATCAAGCCTGCTCCACAATCCATCACAGATGATTATTATCCCTGCCTCCAGCCTCCCGCCTGTAAGCTTTGCCACCCTTCATAATCCAGAACCTATCAAACTCCACTTCAACATTTTTAACAATTTGGCCCTCACACCTGTCTTTGCAATGTATTGTATAGATTCATCACCCTCTGGCTAAACCAATTTCCTCCTCATCTCCATTCTAAAGGGATGCCCTTGTATGTTGAGGCTCTGATCTCTGGTCCTGCTGCCCCATTATAAGAAACATGCTCTTTTGGTCCACTTTATTTAGCCTTGTCAATATTCGGTAAGCTTCAGTGATATCCCCTACTCACGGTTCAAAAATTCCAGTGAGTAGGGACCACAGACACCAAACGTTCCCATTATGTTAATCCTTTTCATTCCCAGTATAATTTTTGTGAACTTCCTCTGCACCCGTTCCGATGACAGCACGTACTTTCTTTTTCAGGGGAGTCTGCATTGTTGTGTGTTGGGGAACACATATCTTAAAAATGTAAGAATTTTATTAAGAAAGTGACAAATTCGATTGCTGGGCAAGGCAGCAGATTTATAATACAAGGCTTTAACAGTGGCACAGTCACAACGTGCATTGGACAACAAACAGATTTCGGGGACTTGGTAGACCGAATGGCCTGTTTGGGTGCTGCACAACTCTATGGCATCAAACACACTGGTCCTATATAAACAGCATCATTCAAACTTGCTCTGTTTGAAATTATCAGCTGATGTTTGCTAAATATAGACAAGATTTGATTAGAACTAGCTGTAGATGAATCACTTCTATCACGTAAATTCAATATTTATGAATTTCCCTACTTTTCCCCTCGCCACTTTCCCCTCACCCTCTCCTCACACCTCCGTCCCCTGAACAGCCTGTCCCCTTCCGCCTCAACCAAAGGCCGGAAATGCTTCTCTTTCCTCTTCTGTACCGTTAGCTCCAGAGGTCCCACGATTTCCGTGCCCTTCATCAGCTGCGTGCTGTCATTTGTCAGGATGACCCGCAAGCATGGTGCCAGAAGACCCCTGTATTTAATGTACGTGCGAATGTTCCATATTGTAATAGTTTTCCCGAATGTACACCTGGACTTCATGTTAAGGAAGTCTACCGCCACCTAAAACGTAACGGAATGATTTCGACCCTAAGTGACTTCCATGAAAAAATGTTCACTGCTATGTCAAAGACAGTTAAATTACCTGTATTGTATCTGTTTTGTGCAAATGTCCTTACACTGTGTAAGGTACCGTCTGTCGAACTATATTATTTCCTCTTTTAAAGATATTCATTGTCCTGTGCAGATTGTGTCTATTATGTCGGGGGGTGGGGAAGGTATTCTTCCCCACCTATCTTCACCTCGATGATTTCTCACGAATTATTATGGCTGACTGAATGCTCACCCATTTACGGAAAGGTGGCGCTGTAGGGATGGTTTGGTGGGAATGTGGAGGTGTGAATCAGATGCAAGTTTGTAGCTGGCGTCACATGTACTGATGTAAAATGGCGATGAGTTATTGGTCGTCCTTTGGATTTTGAAACTTCCGAGTGATGAATGAATCTGCTGTCAAATCCACATAAGGACAACAATATACTGAAATATTTCCGTGCAGAATTCATTATGAGAAATAATAACCTGATAAGGCTGCATTCACCGACATGTTGGTTACGGGTCCTGCCATCGTCGCTGTTTATATCTGGTATAAATATTGGTGAGAATTAGCACATTGTTGTTGCGAGAATGAAATCACCAGAGAAAAATACTGGTAGACACGAGCAGCTTTTTTATTCGATCAAACAAGATACAAAAGGCATCACATGGAGGCGCTTTCATTCGAAAGGTCTGGCTTTAACGTGGGGTTCGATATTTATGTGCTAAACATCAAAGGACAGTTACATACTTACAATGCTTTCTTTGAAACTGTAGACAAACTTCACACCTCCCGATTCGCACCCGCACCACAGACGTCGAAATGAATTGTAATCAGCATTGTCTGGTCTGGTATTCACTGCTTTTAGGAACTCATTGTTCAGAAATGCACTCCAACTTAACACCGCAATTTATACTCAGATGTGAAGACCAGTAGCCAAAGTCTTTTGCTGAGTGTAAATGTGGTAAGATCGCTCTAACTCTGTTATGGGCAGATTTCTTCTCCGACACAGACATTTTCCTCTGCTGCGTTGACACACAAATGCCAGGATCCTTGGCATTGTTCTGGACATTGTCGTAGTGCTGTTTCTGGCTGAAAAGCGGCGGACACATATCACCTAACACACACACAGACACACACACACACACACACACACACACACACACACACACACACACACACACACACACACACACACACACACACACACACACACACACACACACACACACACACACACACACACACACACAGTGTAAAACTCTGTAAAAGTCACAAAGAGAGCAGAGGACATGTTGTAACGGCCAGAGGTCTGTGCTGACAAAGCAATAGATACTTGAGACAAAATGCTGGAGAATTACTGGGAGATTAAAGAATTAGCGTCTTGGACCAGCGCAGCGCAAATGCAATGTAATGTACGAGTGTCAATGTGCAAAATGCAAGGACGGCCTTATTGCCATATAAAAATAATAAAATACAGAACTGACTGCAGAACTGGCTTGCCCACAGAAGGGAAAGAGTGGTTGCTGACGGGTCATATTCTGCATGGAGGTCGGGGGCCAGTGGTGTGACCCAGGGATCTGTTCAGAGACCCTGACTCTTCGTGTTCTTTATAAATGACCTGGATGTGGAAGTGGTGGGATGGGTTAGTGAGTTTGCTGATGACGCAAAGTTTGGAGGTGTTGTGAATAGTGTGGAGGGCTGTCAGAGTGTAGAGCAGGATGTTGATAGGATGCAAAACCGGGCTGAGAAGTGTCAGATGGAATTCAACCCAGATAAGTGTGAAATCGGTCAGTTTGGTAGGTCAAATATGATTGCAGAATATAGTATTTATGGTACGAATCTTGGCCGTATGCAGGATCAGAGGGATCTTGGGGTCCGAGTCCATAGTACGTTCAAAGCAATTGCGCATGTGGACTCTGTGGTTAAGAGGGCGTACAGTGTATTGGCCTTCATTAACCGTGGAATTGAATTTAAGGGCCGATAGGTAATTTCGCAGTTATATAGGACCCTGGTCAGACTCCACTTGGCGTACTGTGATCTCTTGGAGTACTTGGAGTGCTTTGGACCTCTTTTGGGGCAGGTGTGACCTGTACGAAAAGGACGGGTTACACTTGAATCCTCGGGGGACGAATATCCTGGCCGGATGGTTTGCTAAGTCTGCTGGGGAGACATTAACCTAGAATGGTTGGGGGATGGGAATCAATTTGAAGAGACTAGGGGAGAGGAGTTCAGTTCACAAAAAGAGAAAGCTTGTAAACAGTGCGTCAGGGAGGATAGGGAGGTGATAGAGAAGGGGAGCGCTCAGACAGAAGATGTAAATTTGATTGCACCGTTAGGGATGAAGAGTGAGGAAGAGGTGGAGAGTTTCTTAAATAAATCTATTTTAATGCGAGGAGCATTGGAAGAAAAGTGGATAAGCTTTGAACATCGATTGATACCTGGAAATATGTTGTTGTAGCTATAAGAGAAATATGGTTGCAAGAGGGGGGTGATTGGCAACTAAATATTCCTGGATTTCGTTGTTTCAGGTGTGATAGAATTAGAGGGGCAAGAGGAGGAGGTGTTGAACTGCTTGTCCGAGAAAGCGGTGCTTTGCTTGGATTGATCAGAGGGCTCATCTCGGGAGACTATTTGCGTGGAATTGAGGAACGCGAAAGGTGTAGTAACACTTATAGGGGTGAATGTTAGACCACCTAATGGGAGCGAGAATTGGAGGAGCAAAGTTGTAAAGAGATAGCAGATATTTGGAGTAAGCACAAGGTTGTGAATGTGGGAGATTTTAATTTTCCACACATAGCCTGGGAAGCCCATTCTATAAAAGGGCTGGATGGTTTGGAGTTTGTAAAATGTGCGCAGGATAGTTTTTTGTAGCAATACATATAGGTACCGACTAGAGAAAGGGCAGTGTTGGATCTCCTGTTAGGGAATAAGATAGGTCAAGTGACGGATGTTTCTGTCGAGGTGCACTTCGGATCCAGTGATCACAATACCATTAGTTTCAATATAATTATGGAGAAGGATAGGACTGGACCCAGGGTTGAAATTTTGGATTGGAGAAAGGCTAACTTTGAGGAGATGCGAAAGGATTTAGAAGGAGTGGAATGGGAGAATTTGTTTCATGGGAAGGATGTAATAGAAAAATGGAGGTCATTTAAAGGTGAAATTTTGAGTGTACAGAATCTTTATGTTCCTGTTCGGTTGAAAGGAAAGTTTACAAGTTTGAGAGCGCCATGGTTTTCAAGGGATATTGGAAACTTGCTTCGGAAAAAGAGGGAGATCTACAATAAATAAAATTGTTCCCTTAGAGAATCAGAGTGGACAGCTATGTGTGGAGCCGAAAGAGTTGGGGGAGATTTAGAACAATTTCTTTTCTGCGGTATTCACTAAGGAGAAGGATATTGAGTTGTGTAAGGTAAGCGAAACAAGTAGGGAAGTTATGGAAACTATGACAATTAAAGAGGAGGAAATACTGGCGCCTTAAAGGAATATAAAAGAGGATAAATCTCCGGGTCCTGATAGGATATTCCCTAGGGCCATTAGGGAAGTTCGTGTAGAAATAGCAGGGGCTCTGACAAAAATAATTCAAAAGTCATGAGAAACGGGGATGGTGCCGGGGTGTTGGCGTATTGCTCATGTTCTATTGTTTAAAAAGGGTTCTAAGAGTAAACCTATCGATTATAGGACTGTCAGCTTGACGTCAGTGGTGGGTAAATTAATGGAAAGTTTTCTTAGAGATGGTATATGTAATTATCTGGATAGTCAGGGTCTGATTAGGAATAACCAACATGGATTTGTGCGTGGAAGGTCATGTTTGACAAATCTTATTGAATTTTTTTCAGATGTTACGAGGAAGGTTGACGAGATTAAAGCAGTGGATGTTGTCTATATGGACTTCACTAAAGCCGCCTTTGACAAGTTTCCACACGGAAGGTTAGTTAGGAATGTTGAATCGTTAGGTATTAATATTGAATGGATTCAACAATGGCTGGCTGGATAGGAGATACCAGAGAGTAGTGGTGGATAACTGTTTGTCAGGTTGGAGGCCGGTGACTAGTGGTGTGCCTCAGGGATCTGTATTGGGTCCAATGATGTTTGTCATATAAATTAATGATCTGGGTGATGGGCTGGTACATTGGATTAGTAAGTATGCAGATGATACTAAGGTCGGTGGAGTTGTGGATAATGAAGTAGGTTTTCAGAACATGCAGAGAGATTTAGGCCAGTTAGAAGAGTGGGCTGAAAAATGGCAGATGGAGTTTAATGCTGATAAGTGTGAGGTGCTACATTTTTGTAGGAATAATCCAAATAGGACATACAAGGTAAATGGTAGGGCATTGAAGAATGCAGTAGAACAGAGAGACCTAGGAATAATGGTGCATAGTTCCCTGAAGGTGGAATCCCATGTGGATAGGGTAGTGATGGTGTGTTGTTGATGTGACTGTTGGAGTGCTGGCCTTTATAAATCAGAGCATTGAGTTTAGGAGTTGAGATGTAATGTTAAAATTGTACAAGGCATTGCTAAGGCGGAATTTGGAGTATTGTGTCCAGTTCCGGTCACCTAATTATAGGAAAGATGTCAACAAATAAGGGAGCGTACAGAGAAGATTTAGTAGAATGTTACCTGGGTTTCAGCACCTAAGTTAAAGGGAAAGGTTGAACAAGTTAGGTGTTTATTCTTTGGAGCGTAGAGGTTTGAGGGGGGACTTGATAGATGTATTTAAAATTATGAGGGGGATAGATCGAGTTGACGTGGATAGGCTTTTTTCATTGAGTCAGGGGGCAAAATATTAAGGGGAACACGAGGGGGATTTCTTTACTCAGGGAGTGGTAGCTGTGTGGAACGAGCTTCCAGTAGAAGTTTTAGAGGCAGGATAGTTATATGGACAGGAAAGGAATAGAGGGTTATTGGCTGAGTGCGGGTCAGTGGGACTAGGTGAGAGTAGGCGTTCGGCACAGTCTAAAAGGGCCGTGACGGCCTTTTTCCGTGCTGTAATTGTTATATGGTTATATGGTTATACTGTGATGAATTCTAGTCATCTCACTACAGGAAGGATGTGGAAGCCATGAAAAGGAGGGCGCAGAGGAGAATTAGAAGGATGTTGCCTGGATTGAGGCGGATGCTTTATGAAAATAGGTTGAGTGAATTATGCCTTTTGACCTTGGAGCAATGGACGATGAGAGGTAACCTGATAGAGGTGTATAGGATGATGAGAGGCATTGATCGTGTGGTTAGTCAGTGGCTTTTTCCCAGGGCTGAAATGGTTGCCACATGAGGGCACAGATTTAAGGTGCTGGGGAGTAGGAACAGAGGAGACGTGAGGGGTAAGTTTTTTTAGTCAGAGAGTGGTGAGTGTGTGGAATGGGCTGCCGGCAATGGTGGCGGATGCGAATACGTAGGTTTTTAAAAGAGACTTTTGGATAGGTGTATGGAGCTTAGAAAAATAGAGGGCTATGGGTAAGCCTAGTAATTTGTCAGGTAGGGACATGTTTGGCACGACCTTGAGGAGTGAAGGGCCTGTACTGCGCTGTAGGATTTCTATGCTTGTAAACTGCAGGTTTGAAGAGAGAGCACGCGATAGCAGCCCTGGGATAAATTGCAAAAGGGATTCTGAGGTATTCAGAGCACCCTGATTTCATACTCTGGAGAAATGTGGAACTGTGGGACTCGGTCTGTAGCTGTGAGTCCCTAGTACAGTGTGAGAGTGTGTGGTTAATTCTGTACCTGTCAGTCTCTGGTACAGTGTGAGAATGCAGGATTTAACTTATGCCTGTCTTTCTCTGGCAGATTGTGACTGTGTGGATGCATTCTCCGCCTGCCATTCTGCGGGACATTGTGAGTGTGTGGGAATCATTCTGTCCCTATGTTTCTCTGTTGCAGCGTGATTGTGTAATGACTGGTATGGTATGAGAGTGAGGACATCAACCTCTAGTTGAGATTGCCTAGTACAATAGGAGATTTCAGGATTCATTCATTAATTCATTCTTTACCTTTCAGTCTCTGTTATAGTATAAAGTGTGGGCTAATAGTGTCCTGTCCATCTCTAGTGCAGTGTACTAGACATGTATAGACTGAGGGGGGAGGGCAGGAGAAGGAAGGGGAGAGAAGAGGGGTAGTGGGACGGGAGGAGATGGGGTGAAGGGGAGTGTGGAGGGTGAGGGGTAGGAGGGAGGAAGAGATGGGGATGGGGAGGGGTAGGAAAGAGGGTAGGGATGGGGGTAGGGGTAGGAAAGAGGGTAGGGATGGGGTAGATTGGAGGGGAGGGAGGCAAATAAAGTGTGGGGGAGGTGAGAGGGGGTAGGGAAGGGAGGGGAAAGGAGAGAGTGGTGGAGGGGAAAGGAGAGAGTGGTGGAGGGAAAAAAGGGAGAATGGGTATGAGTGGAGAGGGAAGGGGCGTAAAATGAGTGGAGGAGTAAGGGGAGATGGGAATGGATACAGGGGAGAGTGGAGTAGAGAGCATATGGGGAAAGGGGGTGGTCGAGTAAGAGGGGCGGGAGGAGGGGACGGTAAGTTAGGGGAGAGTGAATAAAAGAAGTGTGGGAATGAGGGGGAAGAGGAACTGAGGGGAAAGAGGTGGTATGAGGGTGTGGGAAGGTTAGGGAGTGCAACAATGGCGGAGGAACAGAAAGGGGAGGGGTATCAGGGAGGTGGAGGGGTTAGAGAGGGGGAATGTGGGGGAGGGGTTAGGGGGTGGAGAAAGGGTGAGGGGAGAGTGTAGGGAGGGCAGAAATAGCAGAGGAGGAAAGAAGAGATGGGAAAGTGAGGGAGGTGGATGGTGAGTGAGAAAAGGAGCGAGAAAGGAGGAGTGGAGAGAGGGGTAGACACTAGAGGAGGATGGGAGAGAGGGGTGGACAGGCATGCGGGAGTTGGGAGAGGTGAAGAGGGCCATTGTAGAGGTGGAGATGGGTGGGGAGACATCAGCGTGGATAGGGAGGGGTAGAATGGTGGAGAGAGGGGGAGGGAAAGGAAGAGCGGGTGGAGAGGGGAGGGAGGGGGAGAGTAAAGGGAGAGGGAGAGATGGAGAGATTGAGAGGAGGAAGGAGGGCGGGTGTAGGGTTGGGGAGAGTGGGAGGAGGGAGGGGAAAGAGAGGATTTATAGACAATAGACAGTAGGTGCAGGAGTAGGCCATTCCGCCCGTCTAGCCAGCACCTCCATTCACTGTGATCATGGCTGATCATACACAATCAGCACCCCTTTCCTCTCCTCTCCGCGTATCCCTTGACCCCACTATCTAACAGCTCTATGTAACTCTCTCTTGAATGCATCCAGAGACTTGGCCTCCACTGGCATCTGGTGCAGAGTATTCCACATATCCACCAATCTCTGGGTGAAAAATTTCGTAGAGTGTAGAGTGTGGTGAGGAGGAGGGATTGGGGTTGGGAGAGGAGTTGGGGAGGGGTCGAAGAGAGGAGGAAAGGCAGAGGGGGAGGGTGGATATGGAGTGGGGACGGGGATGGCGTAGGATGGGGAAGGAGGAGGTGTGAAGGAGAGGGAAGGAGGAGTAAGACAGGAAAGAAGGAGCAGAGGGAGAAAAGGTTAGGGATGAGGGGGCAGGTAGGGGAGGGAAGCTGGGGAGGAATTGGGGGCGGAAGGAGAGAATGGGGTGAGAGTGGTGCGAATAGGGTGCGGGATAGAGGCTGGAAGATGGATTCAGGACATGGATGGAGGTTTTGGGGGGGAGTTTAGAGGGGCGTGGTAAGGGGAGGGAGTGAGAGAGGATAGGTCGCGAGAGGGGGGCAGGAGAGGTGGGGGAAGGTGGGAGAGGGCGGAGTGGGTAGCAAGGGGAGAAAGTGGACAGGGGAGAAGATAAGGGAAGGGGAGAGTGGGGGATGCTGAGATTGGCAGGTGCGGCAATGGCTGAGTGGGGCGAGGGAGGAGGGAGCGGTTGGGAGGAGGACGGGGAGGTGGAGGGAGGAGGAGGGGGAGATGGGGGAATTGAGGTTAGAATGTGGAGGGGAGAGTGGATGGGGTTGGGGAGAGGGGAAGAGGAGGAAGGGAGGGAAGAGACGGGGAGCGTGAAGGAAGGGAGGCGTAGGAGAATAGAGAGGGGGAAGAGATGGGGAGGAGGCAAAGGAGTGCGGACACAGAAAGTGGGAGAGGAATCAGGGGTGAAGGGAAAGAGAGTGGTGAGTGGTGAGACAAGGGGGGAGGGGAAAAGGGGGCAAGGGAGAGAATGGAGAGGGGGAAGCGAAGAGGGATAGGGAAGTGAGAGGAGAGGGGGTGGGAGATGGGACAGAGCGGAGAAGGGAGTAGAGAGCATAGGGGCAAATTGGGGGCGTGCGGATAGGGGAGGGGGAGAGGGTAGGGCGGTGAGGAGAATGGCTGAGGGGACAGGGGCAGAGAGGGAAGGGGGAAACGGGGCGAGGAGGAAGGTGAGGGGCGTCTGGGAGATGAGAAGGGGAGCGGGGATGGGGAGAGGGGGATGGTGGAGTGTGCGTGTGGGTGAGTGGGGCAGTGGGGTTTAAATACATGACGAGAATGGACATTCCACAACACTCTCTCTCTCTCTCTCTCTCTCTCTCTCACACACACACACACGCCACATGCGTATATGCATTCTCAACTCTCCTGCCGGTACCAGCTTCGTCTCCATACATGCTAACAGTGCTCACCCTGCTTCCCTTCCTCTCTCTTATACTTAATGTAGTAGCGACCTTGTTCCTATCCCACAGAAAGTAATGCTTCCCCAAATGTATTACTTGCTACCTGGTGGAAATGGCAGTGATGGATCTGATGACTGTTATTTCTGTGCTCTTGCTGAAATGGATCTTCATGATACATTTCCAGGTTTAGTTGCTCTACCGTACCGCCATATGCAGCTTTGTGATTTGCTTAGCAAGCAGCGGGAGCTAGAATACATGGTGCAGACCAGGGCGATTTCTTACAATTCATCTGTGAAAGATTATTCTTCTTTTCTCAGGTATTCCTTTTATTTTCAAGGTGACTGTGGTCCTAATGGAGTCTGTGATGTACAGCTGCAGTTCTCTGCAAGTTGGTTCTCAGACCCCCCCACGGGACCTGGTGTTTCAATATCTCCAGCTGTGGCCTGGAAGACATGACCCTTCAGGGTGCAGATGGTAGACAACTTGGCTCCTCACCAACGTCACCAACTGACACGTCAGGGGAATCTGAAATATCGAGGTAGTAGGTAGTGTGTGGTGCTACCGTCGGAAGAAATCCTCTTGAGTGATCCTCTCTCGATCTCTCTTCATGGTATGTAAGAACCTGTTGGTCCTTGAGTCAGAGAGTTCCGAAATGTGATGTGTAATTTCATATTATCGAAACAGTCAGCTGTAGGTCCTCTGAACTCGTTTGTTGCAGGAGTGACCTCTTCATCCGTCGTCAGTGAGAAAGAACCTGTCTGAGATACTGAAGATTTGGGATGGACTGTACTTTTTTTGATGAACGCTCTTGATCGCGGTCTCTTTGGTGTCTTTGCAATTGCTTGCATGGTGGGGTTGAGGTGAGGTGCAGGGGTCAGTGGGTTTGCTGGAGCAAGTGGGGGGTGGAGGATGGTCAATGATTTTGCTGCTGCTTTTGTATCAGAGGGGGAGGGTGGGCTTGCGGTTCAGACATTTCTGCCACTCATTCTTTGGGTTTTTTGTTTCTTGGATGTCTGCGAGGAGTAAGACTTTTAGTTTGTACAATCGATGCGTTATCTGATATTAAACTGAACCATCGAACCATTGATTGCTATCTATGTGATGGTCGCTTTCACATTTGATCAACTTGTGGCCATTTGCTGTGAGAAGCTAAAAACAAAATATTGCACTGACAGAACAGTGACTGCGATGTGAAGTTGAGAGAGTATCTCTGGTACTTCCTCTACAGATATTCAATAGCAGTTTGTGTATATGTAGTAACAGTTCCCTGGCGTCGCATCTCGAAATGAAGTTTGCATGCATTCCCTGCATGGGCGGCCTTCAATACAATACTGCCGGTTCTCCGTTTCTACACCAACAAAATTACTTACAATGTTACTTAGAGCAAATTGCGAGCAGAGTTAATGGACGTGGTGAAATAGTCATGTCATGGTCTGGACCGTGAAATCAGCATTACGGTTCACGGTCTGGTCCATGGACTCCGGACTCTGGGTCTTCTAGTTGTCCCTTGCTTCATTCGGACTTAATCATAGGCACTTGATGCTCGTCTTGGGGCTGGGAATGTATGTGGCCCTGAGATCGAGTGTGGGTGCTGGTTCGTCTCGTCAGTGTCCCCTTGGAGCCACCTGCCGGTGGAAGGCTAGAGCAGCCATTCGTTATCTCTCGGCCTGGTTGGAGGACCACCGCTTCATGGAGCCTTGTTGTTTTTGGTCGGAGCGGTCATCGGGGTATGGATTCGGCCGTTTCAGGGGCCAGCCAAGGTTGCTGGCCGCCCCGAGTCTCGGAGCCACCCCGGGTTGAGCTCCTTTCGTGTTCTCGCCTCCGTTGGGTAAGTCAGGCCACGTTTGTCGTTACCCTGAGGAAGGACTGTTCTCTCTCCTCCGTATCTGAATCCCTGACAGTTTCCTCGGCGTTTTACCTCGGCAGTCATCTCGGCCTGCCTTCCAAGGAAGGGAACTGACACTGCTAAAGCCTCCCTGCCCTGCGCCCTAGCAACAGTTCCGGACCTCTGCTCTAAGAAGGGGTACCTCGTCCTGCCCAGGAAAGCCTCGAAATACCCTAGGCTCGAAGAAACCTAGCCTCATCCAGTCCTATAGCCACGCCATGTCTTCGCCTAGTTCCGGGGTCCAAGCCCGAGTCAAGACCCAAGTACCTGGTGCTTGTCCAGTATCTGGTTCGGAGTCGAAGCCCTGGATCCTAGTTCCCAGATTCCTATCCTGGTCCCACTTTTCTAGCCAAAGACCTTGCCCACGTCTGTGTCCTGTCTCGTCCCTTGTCCAGTGTCCAGTAACGAGCCCATAATATTGCAGGAAAGATTCTGACATTGATAAAACAGTGACTGATCGGCAGGCGGCAAAGAGTGGGAATAAACGGAGCCTTTTCCGACTGACTGCAGGTGAGCAGTCGTGTTCCACAAGGTCTGAAGTGGAACCAATTCTGCTAAATTTATATGACAATGATTTGGATGATGGATTTGATTGCTTTGTAGATAAGGTTGCAGATAATATCAGGTTAGCTGGCGGGGCAGGTGGTTCTGAGAATGTAGAGAGGCTGCAGAAGGACTTACAGCTTAGTAGAATGGGCAACGAAAAGACAGATGAAAGTGTCGTGAAGTGTATGACCATGAACCTTGGCAGAATAAATGGTTGACTGTTTTCTAAATGGAGAGAAAATACAGAAAACTGAGATATAGGTTTTATACAGGAATTCCTGTTGTTTATTTTACAGGTTAAGTCTGTGGCGAGGAAATCATACTGTACACTATTAAATAAAGTTTAGACATTTAACGCGAACATCACATTATTTCTTGAGATAACATCTGCAACATTTCAACTAGAAAACATAAATGGCTCAGGGAGATGTCAAAGAATATCTGATAGAATCACCATTGGACACTGATCTGTAAATATAGCAAGTTTGTCATCTAGATTCTTAGTTGTAATTGCTCAGTTACCACCAGCGCTGCTGAAACGAAGCAGGGAATTCGGTATCAGACATCTGTGCAATCACTATAAGCAAGGTACGGTAGATGATTGAGGATGTACAGTTTACCGGGCAAACCAATGATGGCAAGAAAAGGATGGCAAATGGCAAATAGCAGTCCTCTTGCTGGTCCGTGCATTCTCTGCACAAATGGTTCTAGTTTCTGCTTTTCTCCAGCTGTTATATTTAGCTCGGGACTCCCCAGTGAGTCAATTATCTGTATGTTAATAACGAGCTAAGTGTAAACAATGAATGCTTTTCGTCGTGCTGATGACAAGACTCAGAAGGAATGATAGCATCAGAACCTTTTACTGTGCATCTGGCCGGTTCTCAGCTTGTGGGCGGTATAGACAGGAGTTTCACAGGAATCGGTCACTTGTGTGTTCAAAGAATAGCCTGAGCATATGCTCCCGTTAGTCCCGAACTGCGTTATAGTAGAAAGGATATTTAAAAAGACGATATATGTTGTCGCTCCGTAATATCTCGTGAAGTTCATTGGAGAGTATCGTGACTAGTTGCATCATAGAGCGGCAAGGAAATACCAATACCCAGAAACAGAAGTTTCGACAAAGGGTGGCGTGAACAGCTCAGTCCATATCAGGAATAGCCATCCTCACCATTGTGCACATTTAGAAAAAGCCCCGCCGCGAGAACGCAGCGTCCATCTTTAATAACCCCTACCAGCCAGGTCATGATCTTTTCTCGCTACTACCATCTGTCAGGAGACACAGGAGATTGAAATGCCTCAGCTTCATCAACAGTTACTGGCCGACAATCATCAGCCTCCTAAAGCAGGGTGGATAACTTCGCTCATTCATATCTAAACTGATTGTTTAACCTATGGACTCACTGGCAAGGACTCATCAACTCATTTTCTCAGCATTATTTTTCCCTTTTTGTTATTAGTATTTGCGCGATTTGTCTTAATTTTCAAATTGCATGTCTTTCTGTCTTTAATTTTGTTTTCGCATGAATTCTATTGTTTCACTTTATTCTTTTGTGCATATACGTGCAAGAAAATCTATTGCAAGGTAGCATACGGTGACATATACCTACTCTGATAATAAATATCCTTCGCACTTTGAACTTGGTTGTGCGTTGTGGAAAGCACCATAGTGTGCACGACACATATAACACATAATGACTAGGGGAACTAAGAATCTCATCTACAAATGAATTACGTAGAGCCAAAGTGCACAAATCAAACTTTGTAGGGTACAGTGCAAACTATCCGATGACTCTTCGAATGTGATGTGGCCGGAAGTTCAGAAATTTAATCACCTGAGGGAAGAAGCTTTTATGTTCTTGTTTTTATGAAAACACGAAGAAATTGCAGATGCTGGTAATTCAAGCAACTGACCAATCACGAGGAAATCTGCAGTTCATGCATCGGAGATTCCTGCGTGATGGTCGAATGAGTTGCATCCTTGATAATACTAAGGGCCTTGCACACGCAAAGGTCCCGATAAAAGTCACAGATGGAAAGTAAGCAAACCCCGATGATCCTCTCGGCTGTTCTCATAATCCTTTGTAGGGACTTCCTGTCCGATGGTATGGTGCTCCCATACCTGATGGACATGCTGCTTTTCAGAACGTTCTCGTGTACCGACAGTGCCTTTTTATTCAGCGAAGTGATGTTGTCCATTATGTGAACTTGTTGCACTTTACGGAGGACCCTTCTCTGCAAAGTCGGGAATGATTTTTCTGTACCATCCTAAATTACACAATCATTTATTTCATATGGACTCGTACATCGGCTCTCAGACCTCAAGTGTCCAATACCTATATACATGCCTGCATAATTTTCAAAGCTGTTTGGCGATAAGGATTATAAGGATTGACGTAAGATGTTTTTGATTGATAATTTCAAAATCTGAATCAGGTTTAATATGCACGACCCCTCCCATCAACATTCCCATTCCCGTTTTCCTCTCTGAAGAAATCACCTTAGCTGCCCATGATCTTCCTCCGGCACTCCTCCCCTTCCCTTTCTTTCATTGTCTTCTTCCCTCACCGATCAGATTACCCCATTCTCCGGCTTTTTATCTCTTTCACCTATCAGCTTTCCAGCTCTTTACTTCAATCCTCCCCCTCTCTCGCTTTCATCTACTACATACCCCATGTATCCTTTATCCGCTCTCCCCACCGTCTTGTCCTTTCTTCTCATCCTTTTGTCAGTCCTGATGAAGGGTCTAGGTCCAAAACGGCGACTGTTTACTTATTTTCATAGATGCTGCCTGGCCTGCTGTGTTCCTGCAGCATTTTGTGTGTGTAGCAAAAATTAAATCGAGTTTGGAATTTTAGCGCTGCCCTGCAGAATTAGAAACTATTATGTATAAAGAAACCGATGAATATTGTAAAACGTTCCAGGTGGGCACAGCTACAAAGATAGAGATTACACTTGCTGTAAAGCTCCTCTGTAATGGAATCAATGACGTAATATGGAGGAAATCATTATATCATGCCTTTACATCGATTTCAGTATATTATACTAAAATGAAGCTCGTACAGACCTGGAACAGTACAGATCTCGAGGGGTCGTTTGGTCTACCTCGATATTACACCAGCGACTTCCTGTATTCTTTCAGATCGAGCATTGAGTATAAGTCAAATCCCGTCACAAATTTATTGTCGGTGCTGCCCTCCAATGTTGATTGAATGGAAGACATGTGGATTGTGTTCGTCTGCGGCGCAGTTGCGTTTTGCAGCTTGGATTTGGCGGAACCCGGTTTAATGGCGACGAAATTTGAACTCGAAGTTGAACCCGAACCTAATTAATATTAGCTGGTTGGTAGATCAGAGATGGAACTTCCATCCATCACCTTTATGCGGTAAATTTATCTTGGCAACAGTGAAGCTTCCGACTCCCACTCTGGCCCAGATTTCCACAATGGGAAAAGGAGGACATATCCTTCGTAACGACAGTCTCGGCAGCGACCTCTTTTTATTTTTACTTTATCGATTCGTAGCCGCCTTTGTCAAGTTCATGCTGTCTGTGACACCGCATTAAGGCATGAAGAACCTTACTTCAGGAGACCGTCAACAAAAATGCCGCTAATTTATGCCACCATTATGTATTAAGCAACCACGCCACTTGCATTGTCAGCTCAGAATTCCAAATACGAATTCTTGCCAGAAGTCAGTTGAATAACGCATTCAGTTGATCCTCTCTTAGGCAATTTACTCAAGGCATTGATATCAACGAATTTATTCACCAATATCTTCAACAGTCGAACAGGTATCTCTTTGATAGGTATGGAAATGTTTAATTTGTCCTGTAGTTTTATTAGTTTCCAGCAGAATAAGTAACGTGATACCACGTTGAATGAATAATGTTCAGATCATTTTCGTCACGTTTATCATGAAGTATAATTAAAAAGACTACAGTTGTCCACCTCTGATGCACGGCAGTAAAATAATAATGCTACAACAGGTTAAAATATGTAGATTTGCCTCATGACAACTTTAAATGTATTCATGAATTTGTCATCAAAGGAATAGGTATAGGAGCTCAGCTTTGCATTCAACAACGTGATGATATTTGGACAATGAATGAGACAAGTAGAACTTTGGGAAGAAGAGTTGCCACCTTTTGTTGGGTTTTCCATCAGACCCCTGAAGCATGGCGGAAAACTTCACTTACTTCTGCACTGAGTTCATCCCACAAAATGCAGACTCACTGCTAAGGAGTCTCTAACTGCTGCTTTTGGAAGAAATAATTCATGAACTAATTAATTTATGTGTCCATTTTTTATTTTACTATTTACTTATTTTCATACGTATTTATTCGTGTAAAGGGGGCTTCTTCTTTTTTCTTTGTTACTGTAGGGAAAGCGTTTCTTAGTTTTGTTTACAGGAATGTTTCTTTGTTGCGAGAGAGTGCTGGAAGCTTGTTTGTTAAAATTTACTGATAACGAGAATGGTATTCCTTTGTAAACCAAATGGGGATTAGTGTTCTTTCTCCTGAGTCTGTAAGCTTTTGTTAACGGGCTTTTGGGGAAATCGGAGCGAGGGGGTCGAGAGAAAGGACGCAATGCTGTAAACTGGGCGAGGCTCGAACCCCAAGCGGGGGTCCGAGGCCGGAAGGTACTCCTAGGAGGGGGGGGATGAAGCTAGAGGTGCCTGGTTGACCACACGGAGGGTCCTGAGCTGCGAGTCGAGGAGTTCGGAGGGTCCTGAGCTGCGAGTCGAGGAGTTCGGAGGGGATCGAATGGTGGCCAGAAGACTTCAGAAATTGAGCTCCAACGGTTGTGCACGAAGTGGTTTGGACTTTGATAAGTTTGGCGCCTTTTCTTTATTTTTTCTCTTCATATATACTGTATCGTTATTAATCACTTAGTTATAGTAACCCTTATAAATTGTACTCATTTAATCGCATATGGTGTACTGTCTGTTTTTGGGCGAGGCGGGGACATCACACAGCATCCACACCAGCTGATTACCCAGTTTGGCGGGGCCGAATTCTGCTCCCCCTAGACGAGAACGAGTGTGAGCGAGCCTGAGGTGACCCAGGGGGTTACATATGTCTGTATATTTATCTATATATCTAACTATCCATCTTTGCATCCCTTCATTAAATATGTAATTGTTTTAGTTGCCATTTGTATGTTTAATTTTTTTTAAATATTTGCACAATTTGACGTATTCTGTATTAGTTGCTTGACGGTCTTTGCTTGTGAGTAGGTTTCATTGATTATATTTTATTCCGTTGCTTTACCTGTAACTGCATTTGAATACTGTAAAGGAGTGTCTTTTGCCACAGGGAAGTTGCATTCCCCGTTAATGTCCATAGTAAGAGTTTGCATCATTCTCAAGAAATATTTCATGTTGGCACCGTGATTCTACTTTCCCTAAATTAATCTCTCCGTGAGTCGGTGTAGAAAGTTCAGGACCCGGGATTGTTGGTTTAACTGGTGACAAAATAGCCGCACTCAAATTAGCATTGATATCGTAAGCAAGCAGGGATAACTCCTACATCGGATCTTAGGCCCTATTGCAATACAATACATATTTATAAAAACGATTATTTAAAATATTTTGAAAAGCTCTCTCCATTTCTGTGAACAGATGCACTTCCATTGATACCTCCATATTGTTGCCCAGTCTTCCTCAGATATAAATATCCCTCCTTCCTTCTCCCATTTTGTTTTAATGTATGAAGTCGAATGTGTTTTAAGATTTCAACAACCCCTTATACATGCTTGAAATGATTCTACTACAATTATCTGAATTATATGCTTTTCTAAAGAGCTCTGCCAAGCATGTACTTGCCTTGGTTACATTTTTAAGCGTCTTATTAACATATTGTCGCATCTGTAAATACCGATAAAAATCTTGCTTTTCTAATAAGTGTTTCTCTTTAAGCATTTCACAACTGAACAGTGTTCCTTCTTTCATTATGTTGCAAAGAGCTGTAATTCCTTTAGCTGTCCAGTCCTTAAATCTACAATCCAATTTATTTGATATAAACTCCGAGTCATATGCAATGGACAAAATTGATAAGATATTTTATTACACCCTGTCAGAAATCTTATTATGATAGTAACCTCCCAGTTTGCTGGAGAAATTGTGGAAATCAAAATGCAAATCATTATCATATTTTCTGGGACTGCCCTGTTATCATAGCCTATTGGAGGGGGATACACAAGGCCCTACAAGACATCTTTAAATGTGAAATACCCTTTGAGTGTCAGTCCATATCTTTTGGATATATACCTGAAGAATGGCTGGAAAGAGATAAATATTTAATGAATATACAGTTGGTGGCTGTAAAAAGATTCTTACTAGGAAATGGTTATCAGAGGAGAGCCCAACTTTAAATACATGGATAGAAATTACAATGGACATTTACAAAATGGAGAAGATAACACATCTGTTAAACATCAGCTGGAACAATTTGATTCATACTGGGAAAAATGGTTTAACGACAATGCCTCATAGGCCTGATTTTATTCTCACAAATCGATGAATCTGTTGTGAAAAAAAATCACTCCCTACTTGAACATAGTTCTTTCCTTTTGCTTGTTTTTTTCTTTCCACTCTTTTCTATAAGTTTTTACCTCAGATAAATACTTTGTGGATATTTGTAATATATATATAGTACATATATGATATATATGTACAATGACTGAAATAGATCTTATGGAAATGTTTGTTTAATGATGAACTTCAATAAAGAAATAAATTACCCAAAAAAATTGAAATGCAAAAGTGAATGACGCAAACATCAAAGGCAGCAGAATTTATTCATTTCTGCTTAGTAAAACAGCTAGTAACGGCAGTCACGGGATACTTCAGTGTCTTCTTCAACTCCTCTCTGAAGTTAGCCTGGGTTACTGCGTAAATGAAAGAATTCGTGCAGAAACTCAGGTTTGAAAGCATGTTGGCGCTCTCTTGGAGAATGTAGCGTGGGTCTCCGAAATTGAATCCAGACATATAAGAGCCGCCTTTAATCCGCACGTATACAAAATTAATGACATATGTAATCCACAGGAACAGAAAACTGGCGGAGATAGTGAAAAGTAATATCATAGATTTTTTTCGCTTTTCCGTTTTTGCATCTTCGAGATTCTTCCCCTCTTTCTCACCCCGAAGTCCCCTGCGGACTCTGTTCGATACAAAAATATGTCTAATGGTCAGAACGTTGAACAGCAGGATCAGAATAAAAGGGATGCACGGCGTTAAAAGGCGGTCCAACCAATCATACGCTAACCAGACTGGTTCAGTGAAGAAACTCAGTTTAAAATCACAAAACCAGGGCACGCCATCTTTTATATACAAGGGCTGATATGTGAAGTAATAGGGTACATTCTTCACGGTTGCCAGAAAACAGACAGCAGATATTACTACAGCAGCAGTTTTCTCATTGCAAATTCTCCTTTTCAGCTCTACACAACAAATAGCGACAAACCGGTCGAACGTGAAAGCGACCGTCAACCAAACAGAACAATCTCTGGTGGTATAAATCAGCACCGTGCTGAGACTACAGGCGGGAGTGATGGACAGCAAACTGTTCACGAAAAAGATACCAGTGATTCTATTCAGTATCACGGCAGTGACAATGACCAGCAGATCCGTTACCGACATTGCCACCAGGTAATAAGTGACGCATTTGGAGAGACCGCATCTTCCACGTGATAGGACCACAACTGCTGCCAAGCTCGCTGTTAAGGGAACAAGAAGAATGTTTTGAGATTGAATGTTTGAAGTCTCAGTACAAATGGGAATTCATGAGATGACTTTATAAATGACACTATAAGGGTGAAAATAAAATTCACGCGTGCGATTCCTAAAATTGCAGGGCGGCATAATATTAGGACGACTGTGTT
Source organism: Hypanus sabinus (assembly GCF_030144855.1). Classification (NCBI taxonomy): domain Eukaryota; kingdom Metazoa; phylum Chordata; class Chondrichthyes; order Myliobatiformes; family Dasyatidae; genus Hypanus; species Hypanus sabinus. The sequence continues at coordinate 21,647,203 of NC_082729.1, read as the reverse complement.
CATTTAAGGGTATAGGATTGTTAGTTCTGTATCCTCGATTACGAGAATTGGAAGCAACGGTTTATCATTAAAAGTTCAGTGAATATGGCCAACAACTCAGTATCATGTATACTTTGTTCATTAGCGTTACATCTTTATTCATACCCGTTATTTTCTTTCTGTCTTTGAAAAGTATTTTGAACAAATCTATTTAAATTGCTGCATGTCTGTAATCAGTATTATCGTGAGATGGATGTCCGTGCTCTACTGCAGAACCCTCCATCCCGTTTAATCTGGGTGATGCGAAGAAAATAGCCATCCCGCAACTTTACTTTTAAATGAGCAAGTGTAGTTTCTGAAAATAACAACACGGGCATCAGTGGAAATAGGCCCGATGGCTGCGCGTTAATTTAGAGAAGCTCTGTGGAGTGTACGCTGGTTGGCTGCTATACTACTCACAAAGCTCATCAAGCCAGCTCTGCATGGACTAAACCTACCGGCGTCTTCTTTTCCGCTATGAGGCCACATTCAGATTGTACGAGCAACACATTATATTGTGTCTGTTTAGTCTGCAACCGGATGGCATAAACATCGATTTCTTGTCACTGCCATTCCGAGTTTCCCCTCTCGCATTATCTCTTTATCTGCCCATCTGCTGTCTCTGGGGCTCATTCCCTTTCTTCGAAGGTCGTCTAGCCTCTCCTGTCAAATTCCCCCGTCTTCAGACATTTAGCTCTTTTACCCTTCAGCTTCCGAGCCCTTCCCTAGTGTCTTCCATGCTCCGGGTTTCACATATCACCTACCTTCTTCCTGCCCTCCTCCCAACTTGACCTAACTTCTCATCTTTTTTTCCGGTTCCGATGAAGGTATTCGGTCCGAAACGTACAGTGCTTACACATTTCCACAGGTGCTACCTGGCTTGCTGAGATCGTCCAGTGTTTAACGTGTGTTGCAAAAATTAAATGTTGTTTGGAATGTTACCATAGCCTGGCAGAAATATAAAATACTATTTTAATAGGCATAAAAACTCTATTGTAATACGTTCCACTATGGTACAGTTACAAATATAGAGATTGCACTTGCTGTGAAGCCTCTCCCTAATAGAATTAATACCAAATAGAAGAAAAAAAAGTATTTCGAACCTTTAAATCCATTTCAAAATATTATACTGGCTTGCAATAAATTAGTTGGAGCTAAAGGAGTCCTTGGATTTTTGCAATTCCGAAGTAAATGTAAGACAAAATTGAATTAATACTTTTTATTGTGAACTAAATAAAAAATCATATTGTGTATTTACGTTATATTGCTTAATGTGCAACAATACATCGTAACATCATGCACGTTATCACATACATTTATATATCTATTACTGCCAATGTTAAATCGTGCAATACACTATTCAATAAAGGATAGATATTTAATGTGAACAGATATATTCAGATCACAGTATTTCTTGAGATAAAATCTGCAACATTTCAACCAGAGTATATAAATGGCTCAGAGAGTTGTCAAAGAATATCGGGAAGAATCCCCATTGGACACTGATCTGTAAAAACAGCAAGTTTGCCATCGGGATTCTTAGTTGCAATTACTCACTTTCAACCAGCGCTGCTGAAACGAAACAGTCGAAGTCGCCATCAAACTGCTCTGGAATCACTATAAGCAATGTACAGTAGATGACTGAGGATGCACAACTTACGTGGAAAGCCAATGATGGCAAGAGAAGGATAGTAAACGGCAAATAGCAGTCCTCTTGCTGGGCCGTGCATTTCCTGCACAAGTGGGTCTAGTTTCTGCTTTTCACCAGCATTTCTAGCTTTTATTTAGCTGGGGACTCCCCAGGGAGTCAATTATCTGCATTTTAATAATGATTTCTGTTTTTGTTTTGCTGATGGTAGGACACAGGAGGACTTATAGCTTCACTACGTTGTCGCTTTTTGAAATGTAAATCTGGCCACCGATACTCATCCGGTTGTCAGCTTGTGACCGGTACAGTCAGGAGGCGCATGCTATAGTCACTTGTACATTCAATGAGTGGCCAGATCAAGTGCTCCCCTTCGTCCGAACTGTGTGATAGTAGAAAGGATATTATAAACGACGATATATTTTGTTGCCTCCGTATATCTCGTGATGCCCAGTGGAGAGCATCGTGACTAGCTGCATCATGGAGTGACAAGGAAGTGCCAATATCCAGGAACAGAAGTGTTGACAAACTGTGGCAGGTACAGCGCAGCCCAGAAAAGGGATAGCCCTTCTCACCATTGTAAGCATTTAGAAAGAGTGCAGCCTCGAGACAGCAGGATCCGTTATCCATAATTCCCTACCAGCCAGGCCATGATATCTTCTCGCTGTTGCCATCTGTCTGGAGACACAGGAGCTTTAAATGCCACAGCATCAGCTTCTTCAATAGGTATTGTCCGAAAACCATCAGCCTCCTGAAGAAGTCTGGATAAATTCACTGATTTCAGCTCTGAACTGATTCTTCAATCTCTAGTCTCACTTTCAAATATTAGTATTTGCACGACCTGTCTTAATTTGCAAATTGCCATTTATCGCTTTTACCTATCAGCTTTCCACCTCTTTACTTCAATCCTCCCCCTATTCGGCTTTCATCTACTACTTACCCCATGTTTCGCTTATCCGCATTCCTTTCTTCTCATCGCTTTGTCAGTCGCGATGAATGGTCTCAGCCCAAAATGTCGACTGGTCTGCTGAGGTCCTCCGGCATTTTGTGTGTGTAGCATAAATTAAATCTAGTGTGGAATTTTAGCCCTGCCCTGCAGAATTAGCAAGTATTATTTAAACAGGCACGAATATATATTATATTACGTTCCGGTATAGCACAGCTACAAACATAGAGATTACACTTGCTGTGAAGGCCCTCTGTAATAAAAATAACGACAAGCAGTATGAAAAACAAATCGGCATATCGAGACTTTTAAGCTGTTGCAGTATATTATCCTGAAATGAAGCTCGTAGAGAACACGAAAAGCAGAGGTCTCGAGGGGCACATTGGTCTACCTCGATAATACACCGGCGACTTCACGTATTCTCTCACATCGAACATTGAGTGGAAGACACATCCTGTCACAAATTTATTTTCGATGCTGCCCTCCAGTGTTCATTAGATGGAAGACAAGTGGATTGTGTTCGTCTGCGGCGCACTTGCGTTGGGTGACGTTTAAAATATGTTTTTGTAACAATTTTTGGGGGTTTCTCAATGATATTTGCTGTTTGTGCTGTGGTCTGTGTGAGACCGCTGATACTTCATTTTCCATCTTGGATCTGGAGAGACCCGACTTAATGGCAAGGATTTTTGAGCTCGATCTTCAACTAGAACCTAATCAATATTAGTCGCTTCGCAGCTCAGAGGTGGAGCTTTCATTCATCAACTTTATGCAGTAAATTTATCCTGGCATCAGTGAAGCTTCCGACTCCCTCTCTAGCCCAGATTCCCACAAAGGTAAAATGAGGACATGTCCTGAGTAACGACATTCTGTGCACCGCCCTGTTTTTATTTTTACTCTGTCGATTTGTACCCGCCTTTGTAAATTCCGTGCTGTTTGTGACGCTGCATTAAGGAATGAACACCTCTCTTCAGGAGACCGTTAACAAAAATACTGCTAACGTATGCCACCATTATGCATTAAATAACCACGCCGCCTGCATTGTCAGCTAAGAATTGCAAATATGAATTCCTGCCAGAAGTCAGTTGAATAACACGTACAGTTGATCCTGTCTTAGGCGATTTACTCAAGGCATTGATAGCAATGAATTTATTTACCAATATCTTCAACAGTCGAAAGTATCGTTTTCATAGGTTGTGGAAATGTTTAATTTGTCCTGTAGTATTATTAGTTTGTAGCAGAATAAATAACGTGATAGCGCGTGGCATGAAGAATGTTCAGATCATTTCGTCACGCTTATCCTGAAGTATAATTAAAAAGACTACAGTTGTCCATCTCTAAGGCACTAAAATGATAATACTACAACAGTTTAAAAGCTGTAGAATTGCCTTATGACAATATTAACTTTTTCATGAATTTGTCACCAAAGCAATAGGTACATGGGCTCAACTTTGCATTCAACAATACGATTATCTTGGGATCATGACGGTGGCAAGTAGAACTTTGGGAAGAAGAGGTGCCATCTGTTGTTGAATTAACTATCAGACTCCTGAAGCAGCGCGAAAAACTTCACTTGTTTCGGCACTGAACTGATACCACAAACTTCAGACTGACTGCTAAGGAGTTTCCAACTGATTCTCTATGAAGAATTAATTTATTAACTAATTTATTTATGCGTCCATCCTTTTATTTTTCTATTCATTTATTTACGTACGTATTTATTTGTATGTGTATTTATTTATCTATCTATCTATCTATCTATCTATCTATCTATCTATCTATCTATCTATCTATCTATCTATCTATCTATCTATCTATCTATCTATCTATATAAATATATATGTCGAACCACCTTTCCATCCAGTAATTAATTATTTAATCATTTCAGTTGCCATTTATATGTTTATATTTGTTGAAATATTTTACGTATTCTGTATTAGTTGCTTGACGGTCTTTGCTTGTGAGTCGGTTTCGTTAATTCTATTTTATTTCTTTGCTCTACTGTAAAAGCATTTCAATACTGTGAAGCTGTATATTTTGCCACAGGGAAGGTGCACTCCCTGTCAATGTCCGCAGTAAGATCTTGCATCATTATCAAGAAATATTTCATGATGACGCCGTGATTCTACTTTCCCCAAATTAAACTCTACATGAGTCGGTGCAGAAAGTTCAGGACCCGGTATTGCTGGGTTAACTGGTGACAAGATAGTCGCACTCAAATTAGCATTGATAACGTAAGCAGACAGTGATAACTCCGACATCGGTTGTTAGGCCCCAACTGGACAATATCTGTGTACATATCTCGGATATATACAAAACGTATCTGTAAGCTGGCCAATGTTGAAAGCCAGTTGCGGTGTGCATTGTGAGGATGACGTCGAAAATTTTCCATCTGCTGATCAGAGTCAGGGTTATTATTTCGTGAATTTTAATGTTTTCCGGCAGCAGGTAAATAATAATAAAACCATAAATTACAATATGTTAAAAGGGTAAAGTGAATAAAGCATATAGCACAGATAACGGAAAATATATGCTTGTATCTTTTAAAACAGCTAATAACTACACGCATGGAATAATTCAGTATCTTCTTCAACTCCTCTCTGAATTTGCCTGGGTCCCTGCGTAAATAAAGGTTTGAAAGCATGTTGGCGCTCTCTTGGAGAATGGAGTGTGTATCTCCGAAATCGAATCCGGTTACATAAGAAGCACCTTTAATATGCACGTGTACAAAATTAATGAAGTACGTAATTCTCAGAGCAGAAAACTGGTGGAGATGGTGAAAAATAATGTACAATCTCCTGGGTATGTTACTCAAAATGGCCTCTTTGGTTTGTTACAAGTAGGAATGTTTCTTTGTCGGATAAGTGTTTCTCTCGCCGTTGTTTCACTTTAGAATGGCTGATATGGTAATTGTATTCATTTGTTAATCAATGGGGAATGTTATTGTGACTTGTGATGCTGGGAACTTGGGGGAGGGGTTTTCGCGGGTTTTTGTTGGCGGGAGGAAGACGTCGAGGAAGGTGGACGTGCGCTGCACTGCTCGGAAGACACCCGGGCGTGGTCCGAGGGGCGAAGACGTGGAGGTCGGAGGCAAGCGACGAGGGGTCGAATGGTTCGTTGATTGAGCTCCAAAGAATGCACTAAACAGACTGAACTTTGATAAGTTGGCGCCTTTTGTTTTTCTCCTTGTATATATATATATAGTATTGCCTACTACTCTTTTAATTTTAGTAAACTCTTCAAAGTGTATGTCATAACGGTATTTGTTGTGGGTTTGATACTGTTGGCCGGCGCGAGGCATCAAGCTCGATTCTCACAGCACCTGCGTGTACGGGAGGTGGGTTGGTGAGTGGCTGGATCTCCTTTACCCATAGACATATACCAGCCTGTTGGGTAAGGGTTACATTTGTGGGGTGCTCGTCCCGGATTGGATTGTCAGGGGCTGTGGAATCGCGCAGGCAGCAGAGCGGAGATGGACAGAGATAAGTTTGTTTGTTGGTGCCAGTTTGAAGATGTACCAGTACAGTACGCATGCGTAGTGAGCGGAGTGGATTTTCGAGTTTCGGGAGACGAGATAGTGCGGGGTTTAAGTTTGGTGAAGGGTATTGGGCAGGTAGAATTGGTAACTAGACGGTGTGGTAGAGAGGTAGAGTCTAGCTGGGTGTTGGTTCGTACGAGTGCTGAAGTCAGGACGGTGGGACTGCCGGCGACGGTCAGTGTACTGGGGTTGGAGGGGCTGTGGGGGCTCCACTCCTTCTACAAGGATGAGGCTGAGGAGACATCGGGGGAAGAGCTAGAGCTAGAGGTGGACCCCAGAGAGGTGCCCGGCACTAGTAAAGGGAGGTGGGAGGAGGGAGTCGTGACTAAGCCCCGCTCCCCAGGTAGGGTGGAAGCCTCGGAGCTGGCAGCCGCACTTAATTCCCTGGTGGGGGTGGCCGAGAGGCCACGGCTGAAGCTGGGCGTGTTCTCCGGAGCCACGCCTACTCCGGATGGGGAGGTGACTATGAGACCTGGATCGAGACCTGGATGTTAGAGGAGTGGCCAGGCTCGGGGGAGGAGGAGGCAGCGATTGGTGGGAAGTTTGAGGGGTTTAGCAGCCAAAACCGTCCGGGAGTTGAAAGCTGAGAAGCCTGGAGCCTCAGTGGAGGAATGCCTAGAAGTTTTGGAGGGAGCGTTTGGGTTGTCAGGGGAACCCTGGCTGCTTTTAGCAGAGTTCCAACGCCTGGAACAATGGAGAGGGGAAAAGCTCTCCGAGTATATATTTAGGATGGAGGGGATGCTCTCGGGGCTGCGGCGCCGTGGGGTAGCGAAGGCGACTGACGTGGCTAGCGTGAGGATGAGTCAGCTATTCAGTGGCTCTCTGGAGGAGGACAAGGTGGCGTGGACTATCCAGCAGGCTTATAGGAAAGGTCCCCCTCCATCCTTCGGGCAACTGATTAGAGACGTAGGAGAGGAAGAGAGAGCGTTGGGGCGGAAAAGGGGCGCGGGCCTACGGGAGCGATCCTCAGCGATACAGGAAGTGGTGGCTGGGTGGAGGAATGACAATCCCCTGGGGAGTAGGGAACCCCCTTTGGAGGGGAGGGACAGGGGAGGTACCTACTCTCAGGGGCGATCAGTGCAGTGGATTGGGAGCAGGAGCCGTCCTGGGAGAGGAGGGGTGGCAGGCAGCGTGTGCTTTAACTGTGGGAAAGAGGGGCATTTCAGGCGGGATTGTGGAAGGCCGAGGGTGTGCTATAGCTGTGGAGAGGAGGGACACTTTAGGTGGGATTGTGAGAGACAAGGAGTCCCGCGGAGGACAAGCCCCCCCATGACTAAAAAAGGGAGAGGTGTCGGGAAACTTAGGAGAGGCTCAGTGAGGGAACGGACTGGAGCCTCTGGAGGAACACGTTCCCAGAGATCAGCCGGAAGACCACCGGGTGCCCACTCCTCTATTCCGGATGGGCTGGTAGGACCCCGTGCCAGTGTGGGTCTACGGATAGAGGGAATTTACGCAAAAGCCGTTCTTGATACGGGATCGCAGGTGACCTTATTGTACCGGTCTTTCTACAATCAAAATCTAAAGCATTTGGCCGTAACCCCATTTGACGCCCTGCAGATTTGGGGTGTGAGCGAGGGTGACTACCCGTACGATGGGTACCTATCGGTGAGATTGGAGTTCTCGGAGGGCGATGTGGGAGTGTCGGAAGCTATTGAGACGTTGGTGTTGGTGTGTCCTGACCCGGTGGAAACCGGTGGTGCTGCCTTCCTGGTGGGGACTAACTCCCCAGTTGTGCGACGGCTCCTGGGAGCTTGTAAGGAGAAAGGGGGGGGGAGACTTTCTGGAGACCCTCTCTGTGCATCCAGTGTTTCGAGAAGTGTTCGCAGAAAGGGTTGCCTCCCAAGGGCTGGACCCGGAGTGTAAACGAGGGACGGTGTGGTGTACGCAGGCGAGGCCCAAGGTGATCCGACCAGGGGAGGTAGCACTAGTGATGGGGACCCCCAGGTTCCCAGGAGTGCCGACGGGAGAAGCCCTGTTAGTAGACACCCCAGACAATCTTGAAGGAGAGACACGATTTCCGGCGGGGGCGCTGGTGAGGCCCGAAGTGCAGAGACCAGGGGTGGTACATGCAAGGCGTATAGCTATAAGTGTCAGGAACACCACGGCAAGAGAAATCACCTTTAAGAGGGGAATGCCGCTGCCACATCTGTTCCCGGTGACGGTAATGTCTAGCGCACCAGTGAGGACCCCTAACGGGGAGGGATCGGAGCATCGAAGGGAGCTGACCGCTGAAGCCTTTAACTTCGGGTATTCCCCTGTGTCGCCGGAGTGGAAACACCGGCTAGTGGAGAAGATGCTGAAGATGGAAACTGTTTTTTCTCGGGGCGAGTTTGACGTTGGCTGCGCCAAAAGCACTCGCCACACCATCCGAGTGACGGAGGACACCCCGTTCCGAGAGAGATCCCGGCGGCTGGCTCCGGCAGATGTTGAGGACGTGCGACAGCACTTGTGCAAGTTGAAGGAGGCCGGAATCATAGCTGAGTCTCGAAGTCCTTATGCGTCCCCAATAGTGGTGGCACGGAAGAAGAATGGGCGAGTGCGCATGTGTGTTGACTACAGGACGTTGAATCGGCGAACTGTCCCTGATCAATATACTGTCCCAAGAGTCGAGGATGCGTTGGCTTGCCTGAGCGGTGCGAAGTGGTTCAGTGTGCTGGATTTAAGAAGTGGGTATTACCAGATCCCGATGAGTGCGGCCGATAAAGAGAAGACCGCTTTTATCTGCCCGCTGGAGTTCTTTCAGTTCGAACGAATGCCCCAAGGCATATCCAGAGCCCCAGCTACCTTCCAGAGGCTCATGGAGAGATATGAATCTGTTGGAGGTGCTGGTGTACCTGGACGATTTGATAGTGTTTGGATCGACTTTGGAGGAACATGAGGAGAGGCTGTTGAAGGTGTTGGGCCGGCTTAACGTAGAAGGGTTGAAGCTTTCCCTGGACAAATGCCAGTTTTGCAAGTCTTCGGTTAACTACATTGGCCATATCATTTCGCGAGAGGGAGTGGCTACTGATCCAACCAAGATAGAGGCCGTGACTACCTGGCCGAGACCCCAGAAAGTGGGTGCTCTGCGCTCATTTTTGGGGTTCTGTGGGTATTACCGGCGATTTGTGAAAGGATACGCCAAAGTGTGTCACCCGTTGACTCAGCTGTTGTGTGGCTATCCCCCGGTGGGGAAGAAGAGGACGGGGAACCAGAGGCAGGACGCTGGAGGATACTGGAACCCGGCGGAACCTTTTGGCTCGAGATGGGATGATCAATGTGAAGAGGAGTTCCGATCTTTGAAAAGGGCACTGACCCAGGCCCCGGTGTTGGCTTTTGCCGATCCCCAGAAGCCATATGTCCTGCACACGGATGCCAGCCGAGAGGGTCTCGGGGCTGTTCTGTACCAGGAGCATGGCAAAGCATTGAGACCAGTAGCTTTTGTCAGCCGAAGCTTGTCGCCATCGGAGAGAAACTATCCCACTCACAAGTTGGAGTTCCTGGCGCTGACGTGGGCGGTGGTGGACAAGCTGGGCGATTACGTGTACGGAGCCAAGTTTGAGGTGAGAACGGATAACAATCCTCTCACTTATATTTTGACTTCGGCGAAGCTGGATGCCACAGGACATCGGTGGCTGGCGGCCTTGTCGGTAATGATTTCAGCCTGAGGTACCGCCCCGGAAGCAAGAATGTCGATGCGGATGCATTGTCTCGTTGGGAGACGGGGGAGGAGGAGAGGGACGAGGAGTGGGAGAGTGTCCCTGCCCCTGGAGTGAAGGCGATGTGTCAGTTTGTTATCACCGTGAAGGCCGAGGGAAGAGGGAGTCTGGAACGAGCCGTGGACCATTTGGGTGTTTCTGACGACGCCATACCCCTAGTTTACTGTGACCTGACCGCACTGGGGACTAAACAGTTGCCGGAACTGAGTCCGGGGGAAGTGGCAACTGCTCAGCAAAATGACCCGGGTATTGGCACAGTGTGGAGAGCCGTCGAGAAGGGGGATGGGGCGTTGGCTGAGAAGGCGAAACACCCATGCGTGCCTCTGTTGTTGAAGGAGTGGTCTCGGTTGAAGTTAAAGAAAAAAATCTTTTACCGGGTAACGACGCTTCCGGACCAACCCCGCTGTTGGCAACTGGTCCTGCCGGAGGAGTATCGCCAAGCTGTACTCCAGGCCTTACATGATGATTCTGGACATTTGGGGGTGGAAAATACATATGGATTACTCAAAGACCGGTTCTACTGGCCCCGGATGAGGGGGGACGTCGAAGAATACTGTAGGGGATGCCGTCGTTGCATCCAGAGGAAGACCCTGCCAGCGTTGGCGGCTCCATTGTCGCACCTGCAGAGTGCGGGACCTCTGGACCTGGTATGTATGGATTTCCTGTCGATTGAGCCTGACACCAGCAACACCGCAAATGTATTAGTCATCACCGATCATTACACTCGCTATGCTCACGCATTTCCCACCAAGGATCAGAAGGCGACGACAGTGGCGAAGGTTGAATGAGAGAAGTATTTTGTGCATTACGGCCTTCCCAGGCGAATCCATAGTGATCAGGGGCGGGACTTTGAAAGCCGCCTTATCCAGGAATTACTGACTATGCTTGGAGTTGAGAAATCCAGGACTACCCCTTACCACCCACAGGGAGATCCTCAGCCAGAGAGATTCAACAGGACCCTGTTGGATATGCTCGGGACACTGGAGATTGGGCAGAAAAGCAGGTGGAGTCGTCATATTGGACAATTGGTTCACTGTTACAATTGTACTCGCAATGATGCTACAGGGTATTCGCCCTATTATCTGATGTTCGGGCGGGAAGCGAGGTTGCCCATTGACGTGTGTTTTGGAGGTGGAGTGGGTGAATTTCCCGGGAAGTCCCAACTAAAGTACGTGTCCGACATGAAGAGGGAGTTACAGCGGGCGTACGAGTTGGCCGAGGCGGCGGCTACCAAACAAAATCAGAAGAATAAGATGCGGTATGATCGAAAGGTGAAGTTTGTACAATTATTACCGGGCGACCGGGTCCTTTTACGGAATTTGGGACTCCCTGGTAAGCACAAGTTGGCAGATCGATGGGCGGCCAGCCCCTATGTAATAGAGAGCCAGATGCCGAACCTGCCCGTTTACCGGGTGAAACCTGAGGATGGAAAAGGGCCTATCAAGGTACTCCATAGGAATCACCTGCTGCCACTGGGTCAAGCGGTGCAGGTGGATAAGGAGCCCGAGTGGGAGGTTACGCCCAGTACAAGGACTCTGCGAGGGCGCGGAGAACGGGAAGAGCCCGCTGCTGAAGAGCGGGGACGGGTCCCTCACCCGGGAATGGCTACCGATTCAGAGGAGGACGACTCAGATGAGTGGGCCCTGTTCCCATTCGCTGGTGCTCCAGTACCAGGAGAGGAGGCTCCTGGCCCTTCCCATACTGAATTGGGTGAGAGGAGGGAAGGTCTTGAGGGTCAGATGGAGAAACAGCCTACATTGGTGGGGGAGAGGGTGGAACCCGAGCGTGAGCCGGAAAGATCTCAGGTGAGGGAGGACCCCTGTGAGGAAGGGGGTGCGGGTCTGTCAGGTAGACCTGGGGTGTCCGAGACAGTGGGTTCGCAGGTGACGCGGGAGCCCAGTGGGTCAGAAGGGGTATGGAGATCTCAGAGGATTAGGCGCCCCCCGGAGCGGTTGACATATGTGGTACCAGGAGAACCGAGTGTGATTTCTATTGCTCTGGGTAGTTATGTAACTGCTTTCTGCACCTGGGTTGTGTTTTGTGTGTTGCAAGAAGCTTTGGGGACCTCTAGTAATGCCATGAGGGCATGACATTTGCTGCTGGGGAGAGAATGTACAATGTCCTGGGTATGTTACTCAAAATGGCCTCTTTGGTTTGTTACAAGTAGGAATGTTTCTTTGTCGGATAAGTGTTTCTCTCGCCGTTGTTTCACTTTAGAATGGCTGATATGGTAATTGTATTCATTTGTTAATCAATGGGGAATGTTATTGTGACTTGTGATGCTGGGAACTTGGGGGAGGGGTTTTCGCGGGTTTTTGTTGGCGGGAGGAAGACGTCGAGGAAGGTGGACGTGCGCTGCACTGCTCGGAAGACCCCCGGGCGTGGTCCGAGGGGCGAAGACGTGGAGGTCGGAGGTAAGCGACGAGGGGTCGAATGGTTCGTTGATTGAGCTCCAACGAATGCACTAAACAGACTGAACTTTGATAAGTTGGCGCCTTTTGTTTTTCTCCTTGTATATATATATATATATATATATAGTATTGCCTACTACTCTTTTAATTTCAGTAAACTCTTCAAAGTGTATGTCATAACGGTATTTGTTGTGGGTTTGATACTGTTGGCCGGCGCGAGGCATAAAACTCGATTCTCACAGCACCTGCGTGTACGGGAGGTGGGTTGGTGAGTGGCTGGATCTCCTTTTCCCCTAGACATATACCAGCCTGTTGGGTAAGGGTTACAATAATATAATGTCTTTTTCTGATATTCCGTTTCTGAACCTTTGAGATTCATAACCTGCTTGCCCGAAGTCCCCTGCGGACACTGTTGGACACGAACATTTGCTTGATGGTCAGGACATTGAACGGCAGGATGAGAAGGAATGGGAGACAAGGTGTTAAAAGGAGGTCCAACCTCTTTATATGTTATCCGGATTGGCTCGGTTATAAAGCAAATTAACTTGAGGACCTATGTCAAGTATGGCTCGTGAATAAACTCCTTCAATCCATATGGGTACATCAGAGCTTCTTCCCACTAAACCTTCAGGAATAGTGTTTCGCACATCACTGTTTTCTTTCATACGCTGATTAGAATGTGCCCTCTCTGAAATGTCAGCCTGTTCCTTTACTGGGTCCTTTCACAGCTTTGTTTCTTTTCTTCTCTGTTTGATTAAATGTTGAGTTACTTTTCAAAGATATCCATGTCCCTCATAGTTTTGCTTAAAATCCGCATGCTCCCCACAGTTATAAAAGAAAATACCGATTGCGTCTCTCGTCCAGAGCCCTTTTCACCAGCTTTCTTCTGTTGTAAGCCCTGCATGGATCAGGTTTCCTAACAGACATGTCACGTTTAGTTGAAACTTTTTCAGATATCCGTCAAATCCACTCAGCTCAAAGGTTTTCATCCTCATTCCTCAAAAGCACTCAGGGGCCATCTTAGCAGCAGAGACTATCAGTGAAAATACTACTCAGCTTTTGGAAAAATTTCAACTTCGCAATCATGTTTTCTTCCTCTCTAACTTCTCCAAGTAACTTGGTAAAAGATGGGGGAGGACGTATCTTGTGGATTATTGAAATACGCAGAGCAGTCAGCTCATGTTACAGCGTGTCCTTCACAGCTTGCTCCATCCTCCAGCAATTTCTCTCGGACAGTTAAATGTCCCCTTTATGGCGTAAACAGTGTAGCAATTTCTCCAACCTGAAAAGGTAGGCAGATAGCTTTTCTTCTTTCTCCTGAAATGGGTGGCTAAGTGCCTTTATAAGATCAGCTGAACTTGCAGTAGTGCCAAAACCATCTTCCACTGCTTGTAAGTAACTAGCTGATATGTCCAATGGATGTTCTGCCTTTAAGACCCTCATTCTATCAGCTACTAGAACTTTTAAACCCTTTTCATATTATCTGAGAGGTGTCAATCATCCAGTAACCAAGATGTTCTCTTTCCCATCAGGCGTGGCCTTGACTCTAGAGAACTCTCTCAGCCGACGATAAATTTGGCTCACTGTATGTACACTTTCGGCATTTATCAACCAGTGATGTAATTGCAGAAACCAGCTCAGAATTTAAATCAACCCCTAAAGGACGATTAAAACTTTCATGTCAGGCAATTCGTTCCCCACTTTGCTGAAAAAGAGAATTACTTGTCTTTAAGTTCTTCACCCTCAGCTGCATAAAATACGTCCTTAAGAATATGAACTGCCCATGGCCCCACTACTCCAAGCTCCCTTATCTTATCTGACATTGTGAATTTAGTTACATCACTGATAGCTTTGTGGGAAGAGAAAGTATTCGGAAGTATGATGCTGGGTTTGGTGTGCTTGTGGTATACTGAGATATGGGAAAAAAAAACTATCTGTTTTTTCTTGCTGGGGGCTGAAGCTGACATAACAGAGGTATATAAAATTGTTAGGCTGAGTAGTTTGCTTATCTATGTCATTTCCTACCACTGTCGAAAATTAGGGAGCATAGTTTAAGGTGTCAGGGGGGAATTCAAAGTGAATGTGAGGGCTAGAGGTGGTTGGGAGGAGGACGGGGAGGTGGAGGGAGGAGGAGGGGGAGATGGGGGAATTGAGGTTAGAATGTGGAGGGGAGAGTGGATGGGGTTGGGGAGAGGGGAAGAGGAGGAAGGGAGGGATGAGACGGGGAGCGTGAAGGAAGGGAGGCGTAGGAGAATAGAGAGTTGGGGAAGAGATGGGGAGGAGGCAAAGGAGTGCGGACACAGAAAGTGGGAGAGGAATCAGGGGTGAAGGGAAAGAGAGTGGTGAGTGGTGAGACAAGGGGAGAGGGGAAAAGGGGGCAAGGGAGAGAATGGAGGGGGGAAGCGAAGAGGGATAGGGAAGTGAGAGGATAGGGGGTGGGAGATGGGACAGAGCGGAGAAGGGAGTAGAGAGCATAGGGGCAAATTGGGGGCGTGCGGATAGGGGAGAGGGAGAGGGTAGGGCGGTGAGGAGAATGGCTGAAGGGACAGGGGTAGAGAGGGAAGGGGGAAACGGGGCGAGGAGGAAGGTGAGGGGCGTCTGGGAGATGAGAAGGGGAGCGGGGATGGGGAGAGGGGGATGGTGGAGTGTGCGTGTGGGTGTGTGGGGCAGTGGGGTTTAAATACATGAGGAGAATGGACATTCCACAACACTCTCTCTCTCTCTCTCTCTCTCACACACACACACACACACACACACGCACACAAACACACACGCCACATGCGTATATGCATTCTCAACTCACCTGCCAGTACCAGCTTCGTCTCCATAAATGCTAACAGTGCTCACCCTGCTCCCCTTCCTCTCTCTTATACTTAATGTAGTAGCGACCTTGTTCCTATCCCACAGAAAGTAATGCTTCTCCAAATGTATTACTTGCTACCTGGTGGAAATGGCAGTGATGGATCTGATGACTGTTATTTCTGTGCTCTTGCTGAAATGGATTTTCATGATACATTTCCAGGTTTAGTTGCTCTACCGTACCGCCATATGCAGCTTTGTGATTTGCTTAGCAAGCAGCGGGAGCTAGAATACATGGTGCAGACCAGGGCGATTTCTTACAATTCATCTGTGAAAGATTATTCTTCTTTTCTCAGGTATTCCTTTTATTTTCAAGGTGGCTGTGGTCCTAATGGAGTCTGTGATGTACAGCTGCAGTTCTCTGCAAGTTGGTTCTCAGACCCCCCCCCCCCCCCCCCCACGGGACCTGGTGTTTCAATATCTCCAGCTGTGGCCTGGAAGACATGACCCTTCAGGGTGCAGATGGTAGACAACTGGGCTCCTCACCAACGTCACCAACTGACACGTCAGGGGAATCTGAAATATCGAGGTAGTAGGTAGTGTGTGGTGCTACCGTCGGAAGAAATCCTCTTGAGTGATCCTCTCTCGATCTCTCTTCATGGTATGTAAGAACCTGTTGGTCCTTGAGTCGGAGAGTTCCGAAATGTGATGTGTAATTTCATATTATCGAAACAGTCAGCTGTAGGTCCTCTGAACTCGTTTGTTGCAGGAGTGACCTCTTCATCCGTCGTCAGTGAGAAAGAACCTGTCTGAGATACTGAAGATTTGGGATGGACTGTACTTTTTTTGATGAACGCTCTTGATCGCGGTCTCTTTGGTGTCTTTGCAATTGCTTGCATGGTGGGGTTGGGGTGAGGTGCAGGGGTCAGTGGGTTTGCTGGAGCAAGTGGGGGGTGGAGGATGGTCAATGATTTTGCTGCTGCTTTTGTATCAGAGGGGGAGGGTGGGCTTGCGGTTCAGACATATCTGCCACTCATTCTTTAGGTTTTTTGTTTCTTGGATGTCTGCGAGGAGTAAGACTTTTAGTTTGTACAATCTATGCGTTATCTGATATTAAACTGAACCATCGAACCATTGATTGCTATCTATGTGATGGTCGCTTTCACATTTGATCAACTTGTGGCCATTTGCTGTGAGAAGCTAAAGACAAAATATTGCACTGACAGAACAGTGACTGCGATGTGAAGTTGAGAGAGTATCTCTGGTACTTCCTCTACAGATATTCAATAGCAGTTTGTGTATATGTAGTAACAGTTCCCTGGCGTCCCATCTCGAAATGAAGTTTGCATGCATTCCCTGCATGGGCGGCCTTCAAGAAAAAAATGCCGGTTCTCCGTTTCTACATCAACAAAATTACTTACATTGTTACTTAGAGCAAATTGCGAGCAGAGTTAATGGACGTGGTGAAATAGTCATGTCATGGTCTGGACCGTGAAATCAGCATTACGGTTCACGGTCTGGTCCATGGACTCCGGACTCTGGGTCTTCTAGTTGTCCCTTGCTTCAGTCGGACTTAATCATAGGCACTTGATGCCCGTCTTGGGGCTGGGAATGTATGTGGCCCTGGGATCGAGTGTGGGTGCTGGTTCGTCTCGTCAGTGTCCCCTTGGAGCCACCTGCCGGTGGAAGGCTAGAGCAGCCATTCGTTATCTCTCGGCCTGGTTGAAGGACCACCGCTTCATGGAGCCTTGTTGTTTTTGGTCGGAGCGGTCATCGGGGTATGGATTCGGCCGTTTCAGGGGCCAGCCAAGGTTGCTGGCCGCCCCGAGTCTCGGAGCCACCCCGGGTTGAGCTCCTTTCGTGTTCTCGCCTCCGTTGGGTAAGTCAGGCCACCTTTGCCGTTACCCTGAGGAAGGGCTGTTCTCTCTCCTCCCTATCTGAATCCCTGACAGTTTCCTCGGCGTTTTACCTCGGCAGTCATCTCGGCCTGCCTTCCAAGGAAGGGAACTGACACTGCTAAAGCCTCCCTGCCCTGCGCCCTAGCAACGGTTCCGGACCTCTGCTCTAAGAAGGGGTACCTCGTCCTGCCCAGGAAAGCCTCGAAGTACCCTAGGCTCGAAGAAACCTAGCCTCATCCAGTCCTATAGCCACGCCATGTCTTCGCCTAGTTCCGGGGTCCAAGCCCGAGTCAAGACCCAAGTACCTGGTGCTTGACCAGTATCTGGTTCGGAGTCGAAGCCCTGGATCCTAGTTCCCAGATTCCTATCCTGGTCCCACTTTTCTAGCCAAAGACCTTGCCCACGTCTGTGTCCTGTCTCGTCCCTTGTCCAGTGTCCAGTAACGAGCCCATAATATTGCAGGAAAGATTCTGACATTGATAAAACAGTGACTGATCGGCAGGCGGCAAAGAGTGGGAATAAACGGAGCCTTTTCCGACTGACTGCAGGTGAGCAGTCGTGTTCCACAAGGTCTGAAGTGGAACCAATTCTGCTAAATTTATATGACAATGATTTGGATGATGGATTTGATTGCTTTGTAGATAAGGTTGCAGATAATATCAGGTTAGCTGGCGGGGCAGGTGGTTCTGAGAATGTAGAGAGGCTGCAGAAGGACTTACAGCTTAGTAGAATGGGCAACGAAAAGACAGATGAAAGTGTCGTGAAGTGTATGACCATGAACCTTGGCAGAATAAATGGTTGACTGTTTCCTAAATGGAGAGAAAATACAGAAAACTGAGATATAGGTTTTATACAGGAATTCCTGTTGTTTATTTTACAGGTTAAGTCTGTGGCGAGGAAGGCAAATGCAATGTTAGCATTCATTTCAAGAGGACTAGAATATAAAAGCAAGGATGGAATGTTGAGACTTCAGAAAGCATTGGCAGTATTGTGAGTAGCTTTGAGCCCATTATCTGCGAAAGGATGTTTTGAGACTGAAGAGGATTCAAAGGAGGTTCACGAGAGTTATTCCAGCATTGAACTGTTTGTTATACGAGGAACGTCTGAAGCCTCTGGTCTTGTATTCACTGGAAGTCGGAAGAATGAGGGGTGACCACATTGAAAGCTACCGAAAGGTCAAAGGCCTTGAAAGAGTGGATGTGGAGAGGATATTTCCTGAGGGAGGAGAGTCAAAGACTAGGATAGGGTGTCCTTTTATAATCGTGACGAGGAGGTATTTCGTTAGCCAGAGGATGGTGAATCTGTGACATTCTTTGCCATAGGTAGCTGTGGAGGTCAAGACCTGTTGTATTTTCAAAGCAGAAGTTGATAGATCCTTGATTTGTCAGGACATTAAGGGTATGGGGAGGAGCTCAGAGATCAGCCATGATGAAATGGCGGAGCAGACTCGATTTAACCAATGGCCTAATTTTGCTCCTCTATCCTATGGTCTAACTATTGAATCAACATCTATCTAAAGGTGATTTCTCTCCCGAAGTCAGTTCACTAAAATGTTTAGATGATTCTCTCTGAGGTGATTTTTCTCAAGGTGCCGACAGCAACGAATTTATTCAGAAATACGTACAGTGTCAAGTTCATTGCTGTGATATGCTGTGGAAGATTTGAATATATCTGGCAGAATTAGATTCTAGCCGAATATGTGAAGAGATGGCACAATTAAATGAAATATGGTGCAAAACATTCAAATAGCAAGAACACTTCAACATAGTGAGTAAAGTTAAAAAATGAATGTCGTATAATTCAAAAATCGAGCAAAAAAGAACACATACAATATATATATTATAAGATCTGAGTGACAATGTCCGGCAGTCGATTGTCCAGTCTCCCGGAAATGCGCTGAAGTGCGCAATCCAGTCTGTCATTCCACCTTTCCAGCAGGAAAGGGCAGCACCGTCTGGAGAGGCCAGTCCCGAGATGCGTGCGGACACCATGGTGCAGGGTTTCCTCGTCCTTCACCTGGTGTGCAGCAGCAGGCAAGCCCAAGACTTGAGGCCTAGTTCTCGGTACAATCGAGGCTACAAAGCTCCCATGTCATCTTTCCTGCCACCAGTCAAGGGTAGCATACCCGCGGCAGCTTACATTACTTGTATTAAGGTCCAACAGAGACTTGTGATCGCAAATGAAATGTACGAGATAATCTCCCATGGTTATGCTGCACCAACGTTGATGCTTCTGAGTTGTAGGCAGCAAGGTCTGCTCCGACATTCCCGCAGAACCCTCCGATTTCCCGACTGTCTCCTTCAACATTTCAGCTGCCTCCTTCTCCTAACATCATGTACGGCCATTTCATCACCTCGGCTGGTTCCTCCGGCACAAGTCCAGCTACTTCGATCAATGAGGAGTGCAGTGATGGAGCAGCCCTAAAATACCTGAATTTCTTGGAGTAGAATTGTCTTTCTTGCGTAAAAAGAAATCTTACAAAGAAATATGCACCTTTGGTCGCGCCCCCACCTCCCCGACTGTCCGTGTATTTGCACACACCACCATCTTACCGGAGGTCTTCCATCTGTAGTCTTTGGTTTAATTTTGTCCTGCCTATACTGAAGTACATTTATAGGAGGGTTAAATCAAGGCAGTAAAACAATAATAATATGGCATGTGAATATATGTCATTTTGAAGATTTAATAATATATTTTTTTAACAATTTGTCGCCAAAACAATAGGTACATAAAGTGTACTCTATATTCAATAAGTTGATTATATTTGGACCCACACTGCATTCTATCCATTATTCAATCTATTTATTATCTATTTAGTTACGTGTTTATTTGTTTATTTATTTATTTTATAATTATCTACCGATCTATCTGTCCGTCCAGTTGTCTATCAAGTAATTAATCTATTTATTTATTTATTTATTTATTTATTTACCATTAACTTATTTCATGGGTATTTGTTCAGTTTGTCTTCTTATGCTGCTAGTGTTTATGGGAAGCTTTCATTGACTCTATTGCATTGCTTTGTTCTATTGTGAAGCCCCGTGAATATCGTGAAAGAGTGCATTTGGCGATGGCCATCTCATATTAATTCGCATTCCCTGGACATTGTCCATTGTAAGGACTTAGTCCATTTCCAGGAAATATTTCACCACGACCTGCAGTTCTACCTTCACTAAATTATTTGCCAGATGAGTTGATGCAGATCGTTCTGGTCCCAGGATTGTTGGTTTAACTGGTAACAAGGCACTAATCCCTTTTTTCAGGCAGTGACATGCCAAATCAAGTCAAGTTAAGATTATTGTCGTTTAACTATATTCATATATACCACCAAACGAGCCAATTTTCTCCGGACCATGGTATAAAGTGTAATCTGTACAACACGCATGTACCACACAATAACTTAAAACACTAGGAATTAGATCTAGTAATGAAATATGCATAGATAAACAAAATAAAGTTTATAAATTGCACATTGCAGGGAGCAATGCAAATTTTCCGGTGATGCTTTAATCGGATGTGGCAGCAATTTCGGAAGCTTATGGCGTGAGGGAAGAAGCTGTTTTCCATATCAGTGTTGGCTTCCGGTCCGGAGCCCGCCATCCGGAACTTTCTCCAGTCCGAAGACTCCGGACTCCGGGCATTGCAGCCAGTCCTTCTGTCACACGGAGCCATTGGATCATCTTGGCTTAAGGAGATACATCCGTTGCCTATTAGGGGGCTGGTGTTGATAAGGCGCTCGGGGACTGAGTCTAGTTGTGGGGTCCTGCTCCAAAGCCGGTTTAACCCGATCTGTACCTGGACCGCCGGCTCTGAATCATGCCTGTCTCCTGTTCTACCCTGGTTGCTGCCCTGCTTGGAATCCTGTTCTACTCTTGTTGCCGCTCTGCTCGGAATCCTGCTCTGCCCTGGTTGCCGGCCTGTTCTGTATATGCTCTACCCGGTTGGTCTTGTTCCGCTGCTTCTCTCCTGTGCGCTGGTCCCGCTGTTCCGCCTTCTTCGCCTTGCTCGCGCTGCCACGCAGTCCGTTGCCTTTCCAAAATTACCTGTGTTTCACGGTAGACCTGCTGTTCACCCTGGACACAGCTTCCTTCTGATGCCTCGCCTCCATCGGGCAGCTCCGTCCGGACTGCCGCTGCCCGGCGGAGGTTCTGCCCCTTCCTATCGGTTACATCCGTCAGGCTGGTCCAGAGGATTGCCGCTGGATTCTGCAATTACCACATATTACTCCCTAAGGGTTGTACTCCTCACCCGCCAAGGTGTCCGCGACTGGCCCAGTCCTCCGTATTTTCCGTCTGGGAGGCGGCCCTGCCCGGGATCCATGCGGCCCGCCATGAGGATTCCCCTGCCTGCCTCGTCTGAACTCTGGGAGTGCCCTGCCTTACTGCTTACATGCCATGGCATCTCCATCCTGTCCTACCCTCAACAGTTCAGTGTCTGCGTCCTGCATTTGGGTCCAATCCTGTCCCCTTCCTGACAATCAGTCGTTTTTATTCATTTGAGTTTCCTGCCTGTTGGGAGAATGTTAAGGAGGATGCTGGATGGAAGAGTGGGATGCTGGATAATACTGAGCACTCTGCGTGCACAGTGCTCCCAATAAATGTCAATGATGGTTGGGGGTGAGACCACTATTATCCTCTAGGCAATTCCTACTATCCTTTCTAGGGACATCCCGCATGATGCTCTGTTGCTCCTATACCTAATGGATATGCAGCTTTTCAGGATATTCTCAATGGAGCTTCTGTAAAATCCATTTGAGATGGAGCGGGAATGTGTGCCTTTTTATATAGAGAGGAAAATTGAGGGATCTGTTGAGGTCATCTGTGATTTGAATGCCAGGAAACTGGTGCACTTCATGGAACAGCCGTGTCTGCGTAGACTGGGACGGTCCTTCTACCTTCATATAGTCCACAAACATTTCCTTAAAACCAACTCGTACACTGGTTCTACGTCCCCAACAGTATAATACCTGTATACCAGATTTGAATGATAAATGCTTAATATATGCAGGCCGGCCGAAATTTCAAAGCCACTTGGCGATATGGATTGCGGTTATGACGTAGGTGGTTATGAAATTGATCACTTCAGAATCAGGATTAAAATGTCTTGAAATTTCTTAATTTCGTACAGCAGTGCATCAATATACATATTTATAAATTCTATAATTTAAAATATATTGAGAAGCAAAAGTGAATGACGCAAACATCAATCGCAGCAGAATTTATTCATTGTTGCTTAGTAAAACAGCAAGTAACTGCTGTCATGGGATACTTCAGTGTCTTCTTCAACTCCTCTCTGAAGTTAGCCTGAGTTACAGCGTAAATGAAAGAATTCGTGCAGAAACTCAAGTTAGAAAGCATGTTACCACTCTCTTGCAGAATGTAGTGTGGGTCCCCGAAATTGAATCCTGATATATAAAAACCGTCTTTAATCTTCAGATATACACAACTGATGACATAGGTGATCCACAAGAACAGGAAACTGGCGGAAATATTGAAAAGTAATATCATGGATTTTTTCCTCTTTTCCGTTTCTGCATCTTCGAGATTCTTCCCCTCTTTCTCACCCCGAAGTCCTCTGCGGACTCTGTTCGATACCAAAATGTGTCTAATAGTCAGAACATTGAACAGCAGGATCAGAAGCATAGGGATGCACGGCGTTAAAAGTTGGTCCAACCAATCATACGCTATCCAGACTGGTTCAGTGAAGAAACTTGGTTTATAATCACAAAACCAGGGCACGCCATCTATTACATACAAGGGCTGATACACAAAGTAATAGGGTACATTTTTCACGGTTGCCAGGAAACAGACAACAGATATAACTACAGCAGCAGATTTCTCATTGCAATATCTTCTTTTCAACTCGGGACAACAAATAGCGACATAACGGTCGAACGTGAAAGCGACCGTCAACCACACCGAGCAATCCCTGCTGAAATAAATCAGCGCCGTGCTGAGACTACAGGCGGGAGTGATGGAGAGCAAACTGTTAGCGAAAAAAGTGTAAGTGATTCTATTCATTATCACGGCCGTGAGAATAACCAGCAGATCAGTTACCGCCATTGCCACCAGGTAATACATGACGCATTTGGAGAGACCGCATGTTCCCCGTGACAGGACCACAACTGCTGCCAAGGTCGCTGTTAAGGAAACAATAAGAACGGTTCGAGATTGAATGTTTGAAGTCTCAGTGCAGATGGAAATTCATGAGATGATTATAAATAACGCTATAAGGGTAAAAGTAAAATTTACTCGAGTAATCCCAAAAATTGTAGCGCGGTATAAGGTAGTAATGAGTCGACTGGGCCCATGGAAGGCTATTGGATTTTTACTTGTATATCCTCAATTACGAGTAATGGAAGCAAGGGTTTATCCTTAATAGTTCAGTGAATATGGCCAACAACTCTGTATCTTGTATACTGTATTCATCAGCGTTGCATCTATATTCATATCCGTTATTTTCTTTCTGTCTTTTACAAGTATATTGAACAGATCTATTTAAATTGCTTCATGTCTGCAATCAGTATTATCGTGAGATAGATGTCTGTGCTTTACTACAGAACCTTCTATCCCGTTTAATCTGGGTGCTGCGAAGCAAACAGCCAACAGTATCTTCAGGTTTAAATGAGGAAATGACGTTTTTGAAGAAAATAACACGGGCATCGCCGGAAATGCGCGATGTTCTAAAGAAGATCAATGGCATGTTCGCTGGCTGGGTACTAAACCACTCACATCGCTGATAATGTCAGCTCTGCATAAACTGAATCTAATGGCGTCCTCTATTGCCGCGATGATCCACATTCTGGTTTTATGAGCAAGACCCTATATTGTGTCCATGTAGTCTCCAACCTAATGGCATGAACATTGATAACTTGACCCTCCCATTCCCGGTTCCCTCTCTCAATTCACCTCCTTACCTGCCCATCATCTGCCTCTGGTACTCCTCCCCCTTCCTTCATTTCTATGGTCGTAAAGCCTCTCCTATCAAATCCCCCTTTCTACAGACTTTTAGCTCTTTTACTCATCAGCTTCCGAACCCTTCACTTGTGCCCTCCGTTCTCCGGGTTTCACCTATCACCTTCCTTCTTCCTGCCCTCCTCCCAGCCTGACCTAACTTCGCATCTTTTCTTCCTGTCCTGATGAAGGTATTCTGTCGGAAACGTCGACTGCTTACTCCTTTCAATTGATGCTACTTGGCATGATCCAAATCGTCCAGCATTTAGCGTGTGTTGCATAAACCAAATGTCTGGAATGTTAACGCAGCCTGGCAGACATAAAATATTACTTAAGAAGGCTTGATGTGCAGCAATGCATCGTAGCATCACGCACTTTATGACATACATTTATACATCCATTACAGTTAATGTTAAATCATACAGTACGCTATTAAATAAAGGTTAGACATTTAACGTGAACAGATATATTCACATCACATTATTTCTTGAGTTAATATCTGCAACATTTCTACTAGAAAACTTAAATGGCTCGGACATTTGTCAAAGAATATCAGTTAGAATCACCATTGGACACTGATCTGTAAATACAGTAAGGTTGCCATCTAGATTGTTAGTTGTAATTGTTCACTTACAACCAGCGCTGCTGAAACGAAGCAGTGGAAGTCGGTATCAAGCATCTCTGGAATCATTATAAGCAAGATACAGTAGATGACTGAGGATGCACAACTTACTGGGAAAACCAATGATGGCAAGAAAAGGATAGAAAATCGCATATAGCAGTCCTCTTGGTGGGGCGTGCATGCTCTGCGTAAACGGTTCTAGTTTCTGCTTTTCTCCAGCTGTTATATTTTGCTCGGGAGTCCCCAGTGAGTCAATTATCTGCATGTTAGTAACGAGCCCAAAATAAACAATGAATGCTTTTCGTCGTGCTGATGACAGGACTCAGGAGGGCTGAGAGCTTCAAAACATGGTCGGCCCTTTAACTGTAAATCTAGCCACCAACTCTAATCCGGTTCTCAGATTGTGGGCTGTACAGTCAGGAGTCTCAGTCACTCCTGTTTCAGTCGATTCAGTCACTTGCCTGTTCAAAGAGTGGCCGGAGCAAGTGCTCCCGTTTGCCCCGAACTGGGTGATAGTAGAAAGGATCTTTAAGAAGTCTATTTGTTTGTTGCTCTCGTTATGAACACCTCGTGATGTTCAGTGCAGAGTATCGTGACTATTTGCATCATGAAGTGGCAACGAAATGCCAATACCCAGGAGCAAACGTGTCGACAAATTATGGCGGGAACAGTGCAGTCCATAACAAGAAAAGTCCTTCTCACCATTGTACACATTTATAAAGGGTACCGCCTCGAGAAAGCAGAGTCCATCATCAATAGCCCTTGCCAGCCAGGCTATGATATCTTCTCGCTATTACGATCTGTCAGCAGACACAGGAGCTTTAAATGCTCCAGCTTCGTCAACAGTTATTGCCCGACAATCATCACCCTCCTGAAACAGAGTGGGTAACTTCACTCATTCATATTTGAACTGATTCGTCAACCTATGCGCTCACTTTCAAGTACTCCTCAACGCCTTTTCTCAGCATTATTTTTTTTATTCGTTTTTGTTATTTGTATTTGTGCGATTTGTCTTAATTTGCAAATTGTTTGTCTTTCAGTCCTTGTTTATGTATGGTGGTTTTCTAATTTGTTTCTTTATTTTTTCTGCAAATGCTTGCAAGAAAATCCATCATAAGGTGCTATACGGTGACATATACGTACTTTGATCACAAATATCCTTCGTACTTTGAATTTCATTGTGCGTTGTGGAAAGCACCGTAGTATTCACAACACATATAACACAATGACTTGGAAAACTAAGAATTTCATCTACCAATAAATTACGCAGAGACACTGTGCACAAAGCAAATATTGTAGGGTGCAAAGCAAACTATCTGTTGATCCTTCGAGAGAATAAGCTGTCCACAATCTAGTTGTTGTTTTTATACATAAGAGTCTCCTGCCTGGTGGTTGAAAAAGAGGGATTATTGATAATAATAAGGGCACTGAGTACGCAAAAGTCCCTATAAATGTCACTGATGGAAAGTAAGCAACCCCCTATTATCCTTTCGGCTGTTCTCACAATCCTTTGTAGGGACAGCCTGTCCGATGGTATGCTGCTCCCATACCTGTTGGACATGCAGCCTTTCAGAACGCTGTTATGTAATTGCCGTGCCTTTTTATTCAGGGAGGTGATGTTGTTCCTGATGTGAAATTGGCGCTCTTTACGGAGAACCTGGTACACTTTACGGAGGTGCCGTGTCTGTAAGGTCGGGAATGATTGTTCTGTACCATCCTAAATTGCAGGATCATTTATTTCAAAAGGACTCGTACGTTGGCCTTAAGATCCCAAATTTCCAATACCTAAAAACATGCCTGCCTATATTTCAAAGCAGATTGGCGATGAGGATTGAAAGGATTGACGTAGGAAGTTTTCTTTGATTGTGTTCTTCCGTCACATATCAGAATACCCCTTCTCCAGCCATTTATTGCTTTCACCTATCGGCTTTGTAGCTGTTTATTGCAATCCTCCTTCTCTCCCGCTTTCATCTACTACCTACCCCATGTTCCTCTTATCTGCTCTCCCCACCTTCTTGTCCTTTTCTCATCCTTTTCCAGATCGCTTTCGGTATGAGACTGGTTTCGACGGAGCTTTCATTGTATGCTGCGTCTGCGAGGCTGAGACGGGCGGCGCCTTGGAAGTCCAGAGCGGAGGTACTCCCTTCTGCCTCTGGCGTGGGACGGCGATGCTGTCGGGACCCTGGCGACTTGTGGAAGCTGTGGTGATTTCTTGTGAACTTACAGACCTTTAGCATCTTGGACTATTTTTACTGTGCCCATAGTCTGTTTCTTTTAATCAATTATGCAATTGTTTGCATTGTTGTAAGTAATTATGTGGTTTTGTGCAGGTCTTGTAGCTTTAGTTTTTGGTTTTGTTTTTGTCTGTTGAATCTGGAGCTCCTCTCCGGACAACTCGCTAGACGGTAGCGCTATATTAATACGCAGCAGCCTCTCCGTACTCTGGATTGGGGATTGTTAAACGTTATATGGATTTTCTGTTTTGTCATATGCTTTTGTGATATCATTCTGGGGGAACGTTGTCTCATTTTTTAAATGCGTGGCAGTTGTGGTTTCTAAATGACAATAAACTGAATCTGAATCTGAATCTGAATCTTCTGTCAGTCCTGATGAAGGGTCTCCGCCGGAAACGTCGACTGTTTACTTATTTTCATAGATGCTGCCTGTTTTGCTGAGTCGCTCCAGCATTTTGCGTGTGCAGCATAAATTAAATCTAGTCTGGAATTTTTGCGCAGCCGGGCAGGATTAGCAAATATTATGAAAAAAATATAAGCATATCGAGCCTTTAAATCTATTGCAGTATATTGTACTGAAATTAACTTCCTTCAAAGACCATTTGAAACGAACTGGCTAATTCAGGAGTATTGGCCCTTCTTCCTTTGAACCATATGTCTGCACAAAGCACCTCGTACACGATGCATAGGGTTAAGAGTTGGGGGTGATGTATTAGCATGGATGGAGGATTGTTTAACTTATACAAAGAGAGTTGTGATACATGTTTGTTGCTCTAATTGGCAATCAGTGGTGAGCGGTGCTCGGCCTGCAACTGTTCATGATATGCATTGATGATCTGGAAGTGGAGTCTGTGTTTAGTGTGTCTAAGTTTGCTGATGATACTAAATTGATTGGAAAATCAAATTCTGCAGAAGATATGGAGAGTCTGCAGAGAGATATACATAGGTTCAATGAGTGGGCAAGGGTCTGACAGATGGAATACAATGTTGGTAAATGCGAGGTCATCCACTTTGAAAGGAAAAACGAAAGAGCAAATTAGTATTTACATATTAAAAAATCGCAGCATGCAGCTGTATAGAGGGCCTTAGGAGTTCTTATGCATGATCACAAAAGGTTGGCTGGCAGGTGCAGCAGGCTTTGAAGAAGGCAAATGGGATGTTGGCCTTCCTTGCTGGAGGGGTTGAATTTAAGAGCAGGGAGCAATGCTGCAAATGTACAGGGTAGTGCTGAGGCTGCACCTGGAGAACTGTGAGGATATTTCCTGTGGTGGGAGAGTAAAAGACTAGAAGACACAGCCTCAGGATAGGGTGTCCTTTTAGAATGGTGATGTAGGGGAATTTCGTTAGCCAGAGGATTGTGAATCTGTGAAATTCTTTATGGTCAAGTCTTTATGTACTTTTAAAGCAGAAGTTGATAGATCCTTAATTGGTCAGGGCATGAAGAGAATGGGAGGGACTGAGAGGAGCAGACTCGATTGAACTAAGTGCCTAATTTTGCTGCTATATCGTCTGGTCTAACTACTGAATCAACATCTTTCTAAATAAGATTTCTCTCCCGAAGTCAGTTCAGATGTTCAGATGATTCTCCCTCAGGTGATTTACTCAAAGTGCTGACAGCAATGAATTTATTCACAAATACCGGCAATGGCAAATTCATGACTGTTGACATGTTGTGGAAGTTTTGAATATATCCTGCAGAATTATAAGACTATCGCTGAATATGTGAAGGGAAAGCGCAATAAAATCAAATAAAAATCAAATCAGGTTTAATTGTCATTCAAATCTTCCCTCGAGACAACGGAATAAACAGCCTTTTACTGGGATATGTGGCGGAACATTCAAATAGCAAGAAAACTCGAAAACAGTGCGTAAATTTCAAAAATCAATGTCGTATAATTCAAAAATCAAGCAAAATAAAATAATATAAATCAATATAAAATAAGGTCTGAGTGACAATGTCCGGCAGTCGATTGTCCAGTCTCCCGGCAATGCGCTGAACTGCGCAATCCAGTCTGTCATTCCACCTCTCTGGCTGGAAAGGGCAGCACCGACTGGAGAGGCCAGGCCCGAGATGATTGCGTGCACCATGGAGTCGGGTTCTTCTCCCAACATCATGTACGGCCATTTCAAAACCTCGGCCGTCTCCTCCGGCACCAGTCCAGGTACTCCGATCAATGAGAATTTCACTGATGGAGTAACCTTACATTACCTAAGTTCTTGGAGTAGAATTGTCTTTGTTGCGTAAAAATAAATCTTACAAAGAAATATGCACCTTTGGTTGCACCCCAAACCTCCTCGAGAGTCCGAGTGTTTGCCCACACCGTAGTCTTACCGGAAGTCTTCCATCTTTAGTGCTGGTTTTATTTTGTCCTGCTTACAGTGAAGTACAATTATAAGAGGAGTAAAGCAAGGCAGTAAAACAACAATGATATTGCATGTGAGCATATGTCATTTTGACAAATTATTAATACTTTTCTCTGCAATTTGGCAGAAAAGCAAAAGGTGCATGAGCTGAACGCTATGTTCAACAAGCCAAATCAAGTCACTTCAAGTTTATTATCACTTAACTATATGCATATATAACACCAAACGAGCCAACTTTCTTCGGACCATGGTGTAAAATGTAATATGTTCAACACACATATACGACACAATAACTTAAAAACTACTAATTAAATCTAGAAATGAAATATGCATAGATAAACAAAATAAACTCTATAAATTCCATATTGTAGGTGCAATGCAAACTTTCTGTTGATACTTTGAATGCGTTGTGGCAGGAACTACAGAAGCTCTTGGCCTGAGGAAAGAAGCTGTTTCCCATATCAGTCTAGTTTTAATTCATTCGAGTCTTCTGCCTGATGGTAGAATGTTGAGGAGGATGCTGGATGGAGGAGTGGGAGCCTTGATGATACTGAACGTTCTGCGTACACAGCACTCCCAATAAATGTCAGTGATGGTTGCGGGTGAGACACCTATTATCCTCTCGGCAATTCTTACTATCCTTTCTAGGGACTTCCTGTCTGATGCTCTGTTGCTCCTATAACTAATGGAGATGCAGCTTTTCAGGATACTTTCAATGGAGCTTCTGTAAAATTCAATTGAGATGGAGGGGGGAGAGTGTGCCCTTTTGCCCAGAGAGGAAAATTGAGCGACCTGTTGAGGTCGACTGTGAAGTGAACACCCAGGAGATTGGTGCAATTCATGGAGGAGCCGTGTCTGCCTAGACTGGGACGGTCCTTCTGATCTTCATATAGACCACAAACATTTCCTTAAAACCAACTCGTACACTGGTTCTACGTCCCCAACAGTACAATAACTATATACCAAATTTGAATGATACATGCTTAATATATGCAGGCCGGCCGAAATTTCAAAGTCAATTGGCGATATGGATTGCGAGGATGACGTAGATGGTTTGGAAATTGATCACCTCAGAATCAATTTTAAAATGTCTTGAAATTTGTTGATTTGGTGCAGCAGTGCATTTAAATAGATATTTATAAAAAAATTATAATGTAAGATATATTGAAAAGCAAAAGTGAATGACGCAAACATCAAAGGCATCAAACATCAAACAACAACAGCAGCAGATTTCTCATTTCAATGTCTCCTTCTCAGCTCGAAACAACAAATAGCGACAAACCGATCGAACGTGAACGCGACCGTCAACCACACCGAACAATCCCTGCTGGCGTAAATCAGCACAGTGCTGAGACTACAGGCTGGAGTGATGGAGAGCAAACTGTTCACGATAAAGACACCACTGATTCTATCCAGTATCACGGAAGTGACAATGAATGTTACCGCAGCCTGGCAGACATATAAAATATCATTTAAAAAGGCACCGATACTAAATTGTAATTCATTCCAGTATGGTACAGTCACAGAAATAGAGATTATACTTGCTGTGAAGCCCCAATCTAATAGAATTGATTCCAAATAAAACAAATGAGCATATCGAACCTTTAAATCTGTTTCATTATATTATACTGGCACCCAATTAATGTATTGGACCGAAAGGAGTCCTTGGATTCCTGCATTTCCAATGAAATGGAAGGCAAAATTGAATTAATTCTATACAGTATGAACTAGTTTACAATATCAAATTCTGTATTTACGTTAGATTGCTTGATGTGCAACAATGCATCGTAGCATCACGCACGTTATCACATACATTTATATATCTATTACAACCGATGTTAAATCATACTGTACACTATGAAATAAAGTTTAGACATTTAACGCGAACATCACATTATTTCTTGAGATAACATCTGCAACATTTCAACTAGAAAACATAAATGGCTCAGGGAGATGTCAAAGAATATCTGATAGAATCACCATTGGACACTGATCTGTAAATATAGCAAGTTTGTCATCTAGATTCTTAGTTGTAATTGCTCAGTTACCACCAGCGCTGCTGAAACGAAGCAGGGAATTCGGTATCAGACATCTGTGCAATCACTATAAGCAAGGTACGGTAGATGATTGAGGATGTACAGCTTACGGGGCAAACCAATGATGGCAAGAAAAGGATGGCAAATGGCAAATAGCAGTCCTCTTGCTGGTCCATGCATTCTCTGCACAAATGGTTCTAGTTTCTCCAGCTGTTATATTTAGCTCGGGACTCCCCGGTGAGTCAATTATCTGTATGTTAATAACGAGCTAAGTGTAAACAATGAATGCTTTTCGTCGTGCTGATGACAAGACTCAGAGGGAATGATAGCATCAGAACCTTTTACTGTGCATCTGGCCGGTTCTCAGCTTGTGGGCGGTATAGACAGGAGTTTCACGGGAATCGGTCACTTGTGTGTTCAAAGAATAGCCGGAGCAAATGCTCCCGTTAGTCCCGAACTGCGTTATAGTAGAAAGGATATTTAAAAAGACGATATATGTTGTCGCTCCGTAGTATCTCGTGAAGTTCATTGGAGAGTATCGTGACTAGTTGCATCATAGAGCGGCAAGGAAATACCAATACGCAGAAACAGAAGTTTCGACAAAGGGTGGCGTCAACAGCTCAGTCCATATCAGGAATAGCCATCCTCACCATTGTGCACATTTAGAAAAAGCCCCGCCACGAGAACGCAGCGTCCATCTTTAATAACCCCTACCAGCCAGGTCATGATCTTTTCTCGCTACTACCATCTGTCAGGAGACACAGGAGATTGAAATGCCTCAGCTTCATCAACAGTTACTGGCCGACAATCATCAGCCTCCTAAAGCAGGGTGGATAACTTCGCTCATTCATATCTAAAGTGATTGTTTAACCTATGGACTCACTGGCAAGGACTCATCAACTCATTTTCTCAGCATTATTTTTCCCTTTTTGTTATTAGTATTTGCGCGATTTGTCTTAATTTTCAAATTGCATGTCTTTCTGTCTTTAATTTTGTCTTCGCATGAATTCTATTGTTTCACTTTATTCTTTTGTGCATATACGTGCAAGGAAATCTATTGCAAGGTAGCATACGGTGACATATACCTACTCTGATAATAAATATCCTTCGCACTTTGAACTTGGTTGTGCGTTGTGGAAAGCACCATAGTGTGCACGACACATATAACACATAATGACTAGGGGAACTAAGAATTTCATCTACAAATGAATTACGTAGAGCCAAAGTGCACAAATCAAACTTTGTAGGGTACAGTGCAAACTATTCGATGACTCTTCGAATGTGATGTGGCCGGAAGTTCAGAAATTTAATCACCTGAGGGAAGAAGCTTTTATGTTCTTGTTTTTATGAAAACACGAAGAAATCTGCAGATGCTGGAAATTCAAGCAACTGACCAATCACGAGGAAATCTGCAGTTCATGCATCGGAGATTCCTGCGTGATGGTCGAATGAGTTGCATCCTTGATAATACTAAGGGCCTTGGACACGCAAAGGTCCCGATAAAAGTCACAGATGGAAAGTAAGCAAACCCCGATGATGCTCTCGGCTGTTCTCAGAATCCTTTGAAGGGACTTCCTGTCCGATGGTATGGTGCTCCCATACCTGATGGACATGCTGCTTTTCAGAACGTTCTCGTGTACCGACAGTGCCTTTTTATTCAGCGAAGTGTTGTTGTCCATTATGTGAACTTGTTGCACTTTACGGAGGACCCTTCTCTGCAAAGTCGGGGATGATTTTTCTGTACCATCCTAAATTACACAATCATTTATTTCATATGGACTCGTACATCGGCTCTCAGACCTCAAGTGTCCAATACCTATATACATGCCTGCATAAGTTTCAAAGCTGTTTGGCGATAAGGATTATAAGGATTGACGTAAGATGTTTTTGATTGATAATTTCAAAATCTGAATCAGGTTTAATATGCACGACCCCTCCCATCAACATTCCCATTCCCGTTTTCCTCTCTGAAGAAATCACCTTAGCTGCCCATGATCTTCCTCCGGCACTCCTCCCCTTCCCTTTCTTTCATTGTCTTCTTCCCTCACCGATCAGATTACCCCATTCTCCAGCTTTTTATCTCTTTCACCTATCAGCTTTCCAGCTCTTTACTTCAATCCTCCCCCTCTCTCGCTTTCATCTACTACATACCCCATGTATCCTTTATCCGCTCTCCCCACCGTCTTGTCCTTTCTTCTCATCCTTTTGTCAGTCCTGATGAAGGGTCTAGGTCCAAAACGGCGACTGTTTACTTATTTTCATAGATGCTGCCTGGCCTGCTGTGTTCCTGCAGCATTTTGTGTGTGTAGCAAAAATTAAATCGAGTTTGGAATTTTAGCGCTGCCCTGCAGAATTAGAAACTATTATGTATAAAGAAACCGATGAATATTGTAAAACGTTCCAGGTGGGCACAGCTACAAAGATAGAGATTACACTTGCTGTAAAGCCCCTCTGTAATAGAATCAATGACGTAATATGGAGGAAATCATTATATCATGCCTTTACATCGATTTCAGTATATAATACTAAAATGAAGCTCGTACAGACCTGGAACAGTACAGATCTCGAGGGGTCGTTTGGTCTACCTCGATATTACACCGGCGACTTCCTGTATTCTTTCAGATCGAGCATTGAGTATAAGTCAAATCACGTCACAAATTTATTGTCGGTGCTGCCCTCCAATGTTGATTGAATGGAAGACAAGTGGATTGTGTTCGTCTGCGGCGCAGTTGCGTTTTGCAGCTTGGATTTGGCGGAACCCGGTTTAATGGCGACGAAATTTGAACTCGAACTTGAACCCGAACCTAATTAATATTAGCTGGTTGGTAGATCAGAGATGGAACTTCCATCCATCACCTTTATGCGGTAAATTTATCTTGGCAACAGTGAAGCTTCCGACTCCCACTCTGGCCCAGATTTCCACAATGGGAAAAGGAGGACATATCCTTCGTAACGACAGTCTAGGCAGCGACCTCTTTTTATTTTTACTTTATCGATTCGTAGCCGCCTTTGTCAAGTTCATGCTGTCTGTGACACCGCATTAAGGCATGAAGAACCTTACTTCAGGAGACCGTCAACAAAAATGCCGCTAATTTATGCCACCATTATGTATTAAGCAACCACGCCACTTGCATTGTCAGCTCAGAATTCCAAATACGAATTCTTGCCAGAAGTCAGTTGAATAACGCATTCAGTTGATCCTCTCTTAGGCAATTTACTCAAGGCATTGATATCAACGAATTTATTCACCAATATCTTCAACAGTCGAACAGGTATCTCTTTGATAGGTATGGAAATGTTTAATTTGTCCTGTAGTTTTATTAGTTTCCAGCAGAATAAGTAACGTGATACCACGTTGAATGAATAATGTTCAGATCATTTTCGTCACGTTTATCATGAAGTATAATTAAAAAGACTACAGTTGTCCACCTCTGATGCACGGCAGTAAAATAATAATGCTACAACAGGTTAAAATATGTAGATTTGCCTCATGACAACTTTAAATGTATTCATGAATTTGTCATCAAAGGAATAGGTATAGGAGCTCAGCTTTGCATTCAACAACGTGATGATATTTGGACAATGAATGAGACAAGTAGAACTTTGGGAAGAAGAGTTGCCACCTTTTGTTGGGTTTTCCATCAGACCCCTGAAGCATGGCGGAAAACTTCACTTACTTCTGCACTGAGTTCATCCCACAAAATGCAGACTCACTGCTAAGGAGTCTCTAACTGCTGCTTTTGGAAGAAATAATTCATGAACTAATTAATTTATGTGTCCATTTTTTATTTTACTATTTACTTATTTTCATACGTATTTATTCGTGTAAAGGGGGTTTCTTCTTTTTTCTTTGTTACTGTAGGGAAAGCGTTTCTTAGTTTTGTTTACAGGAATGTTTCTTTGTTGCGAGAGAGTGCTGGAAGCTTGTTTGTTAAAATTTACTGATAACGAGAATGGTATTCCTTTGTAAACCAAATGGGGATTAGTGTTCTTTCTCCTGAGTCTGTAAGCTTTTGTTAACGGGCTTTTGGGGAAATCGGAGCGAGGGGGTCGAGAGAAAGGACGCAATGCTGTAAACTGGGCGAGGCTCGAATCCCAAGCGGGGGTCCGAGGCCGGAAGGTACTCCTAGGAGGGGGGGATGAAGCTAGAGGTGCCTGGTTGACCACACGGAGGGTCCTGAGCTGCGAGTCGAGGAGTTCGGAGGGTCCTGAGCTGCGAGTCGAGGAGTTCGGAGGGGATCGAATGGTGGCCAGAAGACTTCAGAAATTGAGCTCCAACGGTTGTGCACGAAGTGGTTTGGACTTTGATAAGTTTGGCGCCTTTTCTTTATTTTTTCTCTTCATATATACTGTATCGTTATTAATCACTTAGTTATAGTAACCCTTATAAATTGTACTCATTTAATCGCATATGGTGTACTGTCTGTTTTTGGGCGAGGCGGGGACATCACAC
The DNA here is from genome assembly GCF_030144855.1 of Hypanus sabinus. NCBI lineage: Eukaryota > Metazoa > Chordata > Chondrichthyes > Myliobatiformes > Dasyatidae > Hypanus > Hypanus sabinus. The sequence continues at coordinate 21,611,591 of NC_082729.1, read as the reverse complement.
AGCATCCACACCAGCTGATTACCCAGTTTGGCGGGGCCGAATTCTGCTCCCCCTAGACGAGAACGAGTGTGAGCGAGCCTGAGGTGACCCAGGGGGTTACATTTGTCTGTATATTTATCTATATATCTAACTATCCATCTTTGCATCCCTTCATTAAATATGTAATTGATTTAGTTGCCATTTGTATGTTTAATTTTTTTAAATATTTGCACAATTTGACGTATTCTGTATTAGTTGCTTGACGGTCTTTGCTTGTGAGTAGGTTTCATTGATTATATTTTATTCCGTTGCTTTACCTGTAACTGCATTTGAATACTGTAAAGGAGTGTCTTTTGCCACAGGGAAGTTGCATTCCCCGTTAATGTCCATAGTAAGATTTTGCATCATTCTCAAGAAATATTTCATGTTGGCACCGTGATTCTACTTTCCCTAAATTAATCTCTCCGTGAGTCGGTGTAGAAAGTTCAGGACCCGGGATTGTTGGTTTAACTGGTGACAAAATAGCCGCACTCAAATTAGCATTGATATCGTAAGCAAGCAGGGATAACTCCTACATCGGATCTTAGGCCCTATTGCAATACAATACATATTTATAAAAACGATTATTTAAAATATTTTGAAAAGCTCTCTCCATTTCTGTGAACAGATGCACTTCCATTGATACCTCCATATTGTTGCCCAGTCTTCCTCAGATATAAATATCCCTCCTTCCTTCTCCCATTTTGTTTTAATGTATGAAGTCGAATGTGTTTTAAGATTTCAACAACCCCTTATACATGCTTGAAATGATTCTACTACAATTATCTGAATTATATGCTTTTCTAAAGAGCTCTGCCAAGCATGTACTTGCCTTGGTTACATTTTTAAGCGTCTTATTAACATATTGTCGCATCTGTAAATACCGATAAAAATCTTGCTTTTCTAATAAGTGTTTCTCTTTAAGCATTTCAAAACTGAACAGTGTTCCTTCTTTCATTATGTTGCAAAGAGCTGTAATTCCTTTAGCTGTCCAGTCCTTAAATCTACAATCCAATTTATTTGATATAAACTCCGAGTCATATGCAATGGACAAAATTGATAAGATATTTTATTACACCCTGTCAGAAATCTTATTATGATAGTAACCTCCCAGTTTGCTGGAGAAATTGTGGAAATCAAAATGCAAATCATTATCATATTTTCTGGGACTGCCCTATTATCATAGCCTATTGGAGGGGGATACACAAGACCCTACAAGACATCTTTAAATGTGAAATACCCTTTGAGAGTCAGTCCATATCTTTTGGATATATACCTGAAGAATGGCTGGAAAGAGATAAATATTTAATGAATATACAGTTGGTGGCTGTAAAAAGATTCTTACTAGGAAATGGTTATCAGAGGAGAGCCCAACTTTAAATACATGGATAGAAATTACAATGGACATTTACAAAATGGAGAAGATAACACATCTGTTAAACATCAGCTGGAACAATTTGATTCATACTGGGAAAAATGGTTTAACGACATAATGCCTCATAGGCCTGATTTTATTCTCACAAATCGATGAATCTGTTGTGAAAAAAAATCACTCCCTACTTGAACATAGTTCTTTCCTTTTGCTTGTTTTTTTCTTTCCACTCTTTTCTATAAGTTTTTACCTCAGATAAATACTTTGTGGATATTTGTAATATATATATAGTACATATATGATATATATGTACAATGACTGAAATAGATCTTATGGAAATGTTTGTTTAATGATGAACTTCAATAAAGAAATAAATTACCCAAAAAAATTGAAATGCAAAAGTGAATGACGCAAACATCAAAGGCAGCAGAATTTATTCATTTCTGCTTAGTAAAACAGCTAGTAACGGCAGTCACGGGATACTTCAGTGTCTTCTTCAACTCCTCTCTGAAGTTAGCCTGGGTTACTGCGTAAATGAAAGAATTCGTGCAGAAACTCAGGTTTGAAAGCATGTTGGCGCTCTCTTGGAGAATGTAGCGTGGGTCTCCGAAATTGAATCCAGACATATAAGAGCCGCCTTTAATCCGCACGTATACAAAATTAATGACATATGTAATCCACAGGAACAGAAAACTGGCGGAGATAGTGAAAAGTAATATCATAGATTTTTTTCGCTTTTCCGTTTTTGCATCTTCGAGATTCTTCCCCTCTTTCTCACCCCGAAGTCCCCTGCGGACTCTGTTCGATACAAAAATATGTCTAATGGTCAGAACGTTGAACAGCAGGATCAGAATAAAAGGGATGCACGGCGTTAAAAGGCGGTCCAACCAATCATACGCTAACCAGACTGGTTCAGTGAAGAAACTCAGTTTAAAATCACAAAACCAGGGCACGCCATCTTTTATATACAAGGGCTGATATGTGAAGTAATAGGGTACATTCTTCACGGTTGCCAGAAAACAGACAGCAGATATTACTACAGCAGCAGTTTTCTCATTGCAAATTCGCCTTTTCAGCTCTACACAACAAATAGCGACAAACCGGTCGAACGTGAAAGCGACCGTCAACCAAACAGAACAATCTCTGGTGGTATAAATCAGCACCGTGCTGAGACTACAGGCGGGAGTGATGGACAGCAAACTGTTCACGAAAAAGATACCAGTGATTCTATTCAGTATCACGGCAGTGACAATGACCAGCAGATCCGTTACCGACATTGCCACCAGGTAATAAGTGACGCATTTGGAGAGACCGCATCTTCCACGTGATAGGACCACAACTGCTGCCAAGCTCGCTGTTAAGGGAACAAGAAGAATGTTTTGAGATTGAATGTTTGAAGTCTCAGTACAAATGGGAATTCATGAGATGACTTTATAAATGACACTATAAGGGTGAAAATAAAATTCACGCGTGCGATTCCTAAAATTGCAGGGCGGCATAATATTAGGACGACTGTGTTCATTTAAGGGTATAGGATTGTTAGTTCTGTATCCTCGATTACGAGAAATGGAAGCAACGGTTTATCATTAAAAGTTCAGTGAATATGGCCAACAACTCAGTATCATGTATACTTTGTTCATTAGCGTTACATCTTTATTCATACCCGTTATTTTCTTTCTGTCTTTGAAAAGTATTTTGAACAAATCTATTTAAATTGCTGCATGTCTGTAATCAGTATTATCGTGAGACGGATGTCCGTGCTCTACTGCAGAACCCTCTATCCCGTTTACTCTGGGTGCTGCGAAGAAAATAGCCATCCCGCAACTTTACTTTTAAATGAGCAAGTGTAGTTTCTGAAAATAACAACACGGGCATCAGTGGAAATAGGCCCGATGGCTGCGCGTTAATTTAGAGAAGCTCTGTGGAGTGTACGCTGGTCGGCTGCTATACTACTCACAAAGCTCATCAAGCCAGCTCTGCATGGACTAAACCTACCGGCGTCTTCTTTTGCCGCTATGAGGCCACATTCAGATTGTACGAGCAACACATTATATTGTGTCTGTTTAGTCTGCAACCGGATGGCATAAACATCGATTTCTTGTCACTGCCATTCCGAGTTTCCCCTCTCGCATTATCTCTTTATCTGCCCATCTGCTGTCTCTGGGGCTCATTCCCTTTCTTCGAAGGTCGTCTAGCCTCTCCTGTCAAATTCCCCCGTCTTCAGCCATTTAGCTCTTTTACCCTTCAGCTTCCGAGCCCTTCCCTAGTGTCCTCCATGCTCCGGGTTTCACCTATCACCTACCTTCTTCCTGCCCTCCTCCCAACTTGACCTAACTTCTCATCTTTTTTTCCGGTTCCGATGAAGGTATTCGGTCCGAAACGTACAGTGCTTACACATTTCCACAGGTGCTACCTGGCTTGCTGAGATCGTCCAGTGTTTAACGTGTGTTGCAAAAATTAAATGTTGTTTGGAATGTTACCATAGCCTGGCAGAAATATAAAATACTATTTTAATAGGCATAAAAACTCTATTGTAATACGTTTCACTATGGTACAGTTACAAATATAGAGATTACACTTGCTGTGAAGCCTCTCCCTAATAGAATTAATACCAAATAGAAGAAAAAAAAAGTATTTCGAACCTTTAAATCCATTTCAAAATATTATACTGGCTTGCAATAAATTATTTGGAGCTAAAGGAGTCCTTGGATTTTTGCAATTCCGAAGTAAATGTAAGACAAAATTGAATTAATACTTTTTATTGTGAACTAAATAAAAAATCATATTGTGTATTTACGTTATATTGCTTAATGTGCAACAATACATCGTAACATCATGCACGTTATCACATACATTTATATATCTATTACTGCCAATGTTAAATCGTGCAATACACTATTCAATAAAGGATAGATATTTAATGTGAACAGATATATTCAGATCACAGTATTTCTTGAGATAAAATCTGCAACATTTCAACCAGAGTATATAAATGGCTCAGAGAGTTGTCAAAGAATATCGGGAAGAATCCCCATTGGACACTGATCTGTAAAAACAGCAAGTTTGCCATCGGGATTCTTAGTTGCAATTACTCACTTTCAACCAGCGCTGCTGAAACGAAACAGTCGAAGTCGCCATCAAACTGCTCTGGAATCACTATAAGCAATGTACAGTAGATGACTGAGGATGCACAACTTACGTGGAAAGCCAATGATGGCAAGAGAAGGATAGTAAACGGCAAATAGCAGTCCTCTTGCTGGGCCGTGCATTTCCTGCACAAGTGGGTCTAGTTTCTGCTTTTCACCAGCATTTCTAGCTTTTATTTAGCTGGGGACTCCCCAGGGAGTCAATTATCTGCATTTTAATAATGATTTCTGTTTTTGTTTTGCTGATGGTAGGACACAGGAGGACTTATAGCTTCACTACGTTGTCGCTTTTTGAAATGTAAATCTGGCCACCGATACTCATCCGGTTGTCAGCTTGTGACCGGTACAGTCAGGAGGCGCATGCTATAGTCACTTGTACATTCAATGAGTGGCCAGATCAAGTGCTCCCCTTCGTCCGAACTGTGTGATAGTAGAAAGGATATTATAAACGACGATATATTTTGTTGCCTCCGTATATCTCGTGATGCCCAGTGGAGAGCATCGTGACTAGCTGCATCATGGAGTGACAAGGAAGTGCCAATATCCAGGAACAGAAGTGTTGACAAACTGTGGCAGGTACAGCGCAGCCCAGAAAAGGGATAGCCCTTCTCACCATTGTAAGCATTTAGAAAGAGTGCAGCCTCGAGACAGCAGGATCCGTTATCCATAATTCCCTACCAGCCAGGCCATGATATCTTCTCGCTGCTGCCATCTGTCTGGAGACACAGGAGCTTTAAATGCCACAGCATCAGCTTCTTCAATAGGTATTGTCCGAAAACCATCAGCCTCCTGAAGAAGTCTGGATAAATTCACTGATTTCAGCTCTGAACTGATTCTTCAATCTCTAGTCTCACTTTCAAATATTAGTATTTGCACGACCTGTCTTAATTTGCAAATTGCCATTTATCGCTTTTACCTATCAGCTTTCCACCTCTTTACTTCAATCCTCCCCCTATTCGGCTTTCATCTACTACTTACCCCATGTTTCGCTTATCCGCATTCCTTTCTTCTCATCGCTTTGTCAGTCGCGATGAAGGGTCTCAGCCCAAAATGTCGACTGGTCTGCTGAGGTCCTCCGGCATTTTGTGTGTGTAGCATAAATTAAATCTAGTGTGGAATTTTAGCCCTGCCCTGCAGAATTAGCAAGTATTATTTAAACAGGCACGAATATATATTATAATACGTTCCGGTATAGCACAGCTACAAACAGAGATTACACTTGCTGTGAAGCCCCTCTGTAATAAAAATAACGACAAGCAGTATGAAAAACAAATCGGCATATCGAGCCTTTTAAGCTGTTGCAGTATATTATCCTGAAATGAAGCTCGTAGAGAACACGAAAAGCAGAGGTCTCGAGGGGCACATTGGTCTACCTCGATAATACACCGGCGACTTCACGTATTCTCTCACATCGAACATTGAGTGGAAGACACATCCTGTCACAAATTTATTTTCGATGCTGCCCTCCAGTGTTCATTAGATGGAAGACAAGTGGATTGTGTTCGTCTGCGGCGCACTTGCGTTGGGTGACGTTTAAAATATGTTTTTGTAACAATTTTTGGGGGTTTCTCAATGATATTTGCTGTTTGTGCTGTGGTCTGTGTGAGACCGCTGATACTTCATTTTCCATCTTGGATCTGGAGAGACCCGACTTAATGGCAAGGATTTTTGAGCTCGATCTTCAACTAGAACCTAATCAATATTAGTCGCTTCGCAGCTCAGAGGTGGAGCTTTCATTCATCAACTTTATGCAGTAAATTTATCCTGGCATCAGTGAAGCTTCCGACTCCCTCTCTAGCCCAGATTCCCACAAAGGTAAAATGAGGACATGTCCTGAGTAACGACATTCTGTGCACCGCCCTGTTTTTATTTTTACTCTGTCGATTTGTACCCGCCTTTGTAAATTCCGTGCTGTTTGTGACGCTGCATTAAGGAATGAACACCTCTCTTCAGGAGACCGTTAACAAAAATACTGCTAACGTATGCCACCATTATGCATTAAATAACCACGCCGCCTGCATTGTCAGCTAAGAATTGCAAATATGAATTCCTGCCAGAAGTCAGTTGAATAACACGTACAGTTGATCCTGTCTTAGGCGATTTACTCAAGGCATTGATAGCAATGAATTTATTTACCAATATCTTCAACAGTCGAAAGTATCGTTTTCATAGGTTGTGGAAATGTTTAATTTGTCCTGTAGTATTATTAGTTTGTAGCAGAATAAATAACGTGATAGCGCGTGGCATGAAGAATGTTCAGATCATTTCGTCACGCTTATCCTGAAGTATAATTAAAAAGACTACAGTTGTCCATCTCTAAGGCACTAAAATGATAATACTACAACAGTTTAAAAGCTGTAGAATTGCCTTATGACAATATTAACTTTTTCATGAATTTGTCACCAAAGCAATAGGTACATGGGCTCAACTTTGCATTCAACAATACGATTATCTTTGGATCATGACGGTGACAAATAGAACTTTGGGAAGAAGAGGTGCCATCTGTTGTTGAATTAACTATCAGACTCCTGAAGCAGCGCGAAAAACTTCACTTGCTTCGGCACTGAACTGATACCACAAACTTCAGACTGACTGCTAAGGAGTTTCCAACTGATTCTCTATGAAGAATTAATTTATTAACTAATTTATTTATGTGTCCATCTTTTTATTTTTCTATTCATTTATTTACGTACGTATTTATTTGTATGTGTATCTATCTATCTATCTATCTATCTATCTATCTATCTATCTATCTATCTATCTATCTATCTATCTATCTATCTATCTATCTATCTATCTATCTATCTATATATATAAATATATATGTCGAACCACCTTTCCATCCAGTAATTAATTATTTAATTATTTCAGTTGCCATTTATATGTTTATATTTGTTGAAATATTTTACGTATTCTGTATTAGTTGCTTGACGGCCTTTGCTTGTGAGTCGGTTTCGTTAATTCTATTTTATTTCTTTGCTCTACTGTAAAAGCATTTCAATACTGTGAAGCTGTATATTTTGCCACAGGGAAGGTGCACTCGCTGTCAATGTCCGCAGTAAGATCTTGCATCATTATCAAGAAATATTTCATGATGACGCCGTGATTCTACTTTCCCCAAATTAAACTCTACATGAGTCGGTGCAGAACGTTCAGGACCCGGGATTGCTGGGTTAACTGGTGACAAGATAGTCGCACTCAAATTAGCATTGATAACGTAAGCAGACAGTGATAACTCCGACATCGGTTGTTAGGCCCCAACTGGACAATATCTGTGTACATATCTCGGATTTATACAAAACGTATCTGTAAGCTGGCCAATGTTGAAAGCCAGTTGCGGTGTGCATTGTGAGGATGACGTCGAAAATTTTCCATCTGCTGATCAGAGTCAGGGTTATTATTTCGTGAATTTTAATGTTTTCCGGCAGCAGGTACATAATAATAAAACCATAAATTACAATATGTTAAAAGGGTAAAGTGAATAAAGCATATAGCACAGATAACGGAAAATATATGCTTGTATCTTTTAAAACAGCTAATAACTTCACGCATGGAATAATTCAGTATCTTCTTCAACTCCTCTCTGAATTTGCCTGGGTCCCTGCGTAAATAAAGGTTTGAAAGCATGTTGGCGCTCGCTTGGAGAATGGAGTGTGTATCTCCGAAATCGAATCCGGTTACATAATAAGCAGCTTTAATATGCACGTGTACAAAATTAATGAAGTACGTAATTCTCAGAGCAGAAAACTGGTGGAGATGGTGAAAAATAATGTACAATCTCCTGGGTATGTTACTCAAAATGGCCTCTTTGGTTTGTTACAAGTAGGAATGTTTCTTTGTCGGATAAGTGTTTCTGTCGCCGTTGTTTCACTTTAGAATGGCTGATATGGTAATTGTATTCATTTGTTAATCAATGGGGAATGTTATTGTGTCTTGTGATGCTGGGAACTTGGGGGAGGGGTTTTCGCGGGTTTTTGTTGGCGGGAGGAAGACGTCGAGGAAGGTGGACGTGCGCTGCACTGCTCGGAAGACACCCGGGCGTGGTCCGAGGGGCGAAGACGTGGAGGTCGGAGGCAAGCGACGAGGGGTCGAATGGTTCGTTGATTGAGCTCCAAAGAATGCACTAAACAGACTGAACTTTGATAAGTTGGCGCCTTTTGTTTTTCTCCTTGTATATATATATATAGTATTGCCTACTACTCTTTTAATTTTAGTAAACTCTTCAAAGTGTATGTCATAACGGTATTTGTTGTGGGTTTGATACTGTTGGCCGGCGCGAGGCATCAAGCTCGATTCTCACAGCACCTGCGTGTACGGGAGGTGGGTTGGTGAGTGGCTGGGTCTCCTTTACCCATAGACATATACCAGCCTGTTGGTAAGGGTTACATTTGTGGGGTGCTCGTCCCGGATTGGATTGTCAGGGGCTGTGGAATCGCGCAGGCAGCAGAGCGGAGATGGACAGAGATAAGTTTGTTTGTTGGTGCCAGTTTGAAGATGTACCAGTACAGTACGCATGCGTAGTGAGCGGAGTGGATTTTCGAGTTTCGGGAGACGAGATAGTGCGGGGTTTAAGTTTGGTGAAGGGTATTGGGCAGGTAGAATTGGTAACTAGACGGTGTGGTAGAGAGGTAGAGTCTAGCTGGGTGTTGGTTCGTACGAGTGCTGAAGTCAGGACGGTGGGACTGCCGGCGACGGTCAGTGTACTGGGGTTGGAGGGGCTGTGGGGGCTCCACTCCTTCTACAAGGATGAGGCTGAGGAGACATCGGGGGAAGAGCTTGAGCTAGAGGTGGACCCCAGAGAGGTGCCCGGCACTAGTAAAGGGATGTGGGAGGAGGGAGTCGTGACTAAGCCCCGCTCCCCAGGTAGGGTGGAAGCCTCGGAGCTGGCAGCCGCACTTAATTCCCTGGTGGGGGTGGCCGAGAGGCCACGGCTGAAGCTGGGGGTGTTCTCCGGAGCCACGCCTACTCCGGATGGGGAGGTGGACTATGAGACCTGGATCGAGCGTAGGTCTTTGATGTTAGAGGAGTGGCCAGGCTCGGGGGAGGAGGAGGCAGCGATTGGTGGGAAGATTGAGGGGTTTAGCAGCCAAAACCGTCCGGGAGTTGAAAGCTGAGAAGCCTGGAACCTCAGTGGAGGAATGCCTAGAAGTTTGGGTTGTCAGGGGAACCCTGGCTGCTTTTAGCAGAGTTCCAACGCCTGGAACAATGGAGAGGGGAAAAGCTCTCCGAGTATATATTTAGGATGGAGGGGATGCTCTCGGGGCTGCGGCGCCGTGGGGTAGCGAAGGCGACTTACGTGGCTAGCGTGAGGATGAGTCAGCTATTCAGTGGCTCTCTGGAGGAGGACAAGGTGGCGTGGACTATCCGGCAGGCTTATAGGAAAGGTCCCCCTCCATCCTTCGGGCAACTGATTAGAGACGTGGGAGAGGAAGAGAGAGCGTTGGGGCGGAAAAGGGGCGCGGGCCTACGGGTGCGATCCTCAGCGATACAGGAAGTGGTGGCTGGGTGGAGGAATGACAATCCCCTTGGGAGTAGGGAACCTCCTTTGGAGGGGAGGGACAGGGGAGGTACCTACTCTCAGGGGCGATCAGTGCAGTGGATTGGGAGCAGGAGCCGTCCTGGGAGAGGAGGGGTGGCAGGCAGCGTGTGCTTTAACTGTGGGAAAGAGGGGCATTTCAGGCGGGATTGTGGAAGGCCGAGGGTGTGCTATAGCTGTGGAGAGGAGGGACACTTTAGGTGGGATTGTGAGAGACAAGGAGTCCCGCGGAGGACAAGCCCCCCCCCCATGACTAAAAAAGGGAGAGGTGTCGGGAAACTTAGGAGAGGCTCAGTGAGGGAACGGACTGGAGCCTCTGGAGGAACACGTTCCCAGAGATCAGCCGGAAGACCACCGGGTGCCCACTCCTCTATTCCGGATGGGCTGGTAGGACCCCGTGCCAGTGTGGGTCTACGGATAGAGGGAATTTACGCAAAAGCCGTTCTTGATACGGGATCGCAGGTGACCTTATTGTACCGGTCTTTCTACAATCAAAATTTAAAGCATTTGGCCGTAACCCCATTTGACGCCCTGCAGATTTGGGGTGTGAGCGAGGGTGACTACCCGTAAGATGGGTACCTATCGGTGAGATTGTAGTTCTCGGAGGGCGATGTGGGAGTGTCGGAAGCTATTGAGACGTTGGTGTTGGTGTGTCCTGACCCGGTGGAAACCGGTGGTGCTGCGCTCCTGGTGGGGACTAACTCCCCAGTTGTGCGACGGCTCCTGGGAGCTTGTAAGGAGAAAGGGGGGGGGGAAGACTTTCTGGAGACCCTCTCTGTGCATCCAGTGTTTCGAGAAGTGTTCGCAGAAAGGGTTGCCTCCCAAGGGCTGGACCCGGAGTGTAAACGAGGGACGGTGTGGTGTACGCAGGCGAGGCCCAAGGTGATCCGACCAGGGGAGGTAGCACTAGTGATGGGGACCCCCAGATTCCCAGGAGTGCCGACGGGAGAAGCCCTGTTAGTAGACACCCCAGACAATCTTGAAGGGGAGACACGATTTCCGGCGGGGGCGCTGGTGAGGCCCGAAGTGCAGAGACCAGGGGTGGTACATGCAAGGCGTATAGCTATAAGTGTCAGGAACACCACGGCAAGAGAAATCACCTTTAAGAGGGGAATGCCGCTGCCACATCTGTTCCCGGTGACGGTAATGCCTAGCGCACCAGTGAGGACCCCTGACGGGGAGGGATCGGAGCATCGAAGGGAGCTGACCGCTGAAGCCTTTAACTTCGGGTATTCCCCTGTGTCGCCGGAGTGGAAACACCGGCTAGTGGAGAAGATGCTGAAGATGGAAATTGTTTTTTCTCGAGGCGAGTTTGATGTTGGCTGCGCCAAAAGCACTCGCCACACCATCCGAGTGATGGAGGACACCCCGTTCCGAGAGAGATCCCGGCGACTGGCTCCGGCAGATGTTGAGGACGTGCGACAGCACTTGTGCAAGTTGAAGGAGGCCGGAATCATAGCTGAGTCTCGAAGTCCTTATGCGTCCCCAATAGTGGTGGCACGGAAGAAGAATGGGCGAGTGCGCATGTGTGTTGACTACAGGACGTTGAATCGGCGAACTGTCCCTGATCAATATACTGTCCCAAGAGTCGAGGATGCGTTGGCTTGCCTGAGCGGTGCGAAGTGGTTCAGTGTGCTGGATTTAAGAAGTGGGTATTACCAGATCCCGATGAGTGCGGCCGATAAAGAGAAGACCGCTTTTATCTGCCCGCTGGGGTTCTTTCAGTTCGAACGAATGCCCCAAGGCATATCCAGAGCCCCAGCTACCTTCCAGAGGCTCATGGAGAGATATGAATCTGTTGGAGGTGCTGGTGTACCTGGACGATTTGATAGTGTTTGGATCGACTTTGGAGGAACATGAGGAGAGGCTGTTGAAGGTGTTGGGCCGGCTTAATGAAGAAGGGTTGAAGCTTTCCCTGGACAAATGCCAGTTCTGCAAGTCTTCGGTTAACTACATTGGCCATATCATTTCGCGAGAGGGAGTGGCTACTGATCCAACCAAGATAGAGGCCGTGACCACCTGGCCGAGACCCCAGAAAGTGGGTGCTCTGCGCTCATTTTTGGGGTTCTGTGGGTATTACCGGCGATTTGTGAAAGGATACGCCAAAGTGTGTCACCCGTTGACTCAGCTGTTGTGTGGCTATCCCCCGGTGGGGAAGAAGAGGACGGGGAACCAGAGGCAGGACGCTGGAGGATACTGGAACCCGGCGGAACCTTTTGGCTCGAGATGGGATGATCAATGTGAAGAGGCGTTCCGATCTTTGAAAAGGGCACTGACCCAGACCCCGGTGTTGGCTTTTGCCGATCCCCAGAAGCCATATGTGCTGCACACGGATGCCAGCCGAGAGGGTCTCGGGGCTGTTCTGTACCAGGAGCATGGCAAAGCATTGAGACCAGTAGCCTTTGTCAGCCGAAGCTTGTTGCCATCGGAGGGAAACTATCCCACTCACAAGTTGGAGTTCCTGGCGCTGACGTGGGCGGTGGTGGACAAGCTGGGCGATTACGTGTACGGAGCCAAGTTTGAGGTGAGAACGGATAACAATCCTCTCACTTATATTTTGACTTCGGCGAAGCTGGATGCCACAGGACATCGGTGGCTGGCGGCCTTGTCGGTATATGATTTCAGCCTGAGGTACCGCCCCGGAAGCAAGAATGTCGATGCGGATGCATTGTCTCGTCGGGAGCCGGGGGAGGAGGAGAGGGACGAGGAGTGGGAGAGTGTCCCTGCCCCTGGAGTGAAGGCGATGTGTCTGTTTGTTATCACCGTGAAGGCCGAGGGAAGAGGGAGTCTGGAACGAGCCGTGGACCATTTGGGGGTTTCTGACGACGCCATACCCCTAGTTTACTGTGACCTGACCGCACTGGGGACTAAACAGTTGCCGGAACTGAGTCCGGGGGAAGTGGCAACTGCTCAGCAAAATGAGCCGGGTATTGGCACAGTGTGGAGAGCGGTCGAGAAGGGGGATGGGGCGTTGGCTGAGAAGGCGAAACACCCATGCGTGCCTCTGTTGTTGAAGGAGTGGTCTCGGTTGAAGTTAAAGAAAAAAATCTTTTACCGGGTAACGACGCCTCCGGACCAACCCCGCTGTTGGCAACTGGTCCTGCCGGAGGAGTATCGCCAAGCTGTACTCCAGGCCTTACATGATGATTCTGGACATTTGGGGGTGGAAAATACATATGGATTACTCAAAGACCGGTTCTACTGGCCCCGGATGAGGGGAGACGTCGAAGAATACTGTAGGGGATGCCGTCGTTGCATCCAGAGGAAGACCCTGCCAGCGTTGGCGGCTCCACTGTCGCACTTGCAGAGTGCGGGACCTCTGGACCTGGTATGTATGGATTTCCTGTCGATTGAGCCTGACACCAGCAACACCGCAAATGTATTAGTCATCACCGATCATTACACTCGCTATGCTCACGCATTTCCCACCAAGGATCAGAAGGCGACGACAGTGGCGAAGGTTGAATGGGAGAAGTATTTTGTGCATTACGGCCTTCCCAGGCGAATCCATAGTGATCAGGGGCGGGACTTTGAAAGCCGCCTTATCCAGGAATTACTGACTATGCTTGGAGTTGAGAAATCCAGGACTACCCCTTACCACCCACAGGGAGATCCTCAGCCAGAGAGATTCAACAGGACCCTGTTGGATATGCTCGGGACGCTGGAGATTGGGCAGAAAAGCAGGTGGAGTCGTCATATTGGACAATTGGTTCACTGTTACAATTGTACTCGCAATGATGCTACAGGGTATTCGCCCTATTATCTGATGTTCGGGCGGGAAGCGAGGTTGCCCATTGACGTGTGTTTTGGAGGTGGAGTGGGTGAATTTCCCGGGAAGTCCCAACTAAAGTACGTGTCCGACATGAAGAGGGAGTTACAGCGGGCGAACGAGTTGGCCGAGGCGGCGGCTACCAAACAAAATCAGAAGAATAAGATGCGGTATGATCGAAATGTGAAGTTTGTACAATTATTACCGGGCGACCGGGTCCTTTTACGGAATTTGGGACTCCCTGGTAAGCACAAGTTGGCAGATCGATGGGCGGCCAGCCCCTATGTAATAGAGAGCCAGATGCCGAACCTGCCCGTTTACCGGGTGAAACCTGAGGATGGAAAAGGGCCTATCAAGGTACTCCATAGGAATCACCTGCTGCCACTGGGTCAAGCGGTGCAGGTGGATAAGGAGCCCGAGTGGGAGGTTACGCCCAGTACAAGGACTCTGCGAGGGCGCGGAGAACGGGAAGAGCCCGCTGCTGAAGAGCGGGGACGGGTCCCTCACCCGGGAATGGCTACCGATTCAGAGGAGGACGACTCAGATGAGTGGGCACTGTTCCCATTCGCTGGTGCTCCAATACCAGGAGAGGAGGCTCCTGGCCCTTCCCATACTGAATTGGGTGAGAGGAGGGAAGGTCTTGAGGGTCAGATGGAGAAACAGCCTACATTGGTGGGGGAGAGGGTGGAACCCGAGCGTGAGCCGGAAAGATCTCAGGTGAGGGAGGACCCCTGTGAGGAAGGGGGTGCGGGTCTGTCAGGTAGACCTGGGGTGTCCGACACAGTGGGTTCGCAGGTGACGCGGGAGCCCAGTGGGTCAGAAGGGGTATGGAGATCTCAGAGGATTAGGCGCCCCCCGGAGCGGTTGACATATGTGGTACCGGGAGAACCGAGTGTGATTTCTACTGCTCTGGGTAGTTATGTAACTGCTTTCTGCACCTGGGTTGGGTTTTGTGTGTTGCAAGAAGCTTTGGGGACCTCTAGTAATGCCATGAGGGCATGACATTTGCTGGTGGGGAGAGAATGTACAATGTCCTGGGTATGTTACTCAAAATGGCCTCTTTGGTTTGTTACAAGTAGGAATGTTTCTTTGTCGGATAAGTGTTTCTCTCGCCGTTGTTTCACTTTAGAATGGCTGATATGGTAATTGTATTCATTTGTTAATCAATGGGGAATGTTATTGTGACTTGTGATGCTGGGAACTTGGGGGAGGGGTTTTCGCGGTTTTTTTTGGCGGGAGGAAGACGTCGAGGAAGGTGGACGTGCGCTGCACTGCTCGGAAGACACCCGGGCGTGGTCCGAGGGGCGAAGACGTGGAGGTCGGAGGCAAGCGACGAGGGGTCGAATGGTTCGTTGATTGAGCTCCAAAGAATGCACTAAACAGACTGAACTTTGATAAGTTGGCGCCTTTTGTTTTTCTCCTTGTATATATATATAGTATTGCCTACTACTCTTTTAATTTCAGTAAACTCTTCAAAGTGTATGTCATAACGGTATTTGTTGTGGGTTTGATACTGTTGGCCGGCGCGAGGCATAAAACTCGATTCTCACAGCACCTGCGTGTACGGGAGGTGGGTTGGTGAGTGGCTGGATCTCCTTTTCCCCTAGACATATACCAGCCTGTTGGGTAAGGGTTACAATAATATAATGTCTTTTTCTGATATTCCGTTTCTGCACCTTTGAGATTCATAACCTGCTTGCCCGAAGTCCCCTGCAGACTCTGTTGGACACGAACATTTGCTTGATGGTCAGGACATTGAACGGCAGGATGAGAAGGAATGGGAGATAAGGTGTTAAAAGGAGGTCCAACCTCTTTATATGTTATCCGGATTGGCTCGGTTATAAAGCAAATTAACTTGAGGACCTATGTCAAGTATGGCTCGTGAATAAACTCCTTCAATCCATATGGGTACATCAGAGCTTCTTCCCACTAAACCTTCAGGAATAGTGTTTCGCACATCACTGTTTTCTTTCATACGCTGATTAGAATGTGCCCTCTCTGAAATGTCAGCCTGTTCCTTTACTAGGTCCTTTCACAGCTTTGTTTCTTTTCTTCTCTGTTTGATTAAATGTTGACTTACTTTTCAAAGATATCCATGTCCCTCATAGTTTTGCTTAAAATCCGCATGCTCCCCACAGTTATAAAAGAAAATACCGATTACGTCTCTCGTCCAGAGACCTTTTCACCAGCTTTCTTCTGTTGTAAGCCCTGCATGGATCAGGTTTCTTAACAGACATGTCACGTTTAGTTGAAACTTTTTCAGATATCCGTCAAATCCACTCAGCTCAAAGGTTTTCAACCTCAATCCTCAAAAGCACTCAGGGGCCATTTTAGCAGCAGAGACTATCAGTGAAAATACTACTCAGCTTTTGGAAAAATTTCAACTTCGCAATCATGTTTTCTTCCTCTCTAACTTCTCCAAGTAACTTGGTAAAAGATGGAGGAGGACGTATCTTGTGGATTATTGAAATACGCAGAGCAGTCAGCTCATGTTACAGCGTGTCTTTCACAGCTTGCTCCATCCTCCAGTAATTTCTCTGGGACAGTTAAATGTCCCCTTTATGGCGTAAACAGTGTAGCAATTTCTCCAACCTGAAAAGGTAGGCAGATAGCTTTTCTTCTTTCTCCTGAAATGGGTGGCTAAGTGCCTTTATAAGATCAGCTGAACTTGCAGTAGTGCCAAAACCATCTTCCACTGCTTGTAAGTAACTAGCTGATATGTCCAATGGATGTTCTGCCTTTAAGACCCTCATTCTATCAGCTACTAGAACTTTTAAACCCTTTTCATATTATCTGAGAGGTGTCAGTCATCCAGTAACCAAGATGTTCTCTTTCCCATCAGGCGTGGCCTTGACTCTAGAGAACTCTCTCAGCCGACGATAAATTTGGCTCACTGTAGGTACACTTTCGGCATTTATCAACCAGTGATGTAATTGCTGAAACCAGCTCAGAATTTAAATCAACCCCTAAAGGACGATTAAAACTTTCATGTCAGGCAATTCGTTCCCCACTTTGCTGAAAAAGAGAATTACTTGTCTTTAAGTTCTTCACCCTCAGCTGCATAAAATACGTCCTTAAAAATATGAACTGCCCATGGCCCCACTTCTCCAAGCTCTGTTATCTTATCTGACATTGTGAATTTAGTTACATCACTGATAGCTTTGTGGGAAGAGAAAGTATTCGGAAGTATGATGCTGGGTTTGGTGTGCTTGTGGTATACTGAGATATGGGAAAAAAAAAAACTACCTGTTTTTTCTTGCTGGGGGCTGAAGCTGACATAACAGAGGTATATAAAATTGTTAGGCTGAGTAGTTTGCTTATCTATGTCATTTCCTACCACTGTCGAAAATTAGGGAGCATAGTTTAAGGTGTCAGGGGGGAATTCAAAGTGAATGTGAGGGCCAGTTATTTCACTTTAAGAATAGCTAGGATCTGGAATGAACTATATTAAGACTAGGTGGAAGCAGGAACCCACATCTTCTCTCTGTTCAAAAATGCTCTCCTAAACCATACTACTCACGTATGTATTCTGGCCTGGTTCTGTTTCCAGTTTCGAGAGGACTGGAATATCGAAGCAAGGACATAATGCTGAGGCACTGTAAGACATTAGTCAGAACACACTTGAAGTATTGTGAGCAGATTTGGGCCTGTTATCCAAGAACGGATATGCTGGCTTTGAAGCAGTTGTAGAAGAAGTTTTCAGGAATGATCCGGAGTATGAAAGGATTAACGTATAAGGAGCATTTGATGACTCTGGGCTTGTATTCGCTGGAGTGCAGAAGAATGAAAGTGGATCACAGTGAAACCTATCAAATATTGAATGTCCTTGACAGAGTAGATATGGAGAGGATTTTTCTAATAGTGGAGGAGTCTAGGAACAGAGGGCATATTCTCAGAATGCGAGATTCTCCCTTTAGAAGAGAGATGGGTTGGAATTTAAGTAGCCAGTGGGAGGCAAATCTATGGTATTCGTCGCCAGAGATTGCTGAGCAGATCAAGTTACTGTGTATATTTGAAATGGAGTTTGTATAGGTTATTGATACATAGATAATGGGATTACACACATACACATTTCAACTGCACATGAAAGAATACATAAGCAATGATTACAGTATAAATGAGTATTCCCAAATCATGAACGATACAATATATAAATAAACAAGGCAAATCCAGGTGTATCATAATAAGTAATTAAAAAAAAACAGAAAAAAGACAAAGAAAAAAATATACAAAAAAACCTAATCTAATGATTTAATAGCTAATAAGGAGAGAAAAAGGAAAAAAGAATAAAAGAAAAACTGAAATAAGAAAAAAAGGCAATTTATAATGACTCACAAAAATACAGAATCATCAGTGTCGTCAACTCCGATCCTCTCAACATATATAAAATCAAAACTGGAAAATCAAATAGGCTTGAAACAGGGTCATATTACATCATATGAAAATATTGAAGAGATGGTCTCCATATCTTTTTAAATTTAATGGAATGAAATTTTTTCTAAATTTAAACATAACATAGTTTGAGAAAACCAATGAAATACAGTAGGTGGATTAATTTCCTTCCAGTTCAACAAAATAGATCTTCTAGCCATTAGTGTAAGAAACGTAATCATTCGACAGACGGAAGTAGATAAATGAAGTGAGTCCATCATCGGCAAACCAAAAATTGCGGTAATAGGATGGGGTTGTAAATCAATGTTCAATACAGCAGAAATAATATCAAAAATATCTTTCTAATATTTTTTCAAAAGCGGACACGACCAAAACATATGAGTTAAAGACGCTATTTCAGATTGACATCTATCACAAATAGGATTTATATAGGAATAAAAATGAGCCAATTTATCCTTGGACATATGGACCCTATGTACGACCTTAAACTGTATTAATGAATGTTTGGCACATATAGATGATGTATTAACTAATTGAAGAATTCTATCCCAATTCTCAATAGGAATAATAAGGTTAAGCTCTCTTTCCCAATCATTTTTTTGTCTTATAAAGGGGCTCTGAACGTATCTTCATAATTGTATTATAAAGTTTTAATATAAGCCCTTTTTGAAAGGGGTTTAATTCAAACGAGCTCTCCAAAATACTTGAAGACACAGAATCTGGAAAAGTAGGAAGTACAGTATTTTAAAAAAATCCTAATCTGTAAGTATCTAAAAAAATGAAATCTAGGCAAATTATATTTGTTAGATAATTGCTTAAAAGACATAAAACAATTATCCAAAAATAAATCAGAAAATCGTAGTAATCCCTTAGTCTTCCAAGCCGAATAAGCTTGGTCTATAATTGAAGGGTGGAAAAAATAATTGGATACAATAGGAATATTTAAAACAAGCTGAGTCAACCCAAAAAATTTCCGAAATTGAAACCATATACGTAAAGTATGTTTAACTATCGGGTTGTCAATTCGTTTCGGCAATTTAGAAAGAGCAAAAGGGAGAGAAGTCCCCAAAATAGAACCCAGTGCAAAACCTGGTACCGATTAATTTCCAGGCTGACCCAGTGAGGGCTAAAAGATCCATCCCAATCTTTCAACCAACATGTCAAACATCTAATATTTACCGCCCAATAATAAAATCTGAAATTAGGCAATGCTAGTCCACCTTCCTTCTTTGCCTTCTGTAGGTATATTTTACCTAACCTGGGATTTTTATTCTGCCATATATATGAGGAAATTTTTGAATCAACATTAGTAAAAAAAAAGATTTCGGAATAAAAATTGGTACCGCTTGAAAAATATATAAAAACTTAGGTAAAATAACCATCTTGATAGCATTAATCATACCTATCAGAGATAAAGATAATGGTGACCACTTAGTAAACAAGCATTTAATCTGAACAATTAAGGTTACAAAATTAATCTTAAATAAGTCTTTATGGTTTTTTTGTAATTTTAATCCCTAAGTAAATAAAAGAGTCATTAACTAATTTAAAATATAAGTTTCCATAGATTGGGACCTGTCTATTTAAAGGAAACAATTCACTCTTATTAAGATTTAATTTATTCTCAGAAAAGTCACTAAATTTAGCCAGCAATTATAAAACTACAGGAATAGATTTCTCAGGATTAGAAATAAATAATAATAAATATCTGCGTACAAAGATAACTTATGAGTATCTGTCCCACGGTTAATACCAAGAATATCCTGTGATTCTCTGATAGCAATTGCCAAACATTCTAAAGCAATATCAAATAATAGTGGAATAAGAGGACAGCCTTGTCTAGTGCCCCGAAATAAACGAAAAAAAATGGAGATCTTTGATTATTAGTAAACACCGAGGCTACTGGAGTATGATAAATCAGTTTAATCCAGGAAATAAATGTCGGACTAAAATTAAACTTCTTCAACACATTAAATAAGTATGGCCATTCAACTCTGTCAAATGCTTTCTCCGCATCTAATGAAATAACACATTCTGAAATATTATGTGAAGGAGTATACACAATATTCAATAACCTCCTAACATTAAAAAAAGAATAACGATTTTTAATAAAACCGGTTTGATCTTCCGAAGTAATTTGTGGTAATACCTTCTCCAACCTGGATGCAAGAAACTTAGAAAAAATCTTGGAATCTACAATCAATAAGGATATTGGTCTGTAGGATGCGCAATCAGTAGGGTCTTTATCTTTCTTCAATATTAAAGAAATGGAAGCTCTATAAAAAGATTGTGGCAAATTGCCCAATCTAATTGCTTCTTCAAAAACCTTATATAACCAAGGAGAGAGAGAGTAGCGGAAAAACATTTTAAATGTAACCCCCTGGGTCGCCTCAGGCTCGCTCAGCTCGTTCTTGTCTAGGGGGAGCAGCCTTCAGCCCCGCCAAACTGGGTAATCAGCTGGTGTGGATGCTGTGTGATGTCCCCGCCTCGCCCAAAAACAGACAGTACACCATATGCGATTAAATGAGTACAATTTATAAAGGTTACTATAACTAAGTGATTAATAACGATACAGTATATATGAAGAGAAAATTAAAGAAAAGTCGCCAAACTTATCAAAGTCCAAACCACTTCGTGCACAGCCGTTGGAGCTCAATTTCTGAAGTCTTCTGGCCACCATTCGATCCCCTCCGAACTCCACGACTCGCAGTTCAGGACCCTCCGAACTCCTCGGACTCTCCAAACAGCTCAGGACCCTCCGAGTGGTCAACCAAGCACATCTAGCTTCATCCCCCCCCCCTCCTCGGAGAATCTCCCGGCCTCGGACCCCCCTTTGGGGTCCGATCCTCGCCCAGCTTAGAGCATTGCGTCCTCTCTCTCGACCCCCTCGCGCCGATCTGCCCAAAAGCCCGTCAACAAAAGCTTACAGACTCAGAAGAAAGAACATTAATCCCCATTTGGTTTACAAAGGAATACCATTCTCGTTATCAGTAAATTAGCATTCCTGCTAGTTAACAAAAAAGAAGAAACCCTCTTTACACTCTCCCTCCACCAAATAAAAGTCAAGTCCTCATGACTACTAAATGACTCACCACCTTTCCTGCCAACACACCGTAACCCAAGCACAAACAGTGACATCTCCTCCCCACACAGTAACCCTCACGCCCTGTTCCTCAGGCGCTACTTAGGCCAACTATCTGGGAGTTCCCTAACCCTTCTGAGGCCTCCGTACCCCCTCACCTAAACCCTTCAGGCTCGGACACAACTGGGGATACCTTGGGCCCACTACCAACTCCTCTCTCAACCTCTCACTCATGCCGCACACTGCACACAGTTAACCCTCCCCGCTACACCTGACTCAATGGGAGAAGGGCCAAAGGTCTCTTCCTCAATCGAGGGAAAGTCAGCAAAAGGCAGCATGTACCACACATCCAGCACATCATCCATCAAATCTGTATTCTTCCTCATTCCTGTGATCGGTGGCTGCTGTTTGATCTTCTCCAAACGGAAGCACGTGGCCTGCACTGCTCCCGCAGTCTCTCCAGCCTCCTGTTCAGTATTCACTGCACTTCTCTCCAGCTTTTTCTTCCTCATGACTTCTTCCAGATCAACTTTCAGGTTTTGCACTTCATTTGAACTGTCGATGGTCATCTTCAGGTTCCCTTCAAGCTTCCGCTTCTCTCTTCTGAGATTCATCTGTAATTTCTTCACCTCCGCAAACTCCCCTCTCCGGGTTCTCAGTTTGCTATTACCCTCAGTCAGACAACTTTCTTCATTCTCTCCAACTTGTAAGTCTTCCGAATGGTTCCAGATCACTTTCTTCAGTCTCTCCGTCTTCATTTCAAACTTGATTCCGTAGAGACAGTCTCTCACGAGCTGCGACCTTCGCCAGCCCTGGCACGTGTCCCGAAAACACTTTAACTCGGTAGTTCTCAGCTGCTCCTGCAACGACCTCACTTCATATTCTCCTGAGGCAAATCCAAATACCAATAGATCATCCACATACACCAAAACTCCAAACGCCTCCACATCCCCTATGGTCTTCCACCTGCCCCGCAGGAAGGTTGCAAGGGCTCCAGATATGCCCTGTGGCATCTTTTCGGACCCGAAGACTCCTAGGGAATTTATAACGGCCGTCTTCTCCTTGTTGGCCTCACTCATCGGGATCTGGCAACATCCACTCCTCAGATCCAGCACCTTAAACCACTTCACACCACTCAGACAGGCCATCGCCTCTCTGGCCCTCAGGGCCATATTCTGGTCACTGACAGTGCGCCTCTTCAACGCAATATAATCCATACACACGCTGCCTACATCTTCCACGGCTGTCGGGGCCAGTCGCCGCAACCTCTCTCTCTCCGAGGTGTCTTCAGCAGTCAACTCCCCTCCCTTGTGGTATTTCGCAGCGTCCACGAAGAGGGTCTCACCATCAGATACTTCCCCCAGGCCGTACCACCACTGGCTCTTGTTTGAATTCGTTATCAGCCCAATGCTGCTACACACGTCCGCACAAGCAGCTGGAAACCCTGGGTGCATCGACAATGCCTCCAAACAGCGCTCACCCGCCTCCTCCGGGCAGGCTCCCAAGCGCACCAGCAGGATTTTGGTTCTCTCTAGAACAGAAACGCTGCCCGTCTCAACAGGGTCCGGACACATCAGCATTAACGATTCATGAACCTCAGTCTCCTCCACATTTGCCTCTAAGAACTCCATTTTCACTGACCAACAACCGTTGTCTGGATAATCACCGGCACTGGTACCCCGAATCTCCAGTGTCCTCAATGTTGTCAAGGGTAAATGCTTCCAATAACAGTTATGAAACAAACTGTACAGCAACTTCACCGGCGCCCCAGTGCCGAGGATGGCTTTAACTTGACTTCCATCCATCCGTAACAACACCTGTGCGCATGGCCCCTCTAAGCCTTCAGGAATAGGGTCTGTTCCTTTCGGGAGTTCCTTGGTACATTGCTGGGAACGTGCTCCCCCAGAGACCCCAAGCCGTTCCCCCACTGGGCCTCCTCTAAGTTTCCCGACACCTCTCGAATCAACGGATCAACTGATCCCCTTGACAGATCCCCTTGGCACCACAAGCAATTTATCTGCCCCCCTAGGCAAAAAGGGATACCCTAAAAACTTCCCACCAATCTCCTGCCACAGATATAATAAGCCCCCCAGCTGCGGCATTTGACTTCCAGTCGAACCACACGCATTTTCCCACACTTTCCCAGAACTGGCAGCGGTCACTTCGAGGTAATTGCGTCTGACAGTTCTAACAAAGTCACCAGCCCGCCTACACAAACTTTCAACCCGTCCCTGTCGCTTTTCCTCAGCCAAGCACTGCCACTCACCCAACAACTGAGGGGTCCGCTCCGCCCACGCCTCCGCCCCTTCAGGGCTGGACGTTATTCCAATAATCGGGCGGAACTCACCACTGCTGAAACATCCCAACCTGTCACTCCTCACTCTCCAAACAGTACGGACAACCCATGGTCCCACCACCATTTCGTCAGCCAACAGCAACCACCCCACCCAAGACACACGCAGCGATAACCAGCAATCGCACACCCACAAAGGCACACCAGCTCTTCGCCGCAGACACAATTTAAAGAGGGTGATCACACAGCTTCCACAGAAATCAATCCCGGACGAGCACCCCACAATGTAACCCCCTGGGTCGCCTCAGGCTCTCTCAGCTCGTTCTTGTCTAGGGGGAGCAGCCTTCAGCCCCGCCAAACTGGGTAATCAGCTGGTGTGGATGCTGTGTGATGTCCCCGCCTCGCCCAAAAACAGACAGTACACCATATGCGATTAAATGAGTACAATTTATAAAGGTTACTATAACTAAGTGATTAATAACGATACAGTATATATGAAGAGAAAATTAAAGAAAAGGCGCCAAACTTATCAAAGTCCAAACCACTTCGTGCACAGCCGTTGGAGCTCAATTTCTGAAGTCTTCTGGCCACCATTCGATCCCCTCCGAACTCCTCGACTCGCAGCTCAGGACCCTCCGAACTCCTCGGACTCTCCAAACAGCTCAGGACCCTCCGAGTGGTCAACCAAGCACATCTAGCTTCATCCCCCCCCCCTCCTCGGAGAATCTCCCGGCCTCGGACCCCCCTTTGGGGTCCGATCCTCGCCCAGCTTAGAGCATTGCGTCCTCTCTCTCGACCCCCTCGCGCCGATCTGCCCAAAAGCCCGTCAACAAAAGCTTACAGACTCAGAAGAAAGAACATTAATCCCCATTTGGTTTACAAAGGAATACCATTCTCGTTATCAGTAAATTAGCATTCCTGCTAGTTAACAAAAAGGAAGAAACCCTCTTTACACAAAAATTCTGCTGTATACCCATCCGGACCAGGTGCTTTCCTTGAATTTATGGAGGAAATAACTCCTTTGATTTCTGCATAAGTCAAAGGAGTTTCCAATAATGAAAAATCCTTCTGTGATAATTTTGGGAAAGTTAATTTCCGTAGAAAATCACACATGGTACCACAATCCTGAGGAAATTCAGAATAATACAGGGAAGTATAAAAATCCTGAAATGATTTATTTATCTCATCATCGATAACTGTCAAATCCCCATTTTGCTGACGGAACTTAGTAACTTGAAGTTTAACCAAAGCATTCTTCAATTGACTAGCTAGCAGTTTACCCGATTTATCACTTTGTATATAAAAATCAGATTGGGATTTCATGAGTTGATTTTCAATCTAAGATGTAAGTAATAAACTATATTCTGTTTGAAGTTCAACCCTTTGCTTGTAAAGCTCCTTACTAGGAGTAATCAAATATTTCTTGTCAATCTCTTTGATTTTATCAACCAATAAAAGAGCTTCCTTCTTTATGCGTTTTCTCAGACCAACAGAATAAGAGATAATCTGTCCATGTATATATGCTTTAAAAGTGTTGAAAAGTGTTCCGGAAGAAATATCTTCCGTGGAGTTGGTTGAAAAGAAGAAGACGATCTGTTCATTCATAAATTTAATAAAGTCCGTATCTTGCAATAAGGTAGAGTCAAATCGCCATTGTCTAGCATTAGGAACTGTATCCATAAATTTAATAGAAAGTTTTAATGGAGCATGGTCAGAAAGAGCTAGACTATCATAATCACAACCATTTACCAAAGGAATCAAACAAGAGTCAATAAAAATAATCAATTCCCGAATAAGA